>NC_136794.1:1486939-1819439 GCF_951216825.1 Electrona antarctica
TTAAAATACAGTGGTGGTATATATTTTACTCAAGTACTGTAGTCTACTTAAGTCCGTGGTTCCCAAACCTTTTCATGTCAAGGACCCCCGAATTGACACTCACTTTGTACACACACTCCCTGGATGACAACGATGAACCACATTTTCCAGAACGGCCTGTTATAGCGCCACCATGAGGCAGCTTTTCACATTTCTTACCTAAAACTGCACCGATCTGTGTGAAACGTTGCATGCACACTCCCTAGAGGCCAAGGACAAACCTTTGACCTGCATCTTCCTTTTATAGCGCCACCAGGAGGCCGACTTTTGTAAAACACATTTTTTGATATTACTCCTCCAGATTCTGTCCAAAAATCTCACAAATCGTTACACAGTATCTCTATGGTCATGTGCTCAAGTCGGTTCTGTCCGATATTTCATATTCCATCCTAATTGGCTATGTTACAAACTGTAAGTCTAGGGGTAAATGAGTAAGTAACATGTGACTGAAGAACAAGGAAACCATGCTCAAATGCGAAGTTTTATTATAAAACTATATATAATAAAACAAACAAAATATATATACAATAATGGCTCTTCAAACAAAACAAAATACAATAAAGAAAACAACACCTTTCCGAAGGGTGTGCGGAACAGAATGGGTCAAAACAATATAAGGTAGTTAATTAACAGTCGTGGCACAACGCAGTAGCGGATCGGGGGAAGATCCTAGTGACATTCCCCCCGAGCTGTCAGACACAGACTGACTATGTAGAGACCAGCACACCCCTGGCCAAGGAGTGCGCGTGACCGGCAGCCAATCAGGAAGTCAGGCGTTGATCAGACGCCTGGCTAGAGCCGGCCCATCGTTGATGTACTACAAGGCAATCACAGCCAATCCAACCTGGAATGGAATAGAACACATATAATAATAGAAGGCGCCCTCTATTCCAATATATGGTTCATAACAAGTCTACTGGATGTATAGCTATATATATATATATAATAAGATATATCAAAGATAGGTCTAAACATATATATACAATATAACTATAACAATACCACCAGTTACCTCATATAGATATATACATAATATTAACCAATACATATATATATCTATACTACATCATAACAAAACCAATCATAACAAACTCGTGACCGCAGTCCACGTGACACAGTTTGCCCCGTTTTGAACAAAAGCCTCAAATCATGAACGCAGCGTGCAATTTACGTGAAATCTTTCACACATTTTCTTACTAGGCTGAGGAATATATCCCACCCTTTTCACATTGGCCTGTTATAGCGCCACCAACAGGTTGATTTTTGCAAAACACATTTTTGGAACAAAATGCCTCAAATCATCCAATTGCCATCAAAGGCGTATGAAGAAATGGCACCCTTTTCACATTTTCTAGTTTAACTCTTTATTTATTCTTTAATTATTTGCAAACTTTAGTTACCAGAAGAGTTACCTATATACTGTACTTTGGCAATTTGAAAATAGCTGATCTACGAGCTCACAACGTGTTGCTTTGCAGCACGCTGTGAGCTTGTAGATCTGCAAATTAGAATGTCTGTGTACAACAAGATGGTGAAACGTTCAGTTTGATTACTGAGTGCTGTGTTTGTACAGCAAGTATACTTGCATAGAACGGGGCACAGTTTTGTTCATGAAACAGAATAAAGAGCTAAATAGACAATAGACGAAAATAGAACATTTTGGACAAGTAACATGTTCTACTTTTACTGTCAGTTGTATCAGTATAGGTTCATAACCATAAAGAGACTTTGGACATGTATTTCAATCCACCATGCTGCTTTCAGACTGTATCTAATCCCAGTAGCTTGTAAACACAGGGCCCATAAAGATAGATAAATTTTATAGTGGTTATTCTTTGGGACATAACGAATAGTTGCAACCAACATTTCTACTTGGTGAACCTACTGTAGGATCAGTGGCGTGCACAGACATTTAGAGGGGCAGGTGCTCAAGTGAAAAAAAGGGCACCTTGTGCAGCGCGTGCAACCGGCCGGTTGCCTTAACAGCGTGAGATTCATAGATTGTGGGACCTAAATAATAATTAGAAGCTTTTTATTTATTTATTTTGTTAATTGATCAATAATGGATTTTATTTATAATAATGGATTTTATTTATAACGCACTTTACATTCCATGGAATCTCAAAGTGCTACAGCAAAATAAAAGCAGAAGAAACAACACACCATTAAAAACATCTAATAAAACAGGAACATTTAAAACATAAGGAACATTTAAAACATAAGGGTAAGGCTATAAAAATGCTTTGGTAAAAAGGAAAGTTTTTAGTCCTCTCTTAAAAGTGTCAACCGACTGTGGGGCTCTCAGGTGGGCGGGGAGAGCGTTCCACAGTTCGGGGGCGACCGAGCAGAAGGCCCGGTCACCCATGGTGTGTAGGTTTGTTTTTAAGGGTTTGAGGAGGTTGGTGTTTGAGGAGCGGAGGGAGCGGGTAGAGGATTGAACTGTGACAAGTTCCTTGAGGTAGGGGGGGCATTGCCGTGGATGCACTGGTGGGTTAGCAGGGAAATCTTATATTCAGTCCGGAATGAGATGGGGAGCCAGTGGAGTGAGCGGAGGATGGGTGTGATGTGCTCGTATTTATGCACTCTCATCAGGATCCTAGCAGCGCTGTTCTGAATGTATTGGAGCCTTTGAAGGCTCTTGCTAGGGATCCTGATGAGAAGTGCGTTGCAGTAGTCCAACCTGGAGGGGAGACAAAGGCGTGGACCAATTTTTCAGCATCAGATGTCCCCATGGTCCCCATGGTCCACATACTTTAATCCCCCCCCCCCCCCCCCCCCTTTTTTTGTGAGTGATGTATTTTAAGTACGTACAACTTTTGTAGGTGCTAGACATGTTACACACAGTGGTGGAGAAAGTATTCTGTGGTATTGCTACTTTTACTTAAATAAAACAAAACTCTATGAACAAATAGGCTACTACTAAGTAAAAGACAAAGTAAATGTACTTAAATTGCTATTTGAGCAACCGACCGACCGACCGACCGACCGACCGACCGACCGACAGACCGACAGACAGACAGACAGAAAGACAGACAGACAGAGACGTTGTATAGACCGGTATTTTTGCATGCTTTAAGGATGACTTTCCCTGCATGCCCAACCCAGAGCCGTTGAAGAGAGAGTTACATCACTCCCATTGTAAGAATGGAATGAGGAGATGCTCGTTCCTCAATCTCAATGAAGAAGTTCCAATGTTTGGAACTTCTTCATTGAGATAGAAGGAGTGGACGAGATCAAAGAATGACGGAACTCTCTCTTTCAATAGCACTGGCCCTGCCCAGAGAGAGAGAGAGAGAGAGAGAGAGAGAGAGAGAGAGAGAGAGAGAGAGAGAGAGAGAGAATGGGAAGGACAATAATATTATATTCATCAGGAAACTGACACAGGTGTGACGTGGATTTGGAAGACTATAGAAGATTACAGTATACCCGGAAACTGTAAGTTTAATTTACAATTTTGCTCAAAATGCTGTTGTTACCAGTGGTGCATGTAGTCTGTAGTGTACCATTATACCCTGTGTGTCGTGCCAACGTTTTAGGAAATAAAAGTGTACAGGCTATCGTCTGCTAATCATTTCAGCCATTGACATGTGCGAGTGTATAGCCTATACGTGCGCATGTAGCGCAATAAATAATGATTTGATTTGATTTATTTAGCACAGTATAAAAACAGTAGCCTAAAAAAAGGGAAGATACGTAGAACATTTTTGCATAGTATAAAATGTATACAAAGTAATTAAAAATATGAAAAAACCTACAGCACTGGCTGTTACACTACAGACTGTCAGAATGCACCTGAGAAGTTGTTACTTGTACTATTTGTTTACGTTCAATATATAGTGCGTGCGTGTGTGCGTGCGTGCGTGCGGGGCGTTGCTGAAAATGAGCAGTTCATGTGCTCAGCTAAGCTACTACCCTGGGTAAATAAAATAAAAAATGCCCTTCCCACCGAGAGAGAGAGAGAGAGAGAGAGAGAGAGAGAGAGAGAGAGAGAGAGTGAGTGAGAGAGAGAGAGAGAGAGAGAGAGAGAGAGAGAGAGAGACAGAGAGACAGAGAGAGAGAATGGGAATTCCAAAGGACTATTATATTCATCAGGTTGTAACCAGACTGACATAGACACAGGTGTGACGTACATGGATCTGATTGAATGACAGACATGTTCATCTGTCAAGATTAAACACGTCTTAATTCACCCTTTATTTTATCATTTTATTCTCAGTGTTGTTGTTACACTACAGGCTGTCAGATACACCTGAGGAGTTGTGACTTGTGGGTTATCATCAACATTATGTTGATGATAGTAAACAAATAGCACAATTCATTCTTTAAAACAGTTTTTACAAAGAATATTATTCTTTGTAAAAACTGTTTTAAAGAATGAATAGGTATTATGACTTCAAGGTTCAAGGTTGTACTTTATTGTTAGTTGTTCCATCTCGTGCACAGCCACAGGTACACGAGAGTCAAATTTATGTTGGTTTGGCTTCCTTCAGACTGGACAAATCCTTTTGTCCAAACAGCCTTAAAATGCAGTGGTGGTTTTACTCAAGTACTGTAGTCTACTTAAGTCAGTGGTTCCCAAACCTTTTCATGTCAAGGACCCCCGAATTGACACTCATTAGCCTGCGGACCCCTATTTGAAAAGATATGCCAAGGAAGCCCCATAAGAGAATATTTGTACGGCTCTGGCAGTGATTTTTCACAGATTCATTTCAAGAAGCCCCAGGTTTGACCTGAATAGTCTACAACACCCCCATGTAATGACATTTCTATCCCTGGGACCCCAATTTATATTGTACAATCAAATTTAATTTAACTTATTATTATTCTTTATTATTTATTCTTTAATTATTTGCAAACTTTAGTTACCAGGTCCTATACTGTACTTTGGCAATTTGAAAATAGCTGATCTCCGAGCTCACAACGTGTTGCTTTGCAGCACGCTGTGAGTAGATCTGCTTATAATACATTGTGAAATGGGACCTTTTGCATAATGAGCACTTTTACTTTGGGTACTTTAAGTACATTTTGATGCCAATAGGTTTATACTTTTATTCAAGTAAATGTTGAATACCGGACTTTTACCTTTAACAGAGTATTTCTACATTGCTATATTTGATACATTTACTGAAGTAAAACATTCTTCACCACTGTTTCAACATGAATGTCTGTGTACAACAAGATGGTGAAACGTTCAGTTTGATTACTGAGTGCTGTGTTTGTACAGTAAGTCTGGCTCTCTGTCCCATAAGAATACGTCTAATAAGGAAGTTCAAAGTTCAGAGTGAAGATAACATCAACACTGTAGGCTAGTTACTGTACATGAAGAACTCAGATACTTAATTATACTTGCATAGAACGGAGCACAGTTTTGTTCATGAAACAGAATAAAGAGCTAAATAGACAATAGACGAAAATAGAACATTTTGTAACATGTTCTACTTGTACTGTCAGTTTCAGTATCAGTATAGGTTCATAACCATAAAGAGACTTTGGACATCAATTTCAATTGCAGCCATTTAAACTCCACCATGCTGCTTTCAGACTGTATCTAATCCAAGTAGCTTGTAAACACAAGGCCCATAAAGATGCAACCAACATTCCTACTTGGTGAACCTACTGTAGGATCAGTGACATTTAGAGGGGCAGGTGCTCAAGTGAAAAAGGGGCACATTGTGCAGCGCGTGGAACCGCAGAGCTTGTAGCTCTGCCTTTTCAGCAACGATAGATTGAGAAGTTGCATGCACTGATGCACATTGGAATACGTCACGTATTATGTGAGACTATTCAATCGATCTGCGGGAGATATTATAACTAAGCTTCCTCCCCGCAAATATATATCATATGCGGGGAGGAAGCGTCAGTGAATCCTCGCTATGAGTCTGGCCGCGCCAGGCTAGCAGCTGACGGCTCCCGTGTTGTTTCGACTCGGTGCAGACATGATGCAAAGGTATCGCATTTGGGTTTAATACAATGCATTATTGACAGATGCATTAAAATGTAACCAAACTTTCCACCCGTTCCACCCACGGCGCAAGTTACCATGAGCGTCAGACCACCGTGGCCCAGTCAGTTTAGAGTTTATTTGTCCAGTCTAACTTCGAAGAGAGGGGGAGAAAGAAAAACAACAAAAGATAGTCTACTTGGCAGCCCTTGTGCATGCAAATTTATGTTAGTCGCAAACTACAGCAAGCCGCCTTTGTTTTAAATTGTCCCCCATTCGCACGTCGGCAAAGACGTTCACACCTACGGCTGGAGATGCGCGTTTTCAATACCGGCGACCCGTCTCACCGTGCTGCGCGCATTACGTGATTAAATAAAATGTGGTATCGGATTGGTGCGGGGCGTACTTGCCGATTCCGATATGACCAAATAAGGGCATATCGGAGGGCATTCCGATACAAGTATCGGTATCGGGACATGCCTAATTATAACACTTGTTACAAATGTTCATAACCATGTAAAACTCCTCATGAACACATTTGTAACGTATTATAACTGCTAGTCATAATGCATTATTAAGCTCAATGGATCAGCACATTACCAGTAAGACGCCTGAGGGCGAGAAACGACCTCGCCCTGGAGCGTGTGTTGTGTGTACAGGGTTTGATGAGGTCAGATCAACATATGGAATGTCAGAACAGGTCAGCTCCATATATGGAGAACTAAGGGTGTCTTGAGTGTACATTAATGGTAATTAATTTTCGGGCCTGTTGAGAACTCTAGTTTTCGCCGGCTGCCGGGCGCGGCTGCACTAATAACTTTGGGGCAGGCCCGCCTAGAGTTTAAATGGACAGGTATCAGTCAAAAGGGAGACATCGAAGAGGAAGGATGGATGGGGAAGGATCAACATATGGAATGTCAGAACAGGTTATGACATATATCCATATACTAATATTGATGACATCAGGGACCTCCATATATGGGCTTAATTGCGACAGCAGGTCGCATTTACTATATGATTTGATCCCTGATTTACTATCATCCCTGATGATGTCATAGTGATGTCACGAGACCTGGTCACAATATATGTGGGCTTTCCCCATGTACGGTGATTGTGGGGATTGTGAGTGAAGTGACGTAATGTGACAAATTGAGTTACAGAAATGTATGGGGATTGTGAGTGACGTGACAAAAAACACACGGTTTCATAGTTAACTGCGACCTTCTGCCCTGAACCTTAACAATTACACACAGGGTGGAAAGTTTTGTTTTCTTCATGTATCTATACTACAATGAAGAAATAGTAATAGAAAAGTAATAGAAAATAGTAATAAGTCATGTATTGACATTTTTATTCAAGCAAAATTACAGATGTATTGTCATCAAAATGTACTTAACATATCAAAAGTAAAAGTAGCCGAATCATTCTGCAGAATTTTATTTAAAATAAAATAAATGTCAAACATCTTTCAAACATAGCCAATCTGCAAGCTCACAATGTGAACTCTATAAGTAACTCAGTAAATACATTTTCCTCTGATGTATTGAAGTAGATAGTGAAGTATTGAAACATATGGATACCAGTATTCAAATGAAGTAAAAGTGCCTCAAAATGGTATTCAGTACTTGAGTTAAATGTACTTACTTTCTTTCAAGCAATGATTACACAACAACCTTACATTTTTAAAACTGAACCTTTCTTCAGTTAAATACATAATAAATGTTTGAATAAATGTATTGAACACATTTTCTTTGTCAACCCACAGCTATTCTGAAGCAAAGAAATGGATCCGGTAGCACAGAGCATGAATAATGAGCTCCGAGAGGTTCCACCAGGGACCACATCTGTCCCAACAGAAACACATCTCATAATACAGTTCATTATGAGTGGCGACCTCAAGAAGTTCAAGAAATCAATCCGAGGCAAAGACATCAATGGCCTTTACCCATGCAAAGAGCTCCACTATCATATATGTCCTCTAAGTGCTGCTGTGGCATTTCACAAGGAGGACATTTTTGCCTTCCTTCTGAAAGAGCGTGCAAACCCAAATCAATTATCCACAAATAACTGGACCCCTCTGCACCATGCCCCCTTTTACAAAACACCACTTGAGTTTGTGCACAAACTGCTTAAAGCAGGAGCAAATCCAAATGCTACCACAAATGGTCCCCGCGCTATGACACCAATTCAGGTTGCTGCCATCAGTAAGAGAGATGATATTGTGAAAGTCCTGAACAAAGCTGGAGGGATTATAACATCAATCTCTGCTGAACATCCTGCTCATGTTTTTCTCAATTCACAAATATCTGACATGATGCATAAGCTTGCAATGAGCGACGGTGACTATTATTCTAAAATAAAACGTTTTATTGATCTGGATATTGCTTTGCAACAGAAAACACCAACAGAAGTTTTCAGCATTTTTGATCGTTATATGCTGGAGGAGGAGCCTCAGACCCATCTGACCATGATTGACACAATTTTTAGTGTTGGCGGACCATCAGAACAAGAGTATCAGCAGAGAACTATTATTTGGTTGAAAGACAATAACAAGGTGAACTTCTACATTGAAAATGCAGACAAGCGGCTTTTAAAAATTCCCAGTGCAACCAACACTCATGTGGTTGTTCAATGTCTATCTGTAGTGTTCTGCACAATGAAAGAGATACCCAGTGAGGTATCAGTGTCTATGATCCCCAAGCTGCTGAAACTCCTTTCCACAAGCACTCAATTTCCTGATAGAGTCCTACAGAAACCTTTTCTGGCAACTCTATACATGATCGCACAAAAAACTAAAGTCAAAGAGGCCTGGAATCAGAACCTCATTGATACATTGTGCACAACGATTGTTCCTTTTGTGAAGACAGAGCACTCCCCTGAGATGAGAATGTATACATATTGCATACTGGCAAACCTGCTTCCATGTGAAAATGCCGCTGACATCTTTGCATCAGTGGGAATAGATCATGTGCCTGAGGATATAATTGCTTATGCAGAAATGTACATGAATGACAAACTGACAGAACAGCTTACAGACATGAAAACGTATCTAAACACACCAAGCTCAGAGCGTGATGTTTCCACAACTAGCAGTAGAGAGCCATCAGGATCCAAAAAGAAGAGAAAAAGGAGAAGAAAATCAGGAAAGCAAGAGGAGCTGAAATATGAAGTTTATGTTGATGCAGATAAGCCAACAACTGTTCCTGTTGAGGAATCTGGTCTGACTGAAAGTTCACATGTGCAACCAATCCACCCCATAGCCAGTGTGTCACCAAAACCACAACCTATCCACCCCGTAGCCAGTGTGTCACCAAAACCACAACCTATCCACCCCGTAGCCAGTGTGTCACCAAATCCACGGAAATGGCACCAAATCAGTCAAAGATGGGAGAAACAGTTAGAGAAGCTTGCAGACATAGATGAAAGTAAAGTGATCAAAGTTGGGAGTCTTGTGTTTGTGAAAGATAATGAATTCCGCATCGCAAAGGGAAGTGATGGAACTGAGGTCTTCTTGGGGTTAAGAGATGACGGCACTGAAGTCGCAGTTAAGAGAATGTCAATATCCAACTACGATGTGCTGAAGATTGAGGAAGGCTTTTTACGTCTTCCAAAGCTCGATCATCCTTCGATTGTACGATATGTTGACTTTGCAGAGGATGAGAACTTTGGTTACCTTGCACTTCAGTTATGTGAATACACACTGGAAGAATACATCAAATGTGACTTTCCTCAAGACGTCCTTAGTGATTTGAGGAGGGATCTTGCCAATCAGGTTCTCAATAGCTTAAGTGTTCTTCATTGTCAGAATCCTCAAATTCTCCACCGGGATATCAAGCCCCAGAATGTCTTGATTGGTAAGATACATAAGAAAGTAAGACCTACAGTATCAGAGACTGAAACAACATAAAACATATTTTTTCCATCAATCTTAAACACTTATATATACCAAATGTGTCTTGCAGATGTAAAAAACAGGGCAAGATTAGCAGATTTTGGAATAAGCCGCCGTTTACCCAAAGGACAAACAACCCTTCGAACAAGCAGTGCAGGAACGAAATGCTGGAAGGCAAAGGAGACTTTGAACGAAGACAGTGAAATTGCATATAAAAGAAGCACTGATATCCAGGTTTCTTAATAATTATTTTGTCTGTGTGCAAAAAGTCTAATACATGACACCAGCATGTCATCTTACTCATTTTCATGCTCCTTTTTAGGTGGCTGGGATGTTGACGTATTACATCCTTTCTGGAGGACACCATCCATTTGGCACCGGTGTTGAATGTGAATATAACATCTACAAAGGATTCTACAACCTAGATCACGTTCAGGATGTGGTTGCCAAGGATCTCATCGAGAGGATGATCCATGAAGACCCAAAGAAAAGACCTAAAGTGGAGGAATGCTTGGCTCATCCCTACTTCTGGACAAACAAAAAGTACTAAGTTCCATTGTATAAAATAGTAGTAGGCCTAGTAGTAGTAGTAGTAATAGTAGTAGCTTTAATCAATACTTCATAGCATGGCTTAATCACAATCACAGCTCATTTTAACCTCTTCAGCTCTATAGTTTCAACAGTGCAAGCAGATCTACAAGCTCACAATGGGTCACATTGCAATGACACGTTGGGAGTTTGTAGATCAGCTAATTTGGCTAATTTTGATCCAACACTAAGTTTTCTACCACATGTTTTCTTTTTCTCAATATGTGTGCTTTGTAAATTCTTCCAGGAGAATTGATTTCCTGCAAAAGGTTGCAAATGAGAAGGAAATCGACAAGCACTATGAAAACCCTGAGCGCCACAACGTCATGGCTGTGTGGAACCAGTGTGCTGAGGAGGGACTGTTCAGCACATGGAAACACACCATGAAACACAAGGTGACTAAATCATGTTTATAATACACATCCATTACACTTTACAATTTAGGCATATACGCTCTTAATCCAGAGCGACATACATTAAGCAAGAACAACACATGGTAATGCATCCTATAAAAATAGTCATCAAGAATCATATGTAAGCTAATATCTATATAATGAAACAATATGCATACATAAAATGCTATCTAAATTACATAAGTTTAGCCTTTGCATACGCCTGTAAGGTCATCAGGGCTAGTGCAAGTGCTACGGCAAGTGTCACAACTCACAGGCTAAAATGGAGTCTGAAGAGGAGTGTTTTCAGATTAAATCATATGTATACTGTAGGCCATTAGACTAAATCATGTAGGGTTCAGGTGTGTCTATTAGACTAAATCATGTAGGGTTCAGGTGTGTCTATTAGAGTAAATCATGTAGGGTTCAGGTGTGTCCATTAGACTAAATAATGTAGGGTTCAGGTGTGTCCATTAGACTAAATAATGTAGGGTTCAGGTGTGTCCATTAGACTAAATAATGTAGGGTTCAGGTGTGTATATTAGACAACAGGTCCGTTTTGTGTTTTTCCAGTTGCAACAGGAGGTGTTTGAGGAGATGGACAACAGGAGGAAGAGGTTTCCCTACCATGATGATGTGTTTGGACTGCTGCGCTTCATACGCAATCTCCATCAGCACCAGTACGTTGAGTTTGAACACAACAAAACACAAAGTGGTGCAGCTAAAAATCATTCTCTTAACCCATTTAGACCTGAGGCCCATTCTAAAAACATCTAAATCTTGACCTAAAGTTTAATGAAAACGTTCAAATGTTTTAAAAAGAAAATGACCATGAATGTATGTTGTTATATATAGGCCTACTGTACAAAGTGTACAGCAACAGAAACCCAAAAATGGGTTCCCGTCTTGAAAGGTATAGTTACAAAAAGTGGTTCTTTAAGTTTTTTGATTGATTTAATTAGACATAACAGTAAAAACAGCAACAGAGTTCAGTCAAACACTTATTCCAAATGGGATAGTACCAAAAAAAAAGTTATTGCGGTCTTGTTTCCATTTAGGCCCTATGCAATCACTTCATAGACATGACAACAATTCAATATCATCAATTTCCATTTCTATTACCTACAGTGTGATCACTTCTCTGGGTGTGGATCCAGTCAGACAGATCTCATTTATAAAGCAGCAGTTACACTACAGTATAGACAGATGTCAGGGGTTCATCATAACATGTAGTGTTCAGGGTGTCCATCATAACATGTAGTGTTCAGGGTGTTCATCATAACATGTAGTGTTCAGGGTGTTCATCATAACATGTAGTGTTCAGGGTGTCCATCATAACATGTAGTGTTCAGGGTGTCCATCATAACATGTAGTGTTCAGGGTGTCCATCATAACATGTAGTGTTCAGGGTGTCCATCATAACATGTAGTGTTCAGGGTGTCCATCATAACATGTAGTGTTCAGGGTGTCCATCATAACATGTAGTGTTCAGGGTGTTCATCATAACATGTAGTGTTCAGGGTGTTCATCATAACATGTAGTGTTCAGGGTGTCCATTATAACATGTAGTGTTCAGGGTGTCCATCATAACATGTAGTGTTCAGGTTGTCCATCATAACATGTAGTGTTCAGGGTGTTCATCATAACATGTAGTGGTCACTGCTGTGTGTGTTTACAGTGCTGAGGCTGCGGCTGACATTGACCTGATGGAGATGTTTCCTGCTCTCATCGTAAGTGTCTACAAGTTCACTCTGAACCAAGGCTGGAACACACGGATCACCCTGGAAGATTTCTATGCAGCAAAGTCCACAAATCACAGCTTGGACGACACCCTGGGCAAACTCTCCCTGTCATAACTTAATGGGTTGCCCAAAAGGTAGATCGCAATCTACCAGTAGATCACAAAGGCTGTGCAGGTAGAACACATGACATTCCTCGAAATATATAAATATAACAAAAATCACAAAACTCCTCAGCCCACTAAACCAGAATCAGAATAGGGTGGACGTGGTGTGTTTTTGCTAGGATGGAACTTACCAGCACTCCACTTGCCTCCACACTTCCACACTTCCACACAGACTAGTACTCCTCCTTGGGTCTATAGGCTCATTATCCGGCCTTCAATGTCTTCACATTATTGTACAGTTAATAAAACACATTATTCAGTGTAACGCCAGCTCCGCTATTCAGGTATATTTCTCTCAGGTAATTTTTTTTAACGTATTTTTAGCAATGGGATTTTTTTTGGGGTAGATCTTGAAGAGCTGGACTGGTCATTTTAAAAGTAGATCTCAAGTCAAAAAAGTGTGCAGGGTGGAGATAATTTAATGACATGATTGATTGAAAGCTGCTAAATTCATATATGATTGTTTACAGATGAAGAGATTGATTTAATTTAATAGTCTATTGATATTGATTTGATTTAACATAGATTGACATTGAATTGAGACTTTTATTTTTGTATTGCCCCCAACCAAAGGGTTATAACTCAAGAAACTTCATGTCCCACAATGCTTTGCGGCTAAAACCAGATGTTAGTAAAAGAGCAGCATTCTATTGTTGTTATTCAGAGATATTGACCAATAGCATACAAGAGAAAACGCATGGATGCCAAATGATGCCAAAACATAATTTCTGTACTATTTTGTGCCTTAATTCCTCGATTCCATTTGTAGTCCATGGAATGTGTTGTTTTATAATCTATACAAGCAGCACATTTACTGTATGTAACACTGAATTAAATAAAGAATGATATAAAATATATCTAACGTTGTGTACCGATATCTCTCTGTCATGCAGATCAGAGGTTCACAGGTTGAGACCCAAATGTCCCAAAATGTCCCGGGACCCGTACTAGCTCAAATAGGTGATCTACAAGCGTGCAGCGCGTTACTTCACGCAGCGTTGCACACTTGTAGATCAGCTATTTTCACTACTTCTTAATTATTATTAGTTAGTTAGTTAGTTAGTTTGTTTTAAAATGTATATTGCTGTTTTGTTTTTTTTACTTTTTTTTTATTTAAAAAAATATTTTTAATTTAAATGTAGGAAAATAAAATGGGATTTCTTTTTTACCATAGACCCATAGAAATGTGTCTCTGACCCACAAATGGGTCCCGACCCACTGTTTGGGAAACATTGTGTGTCATTATGCTCTACATTAAATATGAACGCTGTCTGTGGAAACCTGCGTTTACTTTTTATCATTTAAAAACAAATACAAAATATAAATACAAAAAATCACACCTGTGTGAACTGAGTGGTGTAAGGTTTTATATAGCATGATCAGCTGTGGTCTGACGTTAATGTCTGACGTAATGAAATCACACCCGGATGTGATTTCACAACTGGCTTTTTTTGTGCAGAAGAAATGAGCATGGTTGCTACGGTCATCCAGTTCACCCGGGTGTGATTTAATTACGTCAGAAATTATTTTGAACATAGCAACCATGCTCATTTTTTCTGCACACAAAAGCCAGTTGTAGGAGTGGTTTACACCACTCAATAAAATAGTGAACATAGCATACCTGTAAGACGCCTGAGGGCGAGAAGGGCGAGGTCGCATGCACGCATCCGCCTCGTTGATGACAGACTGCCGGGCGAGCGCTGGCGCTTTGGCATGGTCAGAACAACATGGAATGAATTATGTACTGGCCATAAAAGGAGCATATGAGTGTACAGGGTTTGATTCCAAAAACAGGAACACGAGTGGAATACAGAGGACTGAACCAACCAACGTTTTGGACCACAGGGAATAAAGCTATTTTCAATCAGTCATAATAATGGACTGGACAAAGACATTCTCTCAGGTTTTCCTCGGTCACGACTCACGACATGCTGAATTTCAGGGGGAAACATTTACATATGTATTTACTTAGCGTTACATGACATTAAATCCACCACTGACTTTAGCACTGCACAACAGACCATATGCTAGTATAGTGCAATGGGTTTTGGTTTGGCCTGTAGCGCCATCTGCTGGGTCACATGTCTAAAAGAAAAATAACTTGTTTTTCCAGTACAGTGGATGTTTGTGTTATTGTCTGCTATTAGTCTCTCTCGACGGTTGACTAATTCAAAGGAAAAGAGGGCGCTGTTTCTCCTTTATTTGCCGATCAGCTCTCAGATTGGTCTGCTATATTATAACAGTAAATGTCATTGGATCATCTCTGTGCTTCATGCATTTTTGAGTGGTGTAAACCACTCCTACAACTGGCTTTGTTAGTTTACGTGTCTGTCTGTCTGTCTGTCCGTACCAAAAAAATCACACCCGTGTGAACTGAGTGGTGTAAGGTTTTATATAGCATGATCAGCTGTGGTCTGACGTAATGTCTGACGTAATGAAATCACACAAAATATGTTAAGTAAAAAAAGCTATCATTTTTGATAAATGTATGTATCACACCCGGATGTGATTTCACAACTGGCTTTTTTTGCGCAGAGAAAATGACCACGGTTGCTACGGTCATCCAGTTCACCCGGGTGTGATTTAATTACGTCAGAAATTATTTTGAACATAGCAACCATGCTCATTTTTTTCTGCACACAAAAGCCAGTTGTAGGAGTGGTTTACACCACTCAACCAGTTGTAGGAGTGGTTTACACCACTCAAAAATGAGCATGGTTGCTATGGTCACCCAGTTCACACGGGTGTGATTTTTACATACATGTCTGAATAGAAAGTCACAGAATAATATCACCCCAGGGATTTTTTTTCCTATGGCATATTGGGCTGGTTTCCAGGCTAGCTCTAGTGTCCTCTCATCCTTCTGTATATTGTTGCTTATTAAGAAAACAATTTTCCATTTTAAAGTGCCAATGTCCAATTTTATTACACTTCACACTTTAATCTTATAGCAGCTGCTCTTGTCCAGAGCGACTTACACATACTTTTAATTTCAAGAATCGAAGTATATCGAAATGTAAACAGCAGCATATTGTATCGTTTGACTGACTTTGTATCGTATTGTATCGTTTTGCAATGGAAATAATCGATTGTATCAATTCTAACTTGCTAAGTAGGCTACTTGTCTTTAACGTTGTATTTAGCAAATTTAAGAAGAAAAAAGAAAAAGAGGGGTTTATTTTACTTTTCCATTCCTTTATCGCTAGACTTGGTCTATCGATGAATATTCTCTGTACAGTATGTGTTCATATCAAGGTGCGGTTTTGTCTATATGTGTTCAAATATAATGTCCATGTAGGCTATTTGCCAGATAATCACTGTGTTTACTTTATTATTTATAATACATCTTTCCCTTAAACAACCTGTGCTATCCACATGTTTCACATGTAGATTGTAGACTGAATGTAGACTCGGAGAGAATATATTGATTCAAAGAAACTATCTACCAGATAAAGAATTAACCTATAGCATCTATCTTATCTAACTATAAATCTCTGTGTCTCTGTGTGTACAGTACGTACGTCTGTACGTCTGTAATCCACGTAATTTGAGAACCGTTCGCCCCACCGACTTCAAATTCGACACACGCGTTCGGGTTTCTGACATCATTTGACACCATATTTGGGCATGCCTGACAAAGAACTCCATATATGGGCATAAAAGGGACACAGACATAATTCTGGGTGGGCCATGCATTTCCAACGTGCATCGTTCCAAGTAGGCCAGTGCCCAACGGGCACTGATCTATACATGCACCAAGTCTATATGCATGTATGTACAGTATGTATGTACATCTGTAATCCACGTAACTCGAGAACCGCTCCCCCCACCGATTTTCTAATTCGACACACACGTGCCACACTCCCACAGAGAGAGCAGTGCTATAAAGGCCAAGGTAAACTTAATTAGAAAAAGCGATTGAAAATAAATGAGTCTTTAGCAAGGATTTGAAGGTCGTCAATGACCGAGCTGAGGAGGGGGCAGGGCGTTCCAGAGACTGGGTCCGGCCACAGCAAAAGCCTCTCCTTTGGTCCTGAATTGTGTATCGGGCACAATCAGGAGAGACTGGTTAGCCGATCTTAGGGCTCTTGTTATGGGACATATGGATTAATCAATTCCACCAAATATGGAGGGGACAGGTCATTTTGGGCTTTAAAAAGAAACGTTAAAATCTTCAAATCAATCCTAAAACGGACAGGGAGCCAGTGGAGGGAGGCGAGGACTGGGGAGATATGGTCACGCCTATTCGTAGGCGAGCGGTGGCGTTCTGTGCGAGCTGTAGACGTCTAATTGCTGACAGGTCAATGCCTGCGTAAAGAGCATTACAATAGTCGAGTCTTGATGATATGAAAGCGTGAATGACTCTCAAGGTCAGTACGGGGCAGATAGGTCTTTACCCTAGCCAGAAGCCTTAATTGATTCATTCATAGATCTCCATATATGGAGCTGCCCTGTTCTGACAGCACAATGATGTTCTGGGTGGGGCATTCATTTCCTGTCACGTGTAGGTGAGGTAAGGACCGAAACACAGGACAGCCAGGCATGTAGTGTTCAAAACCATGAATTGGTGTTTTAATACAGAAGACAGGTGAACATGAACAACTTAAAACAGACTGAAACAGGTGACAGGATACACTGACTCAACAAGGACTGACTGGGGAACAAGACTGATATACACATGAGGGTTGAATACAAAATGAGACACAGCTGGAGCAAACAAACATAGAACCATACAAACTAGACCAGGGAACAAGACATAGAAATACAAGACCTAGACTGTACAATGAATGACAAAAGTCTGACTGTGACATTTCCAACTTGCATCGTTCCAAGTAGGCCAGTGCCCAACGGGCACCGCTCTAGTCTCTCTTAAATAAATGACCTCATATCTAAATCACTTTCTTAACATTTGTGGTGGAGAAAAACCTAAAACTTGCAAAAATAATAACATGAGAACAAGCGATGTATCTGCATAGTAAACTAGAATCCATTGAAGAAATATAAAGTGCCAAGCAGCAGGGATACAAGGACAGTTCATTGTTTTAGTTGAATTATTAAATAGGTTACTAGAATTGAATAGCAGCCATTGTTGTAAGCTTCTGTCAGCTTTTTCACTATAGTGTAGATTGGGTTGATAACATTCACAACGCACATAATAGTAAGCATAGTAAGCATGAGTACTGTATGCATGCACCTACAGCGTATCACTGTTGTACAATATGCTATGGCTATGAGTCAAGATTACATTTTGCAATAGAATCCAAGTTAGTGCCGTGTGTGCGTGCGCGCGTGTGTGCGCGTGTGCGTGCGTGCTCGTGTATGCTGTGTTGAAAACGTATTATGCACCAGTGTGCCTAAATATGGAAATGCCTGACATCACAGTACCGACTACCGACATATTAAGGATATGTTCTTGCTCTTACATAATCTACATAAAGTGTTTTTGGATTGGCCCGTTGTCTGCTCTGATGTAACGTCATTTACTCTCATTAATTAGAGATGCAATTTTTCCATCCATTTGTCCAGAGTCGAATCCTGGGAGGTTAAAGTTACAGCAGAGAGACTTCTGAGACTTCTCTTTCCTGGTGTGGCAGACCGGCCTAAAAGTAGAATATCTCACCCGAGTCACAAGGAGTAATTCCCTTTGGCTTAGTGGTTAAGATGTTGGTTTTCCACGATGGAGATCCCAGGTTCGAATCCCGGGCGTTGCACCAGATTGCTTTAACCCTATCCCGAGTCCAGCGCGGAGATATAATCCCCCCCATTCCAACCTGGTCCGTATGGTCTTCCAGGGTGGGGGGGGGGGGGGGGGGGTTCTCCTCCCAGCTGGAGATTAAAGCCCCCACCTGGTCCCTACGGTCGGCCAGGGTGGGGGGGTCTCCTCCCAGCTGGAGATTAAAGCCCCCACCTGGTCCCTACGGTCGGCCAGGGTGGGGGGGGGTCTCCTCCCAGCCGGACGTGCACCACAGAACTCCGTAGGGAGACGGCCAGGAAACATCCAGACTAGATACTAGACGCCCAGACCACCTTCACTGCATGGCTCCTTTCCACGTCAAGGAGCACCAGCTCTCCATCATGATTGTGCTCGTATTAACCTCTCCCTAATGCTGCGTTCACACGGGCAGATGAAACGACGCAGTCTACCTACCGTTCATTGTCAATGGAAGCCAATGATGCATGTAGCTGTAGGTCTTCGAAATCGTCTCATCTGCCCGTGTGTGTTCGAACGCACCATAAGTCACGCCAGCCATTCATCTCAGCCGGCTTAATGTCTGCCATCTTGTTCCTTTGGTCGTGATGACCCACGTTTCACGACCATATAGGTGCGGGTATAGCAACGAAGACAGAGGCTCAGCTCTCTTTTCGTGCAGTTCGGTGAGTGAACGCAGGAAAAAATCCTGCTCCGTCTTTCCCCACACGCGAACAAGAGCGTCAGATACTTAAACGGCCTCACTCGGGTCATTCTCTATACCTGCAGTGGAAAATCCTCCAGATTCCTGCCGAGAACCGTGGCCTCGGATTTAGCTACTTCATACTCGACAATGCGAACTGATCCGGCGAGCACCGTACGTTGCCATTTTTCCTCTTTCGTTCAAATAAACAGTTAATTCACCGGGTTCATGTGTTTGGTCCGACGGAGCATTGGTCCGAACGACAACCTACCAGGTGCAGCACACCTAAACCTAACCCCAACCCTCTCCCAACCCCCAAAGCACCTCGGACCAATGCTCCTTCGAACCAATGCTCCGTCGGACCATAGTATGCCTCCCAATTCACCATCATGTATAAACCTGTTTTGTTACATGCAGATCGCATATACTGTCTAAAGCAGAAAAAGAAGTAGAAACCATCGTTTTGCAACTCCTTTCCATCAGCGCTGTCGTTGCCAGCGTTTGGACGGTCGGGCGACCCGTCTTTTCACGTGGACCGGCGGACAGGCGCCTCAAGTCCACGTAGGTCATAGGTCCAATGCCAACGTTGACTACAACATTGACACGCACGGTGGTTCTGGGATGCTCCGACCGACTTCACACTTCACACTCTGCACGCTTTGTTCCTCAACAATACAACAGTCTTGAAGTTATGTTGGTCGAACGGTTCACAACATAATGCCAAAGAGAGACACAAATACTGTACACACTCAATTTAGATTTGTGTAATTTATAGATGTAACATAATAATGTAAACCCATGAATCTGTGTGTGTATACGTGTCTGTCTGTCTGTCTGTCTGTCTGTCTGTCTGTCTGTCTGTCTGTCTGTCTGTCTGTCTGTCTGTTTGTCTGTCTGTCTGTCTGTCATAGAGCTCCATGTACTGACTGTTGGTGTGTCATAGACTGGCCTCCTATAGAGCGTCGCAGTCCCGCCCCCTTTCATGATGATGCCAGGCCCAGGAAATAGTTCCCAATGCATTTTTCCCATAGACATTTCAAAACGTATTTATTTAAAGACCTTATAAGCGTCGTACAAAGCCCACTCTTGTCGTGACAAATCATGACAACAAACACAATATTTTGGACCAAACAAATAATTACAAAGAAGAAAAACAACAAAAAACCTGCCGTTTTCTTCTTCTTTCTAATTATTTGTTCAGCCCGAAAATGTTTGTTTGTTGTCATGGTTTGTCACGACAAGAGTTGGCTTTGTACGACGCTTAAAAGGTCTTTAAATAAATACTTTTTGAAATGTCTATGAGGAAAATGAACGGAGAATCATTTCCTGGGCCCTGGTAGGGGGCGGGACTGCGGCGCTCTATAGTACTCTGATAATGGTTACTGACAACAGATGTACAAGGACGGATGTACGTTTTCACACTTGCGTGGGCCTTTGTGTCTGTCGCTTTGGCTGGGCCGATCAACACCAAATTAAATTGTACAAATGGCCAGTAGGCCAAGGAAGCCGAACCGCAGATCAGTATCAGCAGAATGGATTGCAATGGAAAAAACCCCCAAGGGGATTTTTGTGTCATCCTTTTGGCATAACGTTTTGACTGTACTACACGCACTGTTAACAATGTTGTTAACCAAGTAGTCAGTCAATCAATCCATTCATCCTACTGTATATAAAAATCACACCCGTGTGAAGTGAGGGGCGCTCTTATCATCGTACTGTGGAAGTTGAGGAATGAGACGAGCAGACGGAGAATGTGAGTCTCTGAACTTTACTTCCAACAAACAAACAACAACAATACACAGGTACATCACTTCCCTTTATCACTTCCTACATCCTCCCGTTACCACCCAGCCAGTGCTCAATCTGAGGTGAGAGACCCCATCTAGTGTTCACCACACAGGCCCCCCCCGAACCTTCAGAATTGACCTGCAGTGCAAAACATCATTATACAACCCCCCAACACAGTGTGTCTAGTGTCTTTCAGGAGGTCTGACCATGCGGCCATACCGGCTGTATTTCACAGTCGCAGGGAATGTAGAAGGGGCAGGGGTAGGGGCAGGGGCAGGAGGTCGTCCACGTCGACGACGAGGCTTCGTCGGTGGAACAACAGGGGTAGCCACGGATGGGGGGGACGGGACAGGGGCAGACTTGGGTGGACGACCCTGGCGTGGGGGCTGCGCCAGCTCCACCGGCTCGTCTCGGACCACATGAGCAGGTTTAAGACGATCCACTGAAATCTGCTCTTTATTACCCCCCATGTCTACCACAAAGTACTTGGCCCCCGCTTCGAGGACTCGGAAGGGCCCATCGTAGGGAGCCTGCAGTGGAGAACGGTGGGCATCGTGACGGATGAACACATAGCGGGCCGCCATCAGGTCCTTCGGGATGTAGGAGCGGGGAAGGCAGTGATGTGCGGGGAACGGGGCAAAAGTTCTTGCAGCGTCCCGACCGGCAGAACGATGAGCTGCAGCGGACCAAGGGGCAGAAGGCTCAGCGAGGAATTCCCCAGGGACCCTCAGCGGCTGCCCAAAAACCAGCTCGGCTGACGAGGACTGCAGGTCTTCTTTGGGGGCCGAACGCAGGCCCAACATGACCCATGGCAGCCGGTCAATCCAGTTGCTGTCTGTGAGCGTGGCCCGGAGAGACGCCTTCATGGAACGGTGAAACCGCTCACACATCCCGTTGGCCTTAGGATTGTACGCCGTGGTGCGATGGAGTTTCACTCCCAGGCTCTCGGCCACGGCGCTCCACAGCTCCGAAGTGAACTGGGCCCCCCTGTCCGAAGTCAAATCCAATGGCGTGCCGAACCGTGTCACCCAGCCGGAGATGAACGCACGGGCAACCTCCGCAGACGTGCTAGCCTTCAGGGGAACCGCCTCCGGCCACCTGGTGGTCCTGTCCACCATAGTGAGAAGGTATGTGAAACCTTGGGACGGGGCAAGTGGGCCCACCAGGTCCACGTTGACGTGGTCAAACCGCCTCTCTGGAATAAGAAACGGCTCCAGGGGGGCCTTAGTGTGACGGTGTACCTTGGATCGCTGGCATCCCACACAGGACGCTGCCCACCCCTTTACTTCCTTCCTGAGGCCCGGCCAGACGAACTTGGCCCCCACCAGCTTAACCGACGCCCTCACCCCTGGGTGTGAAAGGGAGTGAATGGCGTTGAAAATGCGGCGGCGCCAGCCAGTTGGGACCATGGGGCGGGGCTGGCCTGTGGAGACGTCACAGAGGAGCGTAGCGCCACTGTCATGAAACGCCACATCCTCCAGCCGCAGTCCTGTCACGGCCGTCCTGAACGCCTGGAGCTCCACGTCTGTGAGCTGGTCAGCGGCCAGTGCCACATAATCGATGCCAAGGTGCACAGGACTGATGTGCCCCCGAGAGAGGCAGTCCGCCACCAGGTTGTCCTTACCGGCCACATGCTGAATGTCCGTTGTGAACTCTGAGATGGCAGAGAGTTGGCGCTGCTGCCGCCCTGACCACGGCTCCGTAGTCTTGGCCATGGCAAAGGTCAGGGGCTTATGGTCCACAAACGCGGTGAACTCTCTTCCCTCCAGCAGGAATCTGAAATGCCGTACAGCGAGGAAAAGGGCCAGCAGCTCCCTATCAAACGTGCTGTACTTCCTCTCTGCGTCCCGGAGCTTCTTGCTGAAAAAAGCGAGGGGCTGCCAGGCACCGGCCACCCACTGCTCACAAACCGCTCCTACTGCGTAATCGGAAGCGTCGGTGGTCAGGGCTATAGGAGCAGCAGGGGACGGGTGTGCTAGCATGGCAGCTTTGGCGAGGGCCGCCTTAGTGTCCTCAAACGCCTGGACCCGCTCCGGGGACCAGCCCACATCCTCATTGTCCTTCTTCCCCTTCAACGCCTCGTACAAAGGATGCATGAGGTGGGCCGCGTGTGGTATGAACCGGTTATAAAAGTTCACCATGCCCAGGTACTCCTGCAAGGGCTTGACCGTGAGGGGGCGGGGAAAAACAGCAATGGCCTCCACCTTGGTGGGCAATGGCACAGCCCCCTGGGGGGAAACGTGGTGGCCGAGGAAATCTATAGCCGGCAGGCCGAAGTGGCATTTAGCCGGATTCACGATCAGCCCGTGCTCGTTGAGTCGCTCAAAAAGCTGCCGGAGATGTGTCTGGTGCTGGTGTGCCGATCCGCTAGCCACCAAAATGTCATCCAAATAAGTGAATAGAAATGACATGCCACGCAGCACCGAGTCCATCAGCCGCTGGAATGTTTGCGCTGCCCCTTTAAGGCCGAATGGCATCCGTAAAAATTCAAACAGCCCAAACGGAGTGATGACAGCAGTCTTAGGCACGTCCACCGGATGGACCGGCACCTGGTGGTAGCCGCGCACCAAATCCACCTTAGAAAAAATGGTGGCCCCCGCCAGGTGGGCAGAAAAGTCCTGTATGTGTGGGACTGGGTAACGGTCATTTGTGGTAATATTATTCAAGCGGCGGAAATCAACACACGGCCGCCAATTCCCATCCGCCTTGGGGACCATGTGCAGAGGAGAGGCCCATGGGCTGTTAGATCGGCGCACAATCCCGAGCCGCTCCATTGTAGAGAACTCCTCCTTGGCTATTGCCAACTTGGCCGCATCAAGACGGCGCGCTCGTGCAAAAACGGGTGGCCCAACTGTGGGGATGTAATGCTCCACCCCATGCTTAGCGACGGCAGCGGAGAAGGTGGGCACGGTCAGGGCAGGGAACTCGGCGAGGAGGCGCTGGTACACATCCCCCGTGGCGAGCAAGTTGGCCAGGGCAAGCGGCCCTGGCCCCCCCAGTGTGCATGGATATGTGGCAAAAGAAACAGCGTCAATCAGCCGACAGTTGGAAATGTCCACTAATAGCCTGTGAGCACACAAAAAATCAGCCCCCAGTATAGGCACTGACACAGAGGCAATGACAAAGTCCCAGCAGAACTTACGTCCATGAAAACACACTGTTACATCCCTAGTGCAAAACGTGCGAATAGGAGTGCCGTTAGCAGCGTCAAGCGGCGGCCCCTGTCCGTCTCCCAACGCGTCCGCTGATGATGCAGGCAGGATACTCAGCTGGGCGCCAGAATCCACAAGCAGGCGCCTACCCGACAACGTGTCCTCAATGAACAACAGCTTGTTGTTGCTGGCGCCAGCGCTCACAGCTGTTAATGAGCGCTGGCTCGTGCGTTTCCCTGCTCCACCCAAGAGCATGGCTGAATGCACCGCTGCGCCTTGTTGCCAAAACGGCGATGATAATAACAAAGTGCGCTACTATTACCATCCCTCCGACGTTCAGGCTGAGGCACCGCAGCCGCCACATATTGTCGGGAGTCGCGGGACGCCAGTAGTACTCGGTCCGCCTCTTCTGCTAACCCGCGATAATCCTTGGTGCGCACCAGTGGCGAGGTGGCCAAAGCCGTGCGCACTGGAGTGGGAAGCTGCCGCAGGAAAAGTTGGATGAAAAGGAATGTAGTGTCACTTGAACCGATCAGTGCCAGCATATTCTCCATCAGTTCCGTGGGTTTACTGTCTCCTAATCCATTCAGAGACAGTAGGCGCTCTGCGCGCTCTTCGTCGGATAGCTGAAACAACTGCAGAAGCTTATCTTTGATAGCCACGTATTTGCCGGCCGCTGGTGGATCCCTCAGAAATCCCATCATACGGCGGGTGGTGGTGGAATCCAACGCCGCGACGACATGATAATATTTTGTCTCATCTACCGTGATCCCTCTGAGGTGAAACTGTGCCTCGATATGCTGGAACCACGGGTCTGGATCGTGTTGCCAAAACTCTGGCAGTTTAACTGTCGCCGCATACACAGCGGGAGCCGGCGCAACAGCCTCATCCATAGTAATTCAATTTCAAACGTTCAAGGTCACCACTGTGGAAGTTGAGGAATGAGACGAGCAGACGGAGAATGTGAGTCTCTGAACTTTACTTCCAACAAACAAACAACAACAATACACAGGTACATCACTTCCCTTTATCACTTCCTACATCCTCCCGTTACCACCCAGCCAGTGCTCAATCTGAGGTGAGAGACCCCATCTAGTGTTCACCACAGTACATCATTATCAATTCATACACCATCTCATTCCGGCCAATCACAATTTGCAGCCCTCACCTTCGTCTGCAAAGTTCGTGTTACGCAAAGTTTGTGTTTGCACACACACACTAAAGCTGGACATAGGAGGGCTCAAAAATGTCAATGGACATTGGGTCGACAGCAAGCCCCAGTGAGGCTCTTCAACGTTGAAGCACTCGGCCCTACTGGTCAGAGGTGGGACTGCAGGAGGACCCTTGGAGTTATGTCGAGGAAACTGGGTTGCAGCTGGGGTTTAACATTGAGCGCTCGTTTGCACTTTCCGCATGTTGGACACCAAATTGTGGTGTCCAAATCGAAAAAATGCGGAAGTAGACGGTTCTTCCGGGTGCTTCAAAACGCCACTGAGCAACTTCCATTGAAATTAATAGCGGGGGGCGGGGCTGTCACTCTGGTTCAGTCTCTATCCTTTTATTACGTTTCGGTTGACAGTGGACAATGGGCATCACACTGAGGCTGCCGCATGACAGCCCTGCTTAAAGAAAACATTGGAAAGACTTGGCTGCTATGTGACGTCATTTTTGCAAGCCGGACGTTGGAGGGGATAGCGCCCTGTCAAAAATGTTAAAGGTTGCGAATCACGGGATCAATGGATCCAAATTGTCTTTATGTCAACGGGGGGGAAAAAAACAGCAGAGGAACCTGGCACCGTTGGCAGTGATGTAGCGTTCATGGTGCTGGCGTCGTGTCGTTAGCATTATGTAGTAAAGTATCCCCAGAAACCCGGACGTTTTTTGTAGTAACTGATTCTCGAGATAAAGAGAGACACATACACAAACTTAGATTTGTGGAATGTATAGATAGATTATAATGTAAACCCAGGAATTCATAATTATGAACCCATGATGGATCCATTCGGAGTTACAGAACATTGAGAATTAGTGACTTGTCAGTTTAATTGCATCCAGTGTCATTAAACAAATGAATACCGTAAGTGCAGATGAGAACCTATTTTAAAACTTGTTTTGAACAGACTGGCAAGGATTTGTTTTTACGTCCAGGACAGGCTTCAGACACGCCTCCTCAGGAGACTATTGGCTCAGATCTGAACCCATTAGATTTGGCGTTAGGAACCCGTCGTGACCGCATGCCCCTCTCTGTTAGGAACCCGTTGCGACCGCATCATGCCCCTCTCTGTTAGGAACCCGTTGTGACCACATTCCCCTCTCTGTTAGGAACCCGTTGTGACCACATGCCCCTCTCTGCTAGGAACCGTTGCGACCGCATCATGCCCCTCTCTGTTAGGAACCCGTTGTGACCACATGCCCCTCTCTGTTAGGAACCCGTTGTGACCACATGCCCCTCTCTGTTAGGAACCCGTTGTGACCACATGCCCCTCTCTGTTAGGAACCCGTTGTGACCACATGCCCCTCTCTGTTAGGAACCTGTTGTGACCACATGCCCCTCTCTGTTAGGAACCCGTTGTGACCGCATCATGCCCCTCTCTGTTAGGAACCCGTTGTGACCACTGCCCGGGCTGTTAGGAACCCGTTGTGACCACATGCCCCTCTCTGTTAGGAACCCGTTGTGACCACATGCCCCTCGCTGTTACGAACCCGTTGTGACCACATGCCCCTCGCTGTTAGGAACCCGTTGTGACCACATGCCCCTCTCTGTTAGGAACCCGTTGTGACCACATGCCCCTCTCTGTTAGGAACCCGTTGTGACCACATGCCCCTCGCTGTTAGGAAACCGTTGTGACCACATGCCCCTCTCTGTTAGGAAACCGTTGTGACCACATGCCCCTCTCTGTTAGGAACCCGTTGTGACCACATGCCCCTCTCTGTTAGGAACCCGTTGTGACCACATGCCCCTCGCTGTTAGGAACCCGTTGTGACCGCATCATGCCCCTCTCTGTTAGGAACCCGTTGTGACCACATGCCCCTCTCTGTTAGGAACCCGTTGTGACCGCATCATGCCCCTCTCTGTTAGGAACCCGTTGTGACCGCATCATGCCCCTCTCTGTTAGGAACCCGTTGTGACCACTGCCCGGGCTGTTAGGAACCCGTTGTGACCACATGCCCCTCTCTGTTAGGAACCCGTTGTGACCACATGCCCCTCTCTGTTAGGAACCCGTTGTGACCGCATCATGCCCCTCTCTGTTAGGAACCCGTTGTGACCACTGCCCGGGCTGTTAGGAACCCGTTGTGACCACATGCCCCTCTCTGTTAGGAACCCGTTGTGACCACATGCCCCTCTCTGTTAGGAACCCACAACCTTCCGCATGAAAGGCGTGTGCTCTGACTACTACACTAGGGCGGCCCTATTTTCCACAGACGGGCAAGAAAAGGAACATTGTGTGAAACCTGCAGGCGCGCAGATGGACAACCTGTAATGGCACCTGTGCAAATCGAGGTTGCAAGTCACACATGGCGGCGCTACGTGCCAAATATAGATACTGTATGTTCAGCCAATATAAGGTGGGGTTTTGGCCGGAAGCGCCTTTATAAGTCGACTTCGCCCGCGAGATCGTCAGAGTGTCTCACATAGATAGAAACGGCGCAGACGGACAATCCATATCGGAGAGACGACGACGACATATAGCGGCGCACAAAATCAAGATGGTTGACAACGACGTGGAAAACGTCGAGCTTTTGGACTTCGAGGAGGACGAGGACCCCCAGGTGTCGGGGGCCGCCGCGGGGCACTCGGCACCGGCCGGCGGCAAGGAGAAGGTGAAGGGCTCCTACGCCTCCATGCACAGCTCCACCTTCAAGGACTTCCTGCTCAAGGCCGAGCTGCTCAAGGCCATCAACGACTGCGGCTTCGAGCACCCGTCCGAGGTGCAGCACGACTGCATCCCGCAAGCCATCCTGGGCGTGGACATCCTGTGCCAGGCCAAGTCGGGCATGGGCAAGACGGCCGTGTTCGTGCTGGCCACGCTGCAGCAGATCGCGCCGGCCGCCACCGACGGCGTGTCGGTGCTGGTCATGTGTCACACGCGCGAGCTGGCCTTCCAGATCAACAAGGAGTACGAGCGCTTCTCCAAGTACATGTCCGGCGTGCGCACGGCCGTGTTCTTCGGCGGCATGCCGCTCAAGAAGGACGAGGAGACGCTGCGGCGGAACTGCCCGCACATCGTGGTGGGCACGCCGGGCCGCATCCTGGTGCTCATCCGCAACAAGACGCTCAACCTGAAGGCCATCAAGCACTTTGTGCTGGACGAGTGTGACAAGATGCTGGAGCAGCTGGACATGCGGCGCGACGTGCAGGACATCTTCAAGCTGACGCCGCACGAGAAGCAGTGCATGATGTTCAGCGCCACGCTCAGCAAGGAGATCCGGCCCGTGTGCCGCAAGTTCATGCAGGAGCCGCTGGAGGTGTTCGTCAATGACGAGACCAAGCTGACGCTGCACGGGCTGCAGCAGTACTACTGCAAGGTGCTCGACAAGGAGAAGAACAAGAAGCTGTGCGAGCTGCTCGACGCGCTCGAGTTCAACCAGGTGGTGATCTTCGTCAAGTCCATCCAGCGCTGCGTGGCGCTCGCCAAGCTCATGGTGGACCAGAACTTCCCGGCCATCTCCATCCACAAGGGCATGCCGCAGGAGGAGCGCCTGAAGCGCTACCAGCAGTTCAAGGACTTCCAGAGCCGCATCCTGGTGGCCACCAACCTGTTTGGCCGCGGCATGGACATCGAGCGCGTCAACATCGTCTTCAACTACGACATGCCCGAGGACTCGGACAACTACCTGCACCGGGTGGCGCGCGCCGGCCGCTTCGGCACCAAGGGCCTCGCCATCACCTTCGTGTCGGACGACGGCGACACCAAGGTCCTGAACGACGTGCAGGACCGCTTCGAGGTCAACGTGCCCGAGCTCCCGGAAGAGATCGACATCTCCACCTACCTCCAGAAGTCCCGGTGAGTGGGTCGGACATCTCCACCTGCCTCCAAAAGTCCCGGTGAGTGGGTCGGACATCACCTACCTCCAGAAGTCCCGGTGAGTGGGTCGGACATCTACACCTGCCTGCAGAAGTTCAGGTGAGTGGTCGGTCCTTTAGCTTTTTATTTTTTTGGTTCTAAGCCCCTTTTTGGGGGAGGGGGAGGGGCTAAGGGGTGTGGTGGAACGTTGTCAAGTTTTAAAACTGTAATATTAGACGGCAAAAAAAGTCATCTAGGACATGACATTATCTCGGAGAGGTTTAAAACTACCAAAAGAAATATCCTGAAAATGTTGATGGAACAAAGGTGGCGTCGGTGTAAATAATAAAGTATATGGCATGGGGACACCATGCCTTAATTACGAGTCAGATATTTCCATGATTATGATCATCACTCGGCCCGTGATCGCTCGCGTATATTATCAAAAAGGGTGCACTCGAGTCAGTGGTAAATAAATGTGTGTAGGCTGAGCGGGTTGATGTGGATTCACGCCCCGGCGGGCAAGGCGGGCGTTGCTTGGGGCGGGAGCTGGTCACATCTCTGCTTAGCCAATAAGAGACCCGAATACATTGACCCAGGTCAGAACACTGGTACTAGCCGCTCCAATCACAACGCAGAACACTGGTACTAGCCGCTCCAATCACAACGCAGAACACTGGTACTAGCCGCTCCAATGGCAACGCATCTGCACAAAAAGGTCCACAAGACACATTATGCAAACACAAGCTCTTGGAAAAGAGGATGAAACTGTTGTTTTCTTTTTTTATTGTCATTTGCACAAATACCAATGTACAACACGATGGCGTTGTTAGGACCCCGAAACACTGGGGGCTCGGCCCAGCCCATGAATCTTTTAGATTTTCACCAGACAGCACCGTTTTCAGGTTACCTCCCAGGTACCGCAGGAAAAAGGCCTGCATGGCGAGCGACCACACACGGTGCATGTGTTTGGTCCGACGTACTAACAGACAGGCATTAGCCTGACACAGCAGGGAAGCTAAGAGTTTCAACCGCCAACACATGCCGGGTGCCACGCGTGAGTTTTAACCGGCCACGCATGTGTCTTATCCGGCAACACATGTCGGGAAACATGTCGACCATCGGGACATGTGTGTCGGGACTGTCCCACGTTGGATCGACCAACGTTTGTGCCCCATCTACACAGGAATGCTACGGATGGCACGCGATGTTACAATCAGAGACAGGGCCGCACTAGCCGTGTAACATTGGCGATGTTACAATCGGAGACAGGACCGCACTGTAGCATTGTAGCATCCCTCTCTCTCTCAGATTGAGAGAGAGAGGTAACCGGGTATTTCCAGTTATAAAGTCGTTATTTTCGGGTCAAAAACGGGTCTGCACAGCAGAAATAGCCTAGTGCAAATCTTACCTTTTTGATGAGCCTGCTCACTGGTCATTTTAACCTTTTTCAATATTGGCATTTTGCCTATGGTAAATACCATAATAACATCAACACATCAATTAACTTGAACAACCAATGTCAATTTGAAGCTATGATTCCCTGCTGAGAGAGAGAGAGAGAGAGAGAGAGAGAGAGAGAGACGCGTCTCTCTATCGCATGTTAAAGAGAGAGGGAGAGACGCGTCTCTCTATCGCACGTTAAAGAGGGAGAGAGAGAGAGAGAGAGAGAAGGGGGGGGGGGGTCGCGTTAGCATCAAGCTAAGCGTACGTTCGTTCCACATAAATGACAGATCCACATCGCTCATGGGGCTGCCCATGCGCCCTGGTAGATCTGTCATTAACTTTTATGTGCTTACTGGCGTTCTCTCCCGAAGTTAACATTGTTGTGGTGTTGTGCGCGAGCCGAGAAGCGCGACCACCGGGCGGCCGGCATCTAAACACTGCCGTGACAGGCACAGCCAGCCAGAGCAGCGGAGGTGCTTGAAAAAAATAATAAAAAGTAATCACACAGCAGGTAAGGAGGGGGCTGGGGCAGCCCTCACTTCCCCCTCCGAGTCAGCGGCCGCATGGTCCAAGTGCCTGCCCTATTTGAGGCTTTTTTATTCCTTTTCTCTTCCCCGTGGCCGGCGGCCCAACAAACGGTTCGTGACCGGGCCGTGAGCGGCTCCGCGGCCCGTGAGCGGCTCCGCGGCCCACGGGGGACTAGTCCCCCGGTGTCTCCTACGGCCCTGGTTGACCCTGCAGAGAGAGAGAGAGAGAGAGAGAGAGCTCCAGACCCATGATGTCGGATATATGTCGCTATAGGAGAGTAGAGGGTGATCCTGCGTTGCTATCCGCTAGTTATTTCGGCGGATAACGAATACAACCGATGCAATCCAAAAGGTTTATGGTTGGTATGTAGGCTATAGCTTTCACAAAACATGCAATTAAAATACACTAAACGAGTTCTGATACCATTTATTTTTTTCTACTTCTTTTTTCTGGTCAGAAGCAGAATCCCAGGGATCGTTTACCGTGACGGCTCCAATGTGGACCTTTGACATCCCGTGACGATGCCCAAATATGGAGACATGTAGGTAGGTGGGGGGGGTTCTGTGCTCCTTTTTCCGTGCTTAATTTGCATCATTGAATTTGTCGCGATTATAGTGAGGCGTTATGCTAACTAGCTAACTATATAGCTCTTATAGAGAGCCGTGCTGACGTGACGTGCACTTGGCTTTGGCAATTGATTGATCTCCGGTGTATGGATGATGTCTTATTGATCACAAGTCATATTGACGACACAGTAGCCATTTAGATATGTGGGCGTGGTCCTGATCCAAGCCCTATACTGACTTTCTTCACCATTACATTACATGATTTAAGATAATATAAATATGTATAAACACCAAGTAATGTGTGGCGGTATTCAACTGTCTTACTGACAGTGTGGTGAGACGGCTCAGACAGACAGACAGACAGACAGACAGACAGACAGACAGACAGACAGCAGTCTGTAAGATTATCTCTACTCTCTCCTGCTCATGAAAAAAAATCACACTTGTGTGAAGTGAGGGGCGCTCTTATATCATCATTACATCACATCACATTCCGGCCAATCACTTTTTGGCGTCCTCACTTTTCTGTACTCAATTTTTATCCAATTTTAATCCCCCAGCCAATAAAATCATTGCTATGGGGTACACACGCACGCACGCACACACACACAGGCTTATAGGAGGGGCTAGCGCCCCTAAAAATAAATGCGATCGGCATTTACCAAACAAATGTTTTTTATGTGATGATTAGGTACAGGTGCTATTTATTAATCTTTAAAAAAAAGTGTTTTACTTGTATCTATACCCACAGCAAAACACAACAACTCATTTCCCCTTTTATTTTTTTATATATGGTACCATACCATTATGGTTAGTTATTCTATTTATTCTACTAACCATTTATTTTACATTGCATTTTTGCATATGATATTTGAACTGGGGACCGCCCCAAAATAATCATATTTGAACTGAGGACTGCCCAAAATAATCATATTTGAACTGAGGACTGCCCAAAATAATCATATTTGAACTGGGGACTGGCCAAAATAATCTATTTGAACTGGGGACCGCCCAAAATAATCATATTTGAACTGGTGACTGCCCAAAATAATCATATTGGAACTGGTGACTGCCCAAAATAATCATATTTCAACTGGTGACTGCCCAAAATAATCATATTTGAACTGGTGACTGCCCAAAATAATCATATTTGAACTGGGGACCGCCCAAAATAATCATATTTGAACTGGGGACCGCACCAAATAATCATATTTGAACTGGGGACCGCCCAAAATAATCATATTTGAACTGGGGACCTCCCAAAATAATCATATTTGAACTGGTGACTGCCCAAAATAATCATATTGGAACTGGTGACTGCCCAAAATAATCATATTTGAACTGGTGACTGCCCAAAATAATCATATTTCAACTGGTGACTGCCCAAAATAATCATATTTGAACTGGTGACTGCCCAAAATAATCATATTTGAACTGGGGACCGCCCAAAATAATCATATTTGAACTGGGGACCGCACCAAATAATCATATTTGAACTGGGGACCGCCCAAAATAATCATATTTGAACTGGGGACCTCCCAAAATAATCATATTTGAACTGCAGGGGACTGCCCAAAATAATCATATTTGAACTGTGGACCCCCCATGAAATAATCATATTTGAACTGGGAACCCCCCCAAAAAATCATATTTGAACTGCAGGGGACCGCCCAAAAAAATCATATTTGAACTGTGGAATCCCCATGAAATAATCATATTTGAACAGGGGACTGCCCAAAAAAATCATATTTGAACTGAGGAATCCCCATGAAATAATCATATTTGAACTGGGCACCCCCCAAAAATAATCATATTTGAACTGGGGACCCCCCAAAAAAAATCATATTTGAACTGGGGAATCCCCATGAAATAATCATATTTGAACTGGGGACCCCCCAAAAATAATCATATTTGAACTGGGGAATCCCCATGAAATAATCATATTTGAACTGGGCACCCCCCAAAAATAATCATATTTGAACTGGGGACCCCCCAAAAAAAATCATATTTGAACTGGGGAATCCCCATGAAATAATCATATTTGAACTGGGGACCCCCCAAAAATAATCATATTTGAACTGGGGACCCCCCAAAAATAGTCATTATATAAACTGGGGACCCAGTTGTACAGCTCAACTCGTACAACTTGGAATTGTACAAGTTGAGCCATTACATTTAGTTTGACTTTCTTTTGCCTCTTATGTGATTACGTGGCCAATATTTGACCAGTTTTTATAGTTTTTGTTGATTACTGAGTATGGAGTAATGGTCTTTTTGAGTGGTGTAAACCACTCCTACAACTGGCTTTGTTAGTCTGTGCAGAAAAAATGAGCATGGTTGCTATGTTCACCCTGTTCACCCGGGTGTGATTTAATTACGTCAGACATGATTTCATTACGTCAGACAGGCTATATAAGACCTTACACCACTCAGTTCACACGGGTGTGATTTTTTATTTTTGGAGGGGCGCTAGTCCCTACTATGTACAGCGTTGAGGGTGCGTGTAAACACAAACTTTGTCCTAACACAAACATTGAATGTCATTGATAATGCATGGCCAGTTTTGAGCGTTTGTGTAAACACAAACATTGAAGACGAAGGTGGGTACGCAAATTGTGATGGCTGGAATGAGGTGATGTATAATGATAGGAGCGCTTCTCACTTCACACGGGTGTGATTTTTTAAAGTAATTTTATTATTTTTTTCATAAATAATCCTCATTTGTTTTTAAGAACGAGATGTGAATGCTTTTTATTTGGTTTTATTTTACGTTATTAAGATTCTGGCAACAGATATAGGTTATATGTTGTATGTTGTTGTTGTCTCCACCAGGCCGAAGGCATGGTGAGAGAGTATGTTTTGCACTCCGTCCGTGTGTGTGTCCGTCCGTGTGTGTGTGTGTGTGTGTCCGTCCGTGTGTCCTTCCGTCCGTCCGTTACCAGCTAATCTCCGGCACCGTTAACCCGGTCGATGCCAAACTTTGCACACACACTCCCTAGATGCCAACGATGAACCTCTGCCCCGCATTTTCCAGAACGGCCTGTTATAGCGCCACCATGAGGCAGCTTTTCACATTTGTTACCTAAAACTGCACCGATCTGCGTGAAACGTTGCATGCACACTCCCTAGAGGCCAAGGACAAACCTTTGACCTGCATTTTCCGCATCTGCCTTTTATAGCGCCACCAGGAGGCCGACTTTTGTAAAACACATTTTTGGATATTACTCCTCCAGATTCACAAATCGTTACACAGTATCTCTATGGTCATGTGCTCAAGTCGGATCTGTCCGATATTTCATATTCCACCCTAATTGGCTATAATTGCCTTTCACAGTTTGCAGGATTGCCCCGTTTTGAACAAAAGCCTCAAATCATGAACACAGCATGCAATTTACGTGAAATCTTTCACACATTTTCTTACTAGGCTGAGGAATATATCCCACCCTTTTCACATTGGCCTGTTATAGCGCCACCAACAGGTTGATTTTTGCAAAACAGGTTGATTGGAACAAAATGCCTCAAATCATCCAATTGCCATACAAGGCAAACATGTTTATATTTCTACTAAACATTTTGCCTAACATCTCACACAGTCCTATCCTCCTGGTGGAGACCTGTGCCCAGAAGGGCACTTTTTCTAGTTTTGTACTGTGTTGTATGCTGCTGGTCCGTGTGTCCAAGACAAATGAGTTGTCTCCCCTGGGAGACAAAATAAAGTAACCTTGCACCCTGTATGCTTCCATTGACACGGTGTGTACACAAACAACCTTTCCGTTTGTGTCGTCTTTGTGTTATGCCACAGGCGTGTAGGCCCGTTATGTGTTGCACACAATAAAGGAACAAACGTTTTCCACAAGGGTCACAACACAATTATTTATTTTCTCTCACGACCAAAATTGTCCGTCATTGTCGGGGACAGGCTTTAGTTTAGACATACTATTGGTCCGACTGTCATTAGACCGACAACCTACCCAATTTCGGGTAACTGCATTTCAGGCGATCGGAACGAGACCCGCGGCAATTTGGAATGGATCCGACCGTGCCCGAGGGACAAGTCAAATATTTTGGGCCCGAACCGGCTCGGTTCTCGGTTCGGCTCTCGGGTATTCGGTTCCGGGTGGACCTGTGCTGCCCTCCAAAGTTGACACAATCTTCTCTTATGGGGTCTCTAGCTCTAAACAGACGGGGGTCCACGGGCAATATTGATAGTACAGTAGCCTAGAGAGAGAGAGAGAGAGAGAGAGAGAGAGAGAGAGAGAGAGAGAGAGAGAGAGAGAGAGAGAGAGAGAGAGAGAGAGAGTCAGGGAGTGGCATGCAGCAATGGTCCGTCGGGCTCGGGAATTGAACCCGGGACTTGCCGCCAGGCATCAGAGCTTATACCGTGGTATACGTGGTACACGCCTCAACCCGATGCTATTGGCTATTTTCGGATAGCCGGAAAACTAAAAGATGTTATTTAGTGTACTAAGTATTTAATCGTTTCCTCGTTTTTCTGGGGACCGCCATGCAACCCCCCTCAAAGCCCCGTCGGGGGGTCCCCGGACCCACAGGACGGTACACTTTTCTTTTCTTCTGTGCTTGTGTGACTGACTATCTAAGGCAGGGGTGGGCAACTGGCGGCCCAGGGGCCACATGCGGCCCCCACCTTCACTTAATGTGGCCCTCAGGTTAATGTCAGAATACTGATATAATATTGGTTTCAGCTGTTACAATTCCACAACATGCAAACATGACCCGCTTTAATTACTTCAGTCTAAATTCGTAGCTCATTGATCAACACAAGTATAATTCAAGATTTCAATTCGAATAATAGCAAAAATAGCCGATCTACAAGCTTAGCTTAGCTTGTAGATCGGCTATTTTGCTACGACAGTAATATATGGCCCTAGGGAGTGAGTGTGGAAATATAGTGTGGCCCTCTCATCGTCAAAGTTGCCCACCCCTGATCTAAGGGGAAATGCAATGCAAATAGTGTTTGACAATATTCGTGTTCAACCACTACAGTTTTCTTTCACGCGTGTAACTGTGTGTAACAATGTGATCAGATGTTATACATGATGGAAAGAAGCAGACACGTTGACATGACAGTCCTCTGTTTAGACGTTGCCAGGGGCGACGCACATCCATAGGTGATGAAACTCCTTCCGGAAACTCCTCCGTCTGGGAACAAAATAAACATAATATATTAACACACGCCGCCGCTGTTGTATTGTCATACTGTATAAACCCCTTGTTATCCATGTTGGAGATGATCGCACACCAGCCATGTGCTGATGTGTTTTAACAATGTTTGTCTTTCCCCGTCTCTCCTATCAAGCTCATTCATCCTGTTCTTAAAGGACCTATAACATAAAATTCAACTTTTTCAATTTCGTTTGTGTTTTTCGGGCTCCCATATCTGTTTTCTATCCCCACAAATAACCAATTTTGAATAATCAGGCTTTCATATCATATGGGTGCTTTAATAGCAATTGCTCTCAGGAACAGCTCAACTGATTTTGTCCTCATCGTGATGTCATCAATGTCACCCTACTTTGTATAATTCCTCCTCTTCTTCAGTCTTCAGTTCCAAATTTACATTTCCACTTTGTTTACAATGTCCGCCATTTTTGATTTTCCAAGCTGGCATGGAATGGAAACAAGCCTGGTTTTATCTAGCATCAGTATTATAATGACTCAAATATTAAATAATCTGCATACCATCTGCTCGATCCATTTTAAAGCACCCTCATGTCACACTTATGTAGTCAGCTAATTCCGCGCGAAGGACCATGTCAAATATTAGCTGGTTGTGTTTGTTGTATCTGAGCTGACCACCCAAGGTTCTCCGATAAAAGAGAGGTTTCTGTGACACCGAAGTACATTTAACTTATATCTGTTTTATTCTCCATTAATCCATGTAGGGTACGCAGTGAGTGCTGCAGGTTCTGCATGTGGCCTGTGTGAAGGCTGGAAACTGAGTGAGGGCTGTCGAGTGCGTGACTGGTTATATAGGGACACACCTGGACTGTGATTGGGCAATGAGTTGAGTGGTATCATGGCAAAACACCTGTGTCTCATTGGGGATGCAAATAATGGGAAATGTCCACCAGAGGCTGCCATTCAGACAGCATGGCTCATGGATTAAGGAGAAATAAACTGTCGTCCTGTTAAATATACTTTGGTGTCACAGAACCTCTCTCTAATCGGAGAAACTTGGGTGGTCAGCTCAGATACAACAAACACAACCAGCTAATATTTAACATGGTCCTTCGAGCCGGATAAGACTGATATTCCCCCCCTGATAAGCACCTATGTACCAAGTCTCACGTTGCCCGACTGTTGTTGCCTCTCGCAATTTTCCGTCATACAGTCTGGAGCAACGGAAGCTCTGATCATGAGCAAGACGATAAAGCGGAAGTGGAGCCTCCTCTCCCCACTTCCGTTTCGTCTTTACAGTCACGCAGATTTATCCTAATATAATTCAAAATCATCAAAGCATATATAGAGCGCACACACGCACGCACACACACGCAGGTCCTGTACCATGAGTTATAGTTGCCTCTCCAACCACCACCACCACACTGCTCTGGATGCGGCAGATGTAGGTGTGGTTTGGGCTGGCGGGCCGCAGGCTGCTGGCCAGGCTGTAGATCCCGGCAGGGTTCTGGGAGAACGTGGTGTCGCCGCCGCTCAGGACCGTCCCGCCGCGGTCCAGCCACGTCACCGCGGGTTTGGGGAGCCATCTCGGCGCCGTGGCCGTCAACACGTCCGACGAGTACGAGAACGAGGGCGCGGAGAAGGCTGCGGGAAGGGGAGAACAGTGAGGTGAATTTCTGAATGTTTTGGCACCGTGCGCACCCTGTGCCCTCTAGGCCTGTGTGTATAGCCTGACAATCTGAGATCTCCGCTTAACCCATTTTGACATGAGATCAGATTCTGAAAATGTCTTCTACATCCTGACAGTTTTCTGAAAAAGCTAGGTTTTTATGTCAGTCGTTCTTCGATTTTTCAAAAATAGCAGACCTACAAGCTACGACCTACAAGCAGACCTACAAGCGCGCTATGAGCCTGTAGATCTGCTATTTTTCAATAGCTAAAGCATAACATAATGCTTACACCAAAAAGGGTTCGCGCCCAAAATGGGTTAATGTCATCAAATGGTGGTCCAGAGCTCCGGACCGTGGCTCAAATGGTGGTCCGGACCGTGGCTCAAATGGTGGTCCAGAGCTCCGGACCGTGGCTCAAATGGTGGTCCGGCCCGTGGCTCAAATGGTGGTCCAGAGCTCCAGACCGTGGCTCAAATGCCAAATAAATAACGGGCCTTGATATGAAAAGGGTTGAAGACCCCAGATCTACTTTTAAGGTCCACATCATGAACGCTCTGAACGTCTCACCTCCTACTCTAATCTTCCCCTATAGGCCAGAACGTGGCACCGGTGCCAAAGAAATCCGTGCTATAAGCGTACAAAACGTGCGGTCGGGTCCGTGTGGAGGCTGTCTAACATGTGAGTAAAAGCAAAAAAAAATGGAAATATATATATTATTTTTAATTAATGGATTAAATTACATTAAAGAAAGACAGATTTGCATGTTCTAGCAGGGGGGGGGAATAAAACGGAAATCCACGTTCTTGGCATACATTCGGTTAAGGTCCACCTCATCAACGCTCTGATCTTCTCACCTCCTACTCTGAGCTCCACATCACTCTGATCTTCTCACCTCCTACTCTGAGCTCCACATCACTCTGATCTTCTCACCTCCTACTCTGAGCTCCACATCACTCTGATCTTCTCACCTCCTACTCTGAGCTCCACATCACTCTGATCTTCTCACCTCCTACTCTGAGCTCCACATCACTCTGATCTTCTCACCTCCTACTCTGAGCTCCACATCACTCTGATCTTCTCACCTCCTACTCTGAGCTCCACATCACTCTGATCTTCTCACCTCCTACCCTGACCTCCACGTTGAGGCTGCTGCTGCCCCCGCCGGCTCCCGTGGTCTCCACGTGGCAGCTGTAGACGCCGCGGTCGCTGAGCCTTAGCCGTCGGAGCAGCAGCGAGACGTTCCCGCGGACGACGGCGTCGGGGAACACCTGCGTCCGGTCCTGGAAGGCGTCGTCCTGGTCCTTGAGGACGGCGGTGCCGTGGCGGAAGCAGTAGACTGGGCCGCTGAGCCCCGCCTTGCTCCAGGTGACGGACACGTCCCCGGGCGGCCTAGAGGGCAGGTAGCAGCTCAACAGGAGGTCATGGCCCAGGTTGCCCACGGGCCACTTGTTGTCGCTCTGGACCGAAGGAGAGGACCGCCCCTTGCCTGTTGAACACGGATTGTTCTTATGATTTAGATAATACAATTTAGGCATTTACTTTTAAAAACTTTTCAAAGGGTTTTTAAAAACTTAAGACTTTTAAAAACCTTTCTTTTTATACAGGCTTTCCCATAGATAGCCTGTTTATTGTTTATTGTTTATTCCATACTAAAAGGCTTTCTTACCTTTCTTTGTAGTTGTTACGTCCCCACCAAAGAGGTCCAGGTGTTATTTTGTGCAAAAGCTCCTTATTGGCTATTTCCCCTACCATAAGCCCTAAATGAATTGAATGGGAATTGAATGGGGCTATTTTGAGCTTATTTCCATCGCTCAAAATTATATTTTTTTTGTCCTCTCTTCATAATGTAAATAATATCCCAAGCGGCACACTTTACTACTTATTTCGATGGAAATAAGCGAATTAGCACAACACCCCATAGCCCCATTCAATTCCCATTCAATTCAATGCAATTCATTGAGGGCTTATGGAGACAAACAGGTTGGCAAACACTGCCCTAGGGGACACGGGGAGAACATGCAAACTCCACACAGAAAGACCCTTTCGCCAACCCAACTCGGGGTATGGGCACTGATGAAGCGGAGGAGAGAACACGCCCCCAGCGCCCACAGCGTACCCAGCGGGAATCGAACGCAGGTCCTTCTAGCTGTGAGGTGACAGCACTACCGACTGTGGGAATCGAACCCAGGACCTTCTAGCTGTGAGGCGACAGCATTACCGACTGTGGGAATCGAACCCAGGACCTTCTAGCTGTGAGGAGACAGCACTACCGACTGTGGGAAGGGAACACAGGACCTTCTAGCTGTGAGGAGACAGCACTACCGACTGTGGGAATCGAACCCAGGACCTTCTAGCTGTGAGGCGACAGCACTACAGACTGTGAGAATCGAACCCAGGACCTTCTAGCTGTGAGGCGACAGCACTACCTACCGAATATGGGAATCGAACCCAGGACCTTCTAGCTGTGAGGCGACAGCACTACCGACTGTGGGAATCGAACCCAGGACCTTCTAGCTGTGAGACGACAGCACTACCGACTGTGGGAATTGAACCCAGGAACTTCTAGCTGTGAGGCGACCACCGTGCCCTGCTGACTGTCCTGATGTACCACGGGTGACAGCGCTCCATGCAGCAACGCCGTCCACCCCTCCTACATTTGGACCCCCCCCCCCCCCCCCCAAACACTTTTATTGGTTGAGATCTACACGCTACTATTCATTGGTTTTTGGATTGGTTCTAGCTACGTCGCAACCCAATGGCCGATGTTCCATATCAGATATCAGGACAGTGTTTTGCACAATATCACTGTCAGAACGCTCGCTCCTTTGCCTGTGTAGATGAGCTGTTATGCCCGATGGTAACGACACATACTGTAGAGTTTAATAGGTTCAAGACAGTCAGTCAGCAACGACTTCATCGACATGACGTGATTATCTTATCCAAACACACCTGTGTAAACTACTACTCACACTGTCATCCTGTTAGAGATGCATTAAAATATAGAGGACATCACACTATGCACACTGTCGCCATGCTAGCATGCGTACCTTCATATGCGTACTGTATAGCTTATCTATAGGGGCCTGCAACCTGTTTGTCTCCACCAGGCCGAAGGCATGGGGAGAGAGTATGTGTGTGTGTGTGTGTGTGTGTGTGTGTGTGTGTGTGTGTGTGTGTGTGTGTGTGTGTGTGTGTGTGTGTGTGTGTGTGTGTGTGTGTGTGTGTGTGTGTGTCCGTCTGTGTACAGCTAATCTCCGGCACCGTTAACTCGGTCGATGCCACATTTTGCACACACACTCCCTGGATGCCAACGATGAACCTCTGCCCCACATTTTCCAGAACGGCCTGTTATAGCGCCACCAGGAGGACGACTTTTGAAAAACACGTAAATCGTTACACACTATCTCTATAGTCATGTGTTCAAGACGGATCTGTCCGATATTTCATATTCCATCATAATTGGCTAACATTGGCTTTCAAAGTTTGCAGGATTGGCCCGTTTTGAACAAAAAGCCTCAAATCATGAACGCAGCGTGCAATTTACGTGAAATCTTCCTCGCCCTACTACTACTAGTAGGCTGAGGAATACCTATACATAGGTTTAATGTTTGTCTTTAGTTCAATGTTTGTTTTGTAAACGGCATTGACAATGAAGGGAAAATGTACATCATAATGTGCCTCATTATGTCATATTGTCTCTTTATTGTTAATGGCGTTTAATGTTTGTGTTGGCACCGTTTTATTTACATCACCATTACATCACTTAACATGAGTTAGACTTTAATATATTAGCGCCCCTCACTTCACACGGGTGTGATTTTATTTTCTAGATATAGACAGTATAGTATACCATATCAAGACTAGAATAATTCCAACATATTTTGATTCTCCACGAATATAACGTGTTTCCTTCTTTTTAAATATTTTCGTTCACATTGTTACAATGATCATTAGACTGAAAAAAGAGCAAAAACCTCACCTATCCTGATTCCCTCCCCAGTCAGAGTTAAGAGTTATAATGAATGTAAAATGTGCAGGGAGGTCATTTAGATACAAATGTGCTCAAGGGACTTCATTTATTTGAATACATTTAAAGAAAATTGTTTATTTTAAACCAAAAATACTCTCTCACACAGTTATGCCAGTGATCACCCTCTTTGTGCCAATGTTGGCACTGGTGCCTAAGGTTGCCTATACCCCTGCTGTATAGGACATATAAAAACATATAAAAGTCGACTATAAATCTACAGTTGATTTAGTCCACTAAAATGTATTTCGGCTGTGCCTTGATGGTGTCGCAATGACTATGATTTTGGAGTTGGTTGCATGCTGAAAATAGCCGATCCACAACGTGTCACAGAATATATTGTAATGACGGGTGGGGTTCGCGCCATCAAACGACATATGACGACCTTCTTTCTTTTAAGTTATTTCGGAATGAATATGGCTGGATGGCAAGGAATAGCACTGTGCTAGCAAAACCCGCCGGCTCAGAGCACAAGCCCCCCCCCCCCCGGTTCGACCTTAAAGGAAGACAATTCGGTAACAGTCCCAGCCATAACGCAGTTATACAGTTATGGGACGTTATACAATAATATTTAGTCAATCTTGTTTTTTGTATGGCTTAATTTATATTTCATTTTTTTTATGCAGTATTCCTCCGTAAAAAAAAAATCACACCCGTGTGAACTGAGTGGTGCAAGGTCTTATATAGCCTGATCAGCTGTGGTCTGACGTAATGTCAGTGACCATAGTAACCATGCTCATTCTTTTGGGCCCCACGTACTGTACAGGTATACAAAAAACACGTACAGGTATACAAACACGGATACAAACAAAGCTGGTTGTTGGAGTGGTTTGCACCACTCAAAAAAGGTAGTCGAAGTTAAGACATTTTACTGTACCTGCTGCCAGGGTGAGGATGAGGATGATGATGGTTGCAAATAGGATGATGACGATAATCATGCTGCAGACATATAGAGACACATGTTAGTTAACATCAGATAAACCATGCTGTAGATACATAGAAACACATGTTTCGGGGGCGGCGGACTGGCGGTGGCTCAGGGGTAGAGTGGCTGGATGGCAACCGCAAGGTTGCCATGCAGTTCAAACCCGGGCTCCCCCAGAGTTAGTGTCGAAGCGTCCTTGAGCAAGACACTGAACCTCTAATTGCTCCTGCTGTGCTGGTTGGTGCCTTGCATGGTTTCCGCCGCCATCGGTGTATGAATGTGTGTGTGAATGGGTGAATGTAATGCACAATCTATGTAAAGCGCCTTGGATAAAGGTGCTATATACTGTATAAATGCACCATTTACCATGTTAGTTAACATCAGATAACCATGCTGCACATACAGAGACACATATCAGTGTGTGAAATGTAAACAACCCACCACCAAGGTGTACTGTTGATAGATGATAGTTAATCTATTTTGGACGGGAACCCCATATTTTACGTACATACAGACTTACGTACATACATACGTTACGCACCTGGTGAAGATGACGTCTCCCATGGAAGCCATGGTCCTCTACACCTTCTGCAGTCACAGACAGTGCTTTTGTTTGGTTACTTAACCCTAGAACACCAAACATATTTTTTTGTTACACCTTCACTAAACAATAGTATATATTTTACCCAATGTAAAATATTCCATAAAAAATATTTCTCATCAAAATATATTGAAGTATAAGCAATACATGACAAATTGAGCTACTCTTCTTATTTATTATTATATTTCATCATGACTTTTCACAAAAATAAAATAAAAATAGATTTCATGGTGGGGCCCTATCATGGGGAGGGGGGCAAAATCGGTGAAAAACGTGCATATCATTTAAAAAAATATATTCCTAAAAAAAGAGAAATTAAGTTGGTAACTTTCTCCTTTGGTCCACCCATTCCTAAGACATGTGAGAATGGTCCAGTGAAGAAAAAAATACAAGTACATTGTGGGTGTATGGGATTCTTTTCTCTATCACTGTATCACTAGACACAGGTATAAAAAAAACGAGTACAGGGAAACAACCCTACCTTATATGAGGTCACTGAGCATCATGAAGGTACTGAAAGACCCACCCACCTCAGACATCAACAACATTATGAAAATTACAAAAATATAATTGTTTACAAAGGTATCAGCATCAAAATGTAATCAATGCAACACAAAGTCTCATTTCATGTTTTCAAATGTATAAAAACTGATGTAATGCCGAAATGTAACCTCACGTCACCAGGCTTTCCACCTCGGAGGAAATGTATGTAGGGCTATGAAGTGAGTAATGTATGTTTTGTAATAATAATACAAATCTACAAAGTATCTAGTAACTAAAGCTTTCACATTTTTGTAGTGCAGTAAAAAGTACAATATTTGCCTCTAAAGATTTCTGGAGTAAAAAAAAACAACGTAAAAAGTAAATTAAAAAAGTACCTCAAAAGTGTACTTTACACTTTTTCTCCTGTCAGTCAACAGCTGTCGGTCCCGGGGCTGAGGGGGTCCCTCCCGGGGCTGAGGGGGTCCCGGCCTGACAATGAGTTCAAAAGTTCATCCAGCTTGATCGGTTTCAGTGATTATGAAAAGATATACCGATTTACCAGTTTTGTGGCAGGTCAAGACGCTGAAAGAACGTGCATGGTTCATCGATTCGCGTTGGTATACAAATCTATGTACTTGGAGAACGAACGTGCTTCTCGGGTGTTCAATTGAGCGAAAAGGTGAGACGAAGCGATACGAAGAGAATGGATAGATAGAGACTGAACAGTATGTTGTTGTCTGAGTTGAAGAGGTTCCCACACTATGCACCATGCATGCACTCCTTAAGTCAATATTGTATTTAAAACCACTTAAAAACCTATATGCACAGTTGTCGACCGGGGTCCCCCAGGGCTCCATTCCAGGTTTGCTCCTTTTTTTATCCGCTACACACAATCTATCTGGCCAAAAAATGCATGGAGGAGCAGGGGGGGGGGGGGGGGGGTTGAATAGTCTGTCTGTCTGTCTGTCTGTCTGTCTGTCTGTCTGTCTGTCTGTCTGTCTGTCTGTCTGTCTGTCTGTCTGTCTGTCTGTCTGTCTGCCTGCCTGCCTGCCTGCCTGCCTGCGTGCGTGCGTGCGTGCGTGCGTGCGTGCGTGCGTGCGTGCGTGCGTGCGTGCGTGCGTTCTTGCGTGCGTGCGTGCGTTCTTGCGTGCGTGCGTGCGTGCGTGCATGCGTGCGTGCGTGCGTGCGTGCGATATTGAAAACTTGAAATGGGACATTCTGCATAATGACTACTTTTACTGATTGGCAGGCTCCACTCATCATGTCATCCATCATGGTGCTGCTAGTTGTTGGACAACATGGGACCTCATCACGTCATGATGTTAGACAACATGGAACCTCATCACGCCATGATGTTGGACAACGTGGGACCTCATCACGCCATGATGGACAACATGGGACCTCATCACGTCATGATGTTGGACAACATGGGACCTCATCACGTCATGATGTTGGACAACATGGGACCTCATCACGTCATGATGGACAACATGGGACCTCATCACGTCATGATGGACAACATGGGACCTCATCACGTCATGATGGACAACATGGGACCTCATCACGTCATGTTGGACAACATGGGACGTCATGTTGGACAACATGGGACCTCATCACGTCATGATGTTGGACAACATGGGACCTCATCACGTCTTGATGTTGGACAACATGAGACCTCATCACGTCATGTTGGACAACATGGGACCTCATCACGTCATGATGTTGGACAACATGGGACCTCATCACGTCATGATGTTGGACAACATGGGACCTCATCACGTCATGATGTTGGACAACATGGGACCTCATCACGTCATGATGTTGGACAACATGGGACCTCATCACGTCATGATGGACAACATGGGACCTCATCACGTCATGTTGGACAACATGGGACCTCATCACGTCATGATGGACAACATGGGACCTCATCACGTCATGATGTTGGACAACATGGGACCTCATCACGTCATGATGGACAACATGGGACCTCATCACGTCATGATGTTGGACAACATGGGACCTCATCACGTCATGTTGGACAACATGGGACCTCATCACGTCATGATGGACAACATGGGACCTCATCACGTCATGATGGACAACATGGGACCTCATCACGTCATGATGGACAACATGGGACCTCATCACGTCATGATGTTGGACAACATGGGACCTCATCACGTCATGTTGGACAACATGGGACCTCATCACGTCATGATGTTGGACAACATGGGACCTCATCACGTCATGATGGACAACATGGGACCTCATCACGTCATGATGGACAACATGGGACCTCATCACGTCATGTAGGACAACATGGGACCTCATCACGTCATGTTGGACAACATGGGACCTCATCACGTCATGATGTTGGACAACATGGGACCTCATCATGTCATGTAGGACAACATGGGACGTCATGTTGGACAACATGGGACCTCATCATGTCATGTAGGACAACATGGGACGTCATGTTGGACAACATGGGACCTCATCACGTCATGATGTTGGACAACATGGGACCTCATCACGTCATGATGTTGGACAACATGGGACCTCATCACGTCATGTAGGACAACATGGGACCTCATCACGTCATGATGTTGGACAACATGGGACCTCATCACGTCATGATGTTGGACAACATGGGACCTCATCATGTCATGTAGGACAACATGGGACGTCATGTTGGACAACATGGGACCTCATCACGTCATGATGTTGGACAACATGGGACCTCATCACGTCATGTAGGACAACATGGGACCTCAACACGGGGGCGTCATGATGTTGGACAACATGGGACCTCATCATTCATCCCAAATCTAGAGTTGCAAATTGCCGCTAGATTTGTCCATAGCTCTGACCCAAAGCAGCTTGTGAATATTAACGTTGTAAACTAGAGAAGCAAGACTGCAATTAAACTGTGGGCAGTGAGCAGGATTAGCTTCAATGTCCATTGAAGTGTCAGACATATACTGTAGGCTTACCATAAATGCACAGCAGCCACATTGGAGAGAAATTCTATCCAGCAGGCAGGCAAGTGCTAATTACTATTATAATTAGGTACAGTAAGATCAGCAACAGGTGCACTGACGCCCGCATGGCCAAAAACATGACATAAATGATGCATTGTACTTTCTTACAATATTGGCAACAAACAAGTTAATAAAAACCAACACAAATCACAAGCCGTATCCCAAACCCAATGGCTGGTTGTAATCTCTTGAAACAAATAAACTTGTCTCCTTGCACATTTTAGACAACTAAACACTTACAGTGTCACGATGACTCTTAAGGTGGTGTGTGAGGAGAGGATAACTGCTGCTAGCTCTGAGGCTCAAACCAGAAGGATTAACACAGAAGGGGATATAAAGCTCGCCCCCTAGAGGTGAGCATAAAAAAGTAGTCTACAAATTCACCCTCTAGAGAGGATATAGACAAATCCACAGAAGGGTGCCCTGGGCGCGGCCATTACTGAGGTGTAATCCATGGAGCAGTGCCTTGTAGGCCAGGTGCAGCTAATCGGCAATATGCATTGAGAGGGGCCAGACTTCAGCACCCTGAATTTGACCAGAATGGAAACAGAGCCTTACTTATAGTTAGGTAAAGTTACCGTAAGTTGTGGCAAATCTGGGAAAAATGCTTACCACTAGCTTTCTTCACAGATGTGTTCATAAAGGTGTCTACTATCACAGAAAAAATTGTTCCAACCCAACTCCCTTGGGAAACTTGTGACAGCTGCTGAAAGTCGGGGTACCATACAATACATTATACATTTCATTATGCTTTAAGTAGCATGTGACGTGTCAAACTAGGGTGTTTACATGATTCTGAATCCATTCCAAGCATTAGTTTTGCACGAAAAACACTCCTTGGGCTAAAAATGGCCATAGCCGTCATCACAAATGTGATGAAGTCAGCACATTTGGGCATATTTAGGCAAGTGGCTATGGCCAAACTAGGGAGTCTATGGCCAAACTAGGGGTCAAACTAGGGGGTTTTCATGATTCTGAATCCATTCCAAGCATTAGTTTTGCACGAAAAACACGACTTAAAAAGGACATAGCCGTCATCACAAAGGTGATGAGGTCAGCACATTTGGGGACATTAGGGCACATTTGGGCAAGTTCTATGGCTGAATTTAGCCTAAACGAGTGTTTTTCGTGCAAAATGAATGCTTGGAACGGGTTCAGAATCATGAAAACCCCCTAGTTTGACCCGTAGTTTGGCCATAGACACTTGCCCAAATATGCCCAAATGTGCTGATTTCATCACATTTGTGAAGACGGCTATGGCCATTTTTAGCCCAAGGAGTGTTTTTCGTGCAAAACTAATGATTGGAATGGATTCAGAATGATGAAAAACCCCTAGTTTGACACGTCACATGCTACTTAAAGCATAATGAAATTTATAAATGTGTGCCTTATAATGGTTGTATGGTACCCCAACTTTCAGCAGCTGTCACAAAGTTTCCCAAGGGAGTTGGGTTGGAACACATTTTTCTGTGATAGTAGACACCTTTATGAACACATCTGTGAAGAAAGCTAGTGGTAAGCATTTTTTTCCCAGATTTGCCACAACTTAAGGTAACTTTACCTAACTATTAGTATGATTGGAAACTAAGGCAAGACCAGTGATTGTGAAGGAACTCCGTGGTCAAATACATATTAATTGGAATGTCCTTGACATGAACAATGTTTGATAAACACTTAATATAGTGAATGGAAACTCTTCAAGGTAATGGACATTGTCTCAAGTACGTATGCTAAAAGACCTGATATGACAAAGGTTTATGACAATATGCACACATATGTGTCAACACACACACACACACACACACACACACACACACACACACACACACACACACACACACACACACACACACACACACACACACACACACACACACACACACACACACACACACACACACACACACAATATAGGATTCTCTTACATTTCACCCCTAGGAGAAACTCCAGTCAATCAATGTTAAAGGACCACTCCACCACTTTTCAACTTCTCTTCCTATAATTGGTCCTAACTAATGTTCATGATAAAATACCACCATTCTTTCTACTCAGTCTGTGTCTCAGGCTGTGGGCAGTTCAGAAACCCGTCCACCAGTGACATCATCAATTGTGAATTCAAGCTAATAGAAACGGCAGGCTTTCTTTTCCTGAAAAGTTGCAATGCAAATGTTGAAGCCATCGTTCTCACGATAATACAAATCTAAATATATTTTAAAACAAATCTTGTTTAAAAAAAAAATCTGCCTAATGATGATGTCACTGGTGGACGGGTGTCCGAACTGCCCAAAGCCCTCCTATGAGACACAGACTGAGTAGGAAAAATGGTGGTGTTTTATCATGAACATTAGTGATTATATGAAGAGATGTTGAAAAGTGGTGAAGTGGTCCTTTAATAGTATTTGTAGTAGATAACAGTAGCACAAATTGAAATTTGCACCCTATGGCCAGAACAATAATGAAGTCTGTGTGTTTGACTGGACTGCTGAATTCCTACAATGCCCATAATGCTTCAGTGCACTTCCCCTCCTTGTGGATAGGGGGGAAGTTGCATGGAAGTGTGACTTTGTTGTCCAGAAAGGAAGTGAGAGCTATTCGGCAATATGCATTGAGAGGGGCCAGACTTATGCTTATGCATTGCAAAGAAATACAGTACTTTATTAATGTATGCTTCATAGATGAAGTAGAAATACTCAACTCAGTAATGTATGCTTCATGGAAGAAATAGAAATACTGTATTAATGTATGCTTCATGGATAGTCTGTCATCTCCTTTGGTATTGCTGGTATGTTAACCTCGGTGTCAGACAGAAAAATGCCCTTAACGGGGTCGTTAAGGGGGCTAGCAAAATTGTGGGGGCAAAATTCAGCTGTCTGAGTCATGTATATGACTAGCAGGTGCTAAAAAAAAGCATCATCAATCAGAGCAGACAGCTCTCACCCCCTATACCGGGAAAATGAATTCCTGCCATCCGGCCAATGGTTACTAAAACCAACCGGTAGAAATTCTCATTTATACCTACCTCCATCCGGGCCATCAACAAGGGAAGCAGGAGGAGGTAGATGTAGTTACACTCGGCGCACTTTAGCTCTAGTTGCACTTTATATTTAATGTAAAATCTTATCTTGTGATAATGTATACGTATGTCTGTTGTTGTTTATGTATGTTCTACTGTTTGTAATGTCTTTAAGAGCTTTTATTATCAGCTGCAAAAACGATGTGCCCAGCTTGGGACATAATAAACTTGACCTTGGTGGATGAAATAGAAGTACTTTATTAATGTATGCTTCATAGATAGATGAAGTAGAAGTAGTAATGTATGCTTCATGGAAGAAATATAAATACTTTACTAATTTATGCTACATGGAAGAAACAGTAATCTCAGATTACTCAGGCTTAAGACTTCAGAAAATAAGACCTCAAAAATCAGATTTACACAAATATTTATATAATTTCTGTGAAAAAATGAAAAGCGCTAAACAAAGGGTATTTATTATTTATATTATTTATTAAAAGTAGTAGACTATATTAATTATTCAAACGTTTATTTTCACAGAATCATATGTGTTATGGCTGTGATTCACCTGGATCCTGAATTCTAGGCTTAAAATTGTGTAAATCTCTATGGGGAAAATTAATGGCAGATTTTTCAGTGGGTCCAGAAGACCACGCCCACTGCTATGCCCTATAGCAGAGATTCAGACTCAGTTCCACTTTCTTTCTCACATGACATCATGTAGGCCTACAGTAGAGGTTCTCAAAGTGGGATCCAGGGACCCCCAGGGGTCCTCGATGAAGGTCCAGGGGGTCCCCAGGAATATCTTCTTCTCCTCTTCATCCTCCAATGAAATCAGCTAATAGCCTCATACAATGGTTGAGAGTTAGGAACATCCAATGAAATCAGCGAATATATTTTTGCAACATAGTTACGAAACAAATTGCCCCCCTAGGGTCTGTAACTCTGACAGTCTGTAAATGGTACCAAATGGACCCTTAAGGGTCTGTAACTCTGACAGCGTGTAAATAGGAACCTGTGCAAATTTAAAGTAGTGGAAATACCCAATATACAAGATCACAATGCGCTGCAAAGCTCTGCGTTGTGAGCTTGTAAGATCTGCTGTGTTGCTCTTTTTTTAACTTTTTGGAAGTGAAAATGTTTGGATTTTAATATTTAACCAATGAAAAGTAGGCTTTTAACAGCACCTTGTTTATTGTAACTCCCACCCTGTGGGTCAGTGACCACTGCATGGTGGGCCATCAGTCTATAAACGTGGGCCCCCAAATAATTGGCAAAAAGTTAAAAACACATGATAACATAATATCAAAACTCTTGACAGTAAAAACAACCATGTGATGGTATTTCTGTTTACCGTGTCCCTTAATACACTTTATACTGAAACGTTAAAGACAGTTCATAGGCAGTTTGCTGATTTGGTCTCTTTATTCACAAGAAATAGAACAATGTTTTTTGTTTTGTTTAGATGTTTTGTTTTTCATACAGCTTAAAGAATGCTTCATGACAATGCACACAATATCAATAAAGTATGTTCATTGTACAATTTCAGGGCATTTAACATTTTACTGCTTTGATTAAACTATTCAAAAAATAATGTTCAAGATGAAGACATTAATGAATAATATAGTAAGCAATGAGTCTATAAGTAAAGCAGAAATTCAATCCATGGAAAGAAACATAAGTACAGGTATGAACATTGATTGGAGTCTACATAAACATAAGAACATTTTGACAAGCCCCCAAACGTTATTATGAGCTGTCTAAATTGTGCCAAACAAAATTGTTTGTGACGAGCGTCCAAATTATGTTGCGGCCATTAAGCAATAACATAATGAATCGACAAAGTCAGGTCTCAATTGCAATGAATTTGATTTACATTCAGGTAAACATACTAAAGTAGATTTTTATTAGCACCTAAATCAGAGTACTAAACATACCATAGGATAGGGGTCGTGAATGATCAAAAACTGAGATCTAAAGTCCTAAGAACCAAAGAAAAAGATGTCTGGCCGAAATCAAAAGTGAGGAGTCTGGTGATTGATACATTGCAGGAAATCATATTCATGAGTGATGCCGTCAAATAACTCCTAGGTTAAACACAGTGGAGACTCATGTTTGATGTTAAAGGATGCATCAAGGCTTCTCTGTGCCTGTGGTTTGTCAATCGTCATCCAAGCTGAAGGGATATCAGCAGGTTTTGCATTGTATATTTCGGCAAATTCATTGTTGAATTTCCTCATCACATATTTCCAGTAGTCTGATGCCTCAATGCTTTCGTCTGGTTGAATTTTCCAGCTAGGGAAAATGTCCCTGTAGTCTTTATAAGGGTGAAACTCTCCCTTTGTCTCAGAACAACAGAACGACGTCTCACTTATCACAAATGAAGAACATACATCAGTTTCGAGTTTCTGATCTTCTTTATTCCTACAACTACCAAGACCTTCTGGTCTGTGGACTGAGGCAAAGTGTTCCGCGTGTCCTTTGCCTCCTGCGTCACAAGGCACTTTGCAAAATGGACACTGTTTCCCACATCCAAAGATTTTGTTGAACAGCTCGTTCTGGGGTTTGACATCAAGTAACCTTAGTTTTTCTGACAGGTCCTTTTCTTTGAATGTCTTTGTGAGTGCCTGTTCCATTTCTTTCACAGACACTCTAAGCCAATGAACAAAATCCTCCAGGTTTGATTTGTTCAGGGTCAAGACAGTTTCCAGAGCATCCTGTGGAATTAACAGTTTATCACCAATTCCATCGCAAATATTTTGGACAAAAGTCTCCACAGTGATGGTTTCCTTTTGGGCATTTGTGATAGCGCTAGTTATGTACTTGATGTTTGCTTCAATTTGTTTTTGTTCCAATTCAAACAGCTCATCCCCACTTGAGAATTGTTCTACAATTTTGTCAGATATCCAGTCTCGAACAAAATCTTCATATGACTTAATGTAGCTCACATAGGTCTCAAGACGGTCCTCTGACAACAAATAGCTCAAAAGGGAGTGCTGGAAGAATGACCGCGTGCTAAATTGATCAGCATTTTTGCCTGCCAGCATTACATCAACAATTTCTGGACCCAAGGAACTGGTGACATTGTGTTCCACTGCAGGTCTCAGGCAGAGGTTTGTGAATTGCTCAGCTTTTTTCTGACACTGGTCTTTTTTATTGAACAAATCTTTAAAGGCAGAACAGTGCTCGTTTTTCAGTTTGTTTAGACAAACCTGTGGGTCATTTTTATCTCTGAAGTCTTTGTGCATTTTCTGAAACTCTCGAGCTGACAGACCACACACGTGTTGTTTTAAGTGCACTTCAAACTTAATATCCCCCTTAACATCTCCATTGGCACTCAACATGTTATCAATCTTATCTAGGATCTCTGAGATGTAAGTGTCATGGTAATTGGTTTTCTTTTCCACTTTCTCAGACACATACCGTGTGCAATCCTTAATAATCATGTCAGCTAGCCTTTGTGCATTTTGCATTTTGTCATTGCCAAGGAAGAATTTATTGAATTGATGAATTCCTTGTTTGACAATGTTTCCTGCAGGTTCCACTTTGAAGTGCCCGTCTCCACATTGTTTCAGGGTTCTTTGTTCCAGTAATTCAGAAGCATAACTCCCCTTTGGCGATATGTCCGACCACAGCAGTTGTTCGACTTTACTGTAGACATCAATGTCTTGTAGAGATGTTAAGTTTAATTCACTCTCAGTTTCTTTCCACAGCTCATCAAATTGACTGTCTAGTGACGATGAAATTATTGTTCTCTTAGGGTCACTCTTACGGCATTCTTCAATTAACTTCAGCACCTTGTCCTCTAATTGCTTTGCAAAGGTCTTCTTCATTCCGTCAAGACTTATCATCCCTCGTCTGATTTCAACAGCAGCTTCCAGTTGATTGCGTACAGAGTTCTCAATGTCTTTTCGTAGGGTTTTTGCACTGTTTGAGAATTCCTCTCTGTATCTCTCAACAAGATGGACGTGTCCTTCTTCTTGCTTAAAATAGTCAGTCAGATGTTGAAGGAGTTTTGTCTCCCAAATAGAGAGCTCTTTCAAGGCTTCAGTCTTCTTCTGAGTTAGTAACTCTTCCAGGTTTGGTACGTTAGACTTCACAGTTCCAAAGTTTGAGATCGCTGTTTCAGCATCTTTAACCCATAAGTACATCCGTTTTTTGAAGTTCCATTCGATTTTGCTGGATTCTTTGCAGAGCTTCATGTAGGCATCGGCCACAAGGCTGTTTCGGAAACTGAAGATAAAGTTCTCTTGTTGTACTGCAGTCCACAGGCTTTTTGTCCATTCCAGAAAGTCCAGTACTTTATTAGCAGATGGCCTGCTGCTTCCCTTTCTGCTTCCCTTGGCCAGAATTTGGATTATGTTCTTCTTGAACTCATAAACAGCCTCACTGTACCCGGCATTTACTGGTGCCATTGGTGGGTTCCCATGCCAGAGTCCAGGGATGTACGAGTTCCCACTGTCTGGATTGTATTTCATCACATCTGTGAAGTTCTTGTTCTCCTCCTTTTTCTCCATTTTGGCAGCAGCTTGAGTCATCTCATTCAACTGTTGCAACAGTAGATTCCTGTCCCGTAGGTTACTGTCTGGGGCTGCTACATCTGACACATTCTGATGAACGAACTGGCAGTTTGGCGTCTTCCCCACTGCTTTCATCCTGAGGAATGCGTGGACAACGATTTGCAGGATGTCTTTCATCTCTGTTATATTCTCCATCGAAATGTTGATTATAGTGACATCACTAAGCCCTACAACAAGTGTTGCAAGCTCATTGTCATGCTCATAGCTATCATCCAATTGTGCAAGTTCTGGCGACTTCAGACCTTCAGTGTCAATGATTAGCACAAAGTCACAGTTCAGAACACGTTTGTAGTCTTCTTCCACTCTGACAAGCAACATGAAGGCACCTCGAGTGCATCGACCGCTGCTGACCGCAAACTGAACTCCAAACATGGTGTTAAGGAGCGTGGACTTTCCTGTGCTCTGAACTCCAAGAACTGTTAGGACCAGGAGTTTGTTCTTCTCCCCTACCAAGACACTTAGCTGAGTGAGAACATCCTTCACCCAAGTAAGAGGAATGGTGGATGCATCACCGTCAACCAACTCCATGGGAAATCCTTCAAGGAGCAATTCTGCACACAATTTGGGAAGATGGCGTAGCTGTTCACGTAGCTGTTCATGTGATTTACAAGTTTCCATTGCAGACTCATATAGCTGACCCATTTCACGCAAGAAGTGTTCTATCCCCAGTGAAATGTTGGAAAGTTGTCTATCAAGCTCTTTCAAGCTCTTTTCATCCTTATTTTCAGAACTCTTACATTTCTCTTTATACTGTTCACGGAGAGAAGAGAGTTTTACTCGGGACAAGTTATCAAGGTTCATTCGCATCCACTTCAAAAAATATGCACGCTCTATCCCTGGGCTTGATAATGCACTTATGAAGCAGGCCATGGCGTCTGACATGCCGTGCTTGTTTTGTTGTTCTCGAAGTTCTCTTTTCTTTTGTTGGAGCTCACCTTTGTAATCTTCTTTGTTTTTATCGCCAGCATTCTTAAGCCTGAATCCCTCCTTCTCTAAACGAGCTATTTTTTTCAATATCTTCCCTTGCAGGGGAAGCTGATTTTCCTTATACTTAAGAATGTCTGTTATCTCTGAGGTGATGGCGTCTGCAGTTTTCTTGGCGTTCTGACACTCTGGGGAGTCCTCATCAACTGCAATTCCAAGTTGTTTGGCAACATCAGTCATCTTCTCCATCTTCATCCTCATTTCTGAGCTGTTGACCACATTGGTGACTTTTTCTCTGAGCTTTTTGACAAAGACTGCATCATTCATCTTTTCAGTCTTCATAATGACGTTGTTCTTTTTCAAGTTAAACGTCCTTGCCACTTGTTTAAGGCTGAAACCTTTGCTCTGGGTGTTACCGACCAAGAACAGCTGTGCTTTGTTGTTTTGGCTGCTCTGTAGTTTGTACTGAGAGTCCAAGTTGTCAACAAACACAAAAACTGCTGCTGATGTCTGGCAAAGAAATTTGTATTGTTTTTCAAAGGATTTGATGTCCCCCCGGAGGTTAGCTATAGCTACTGGCTCTCCGAAAATGTCAATGTTAGTGTTTCCACACGGAAGATACCAACTCATTTCAACCAATCCATCAGATATTTTCCTTGGACGATCACCACCTTCCATGTCTCGGTGAACAAATGTGTCATGATACTGTTGGGGATTACTCAGCAGCATATTGAGAATCTTTGACTTGGACAAGGAGCACTCACCCAGTCTTACAAAAGACACCATTGGAAGTTTAGAGAGAACAATTCTGTCTTCAATAAAGCTTTTCGGATCTGGAAGTGAATGAGATCTGAACCTCTTGATAATGTCTCTCATTGCCCAAAGCATGAACTGACACTGACCTGTTTCACAATTAGGAAGTAGCAGCGGCAATGAAAACTGACACATGGACATTTTCAATGCCATTTCCTGCTGTAGCAAACCATTGGAGCACAGAAAAATAGCAGTGACAATGTCTAAGGGGTGAATCATATCTGAGCCCTGACTGTCTGGCATACTATCAACATCTGAATCTGTGTCAGATGAAGCATCACTGTTTGTTTCAGATTCTGGACATTCTGAACATTTCACATTCCTCGCCGTTACATTGACCATCATTAACTTCTTCAGAAAATGCCATGCAAGATCTGAATGACAAGTAGCAGGTTCATCTGTAATGGTCTTTTTATCAATCTGGAGTATTGTGCTCAAGGATAGCTTCTCTGTGTAGTGATCCTCCAACCCCAGGTCTCTCAGAAAGGACTTCAAGTCACGTGTTGTCTGAACAGTGACTGCACTGCTTTCCTTGCTTCTGCCAGCTGCACCGCATTCACATGTGACTCGAACTTCATACTCTGCCATTGGCTCAAGACCAGTAATGATGGCCATTTCGGTTTGTGATGTCACTTTGTCCCATTGCGGTTGTTCAGTGGATAATTTAGCGTACTCTACACTGTAGCTCTCCACAGTCACCCCATCTCCAATCTCAGTGGGTTTCTCCCATGTAACTGAGAGTCCATGTGCGTTTGGTGAAACTCCAGGTTTTTCAGGTGGACTTGTGGGTAAAGTTTTCATGGATTCACTGACTTCACTGGCTGGCCCTCTGCCAACTGGACACACTGCTCGGTATCTGAACACGTAGTCTGTGTTAGGAGACAAATTGGAAATGGTAACTTCATCAGCTTTGGATTCTGTGTGTTGCTGCCAGTCATCTTGTCCAGTGACACAGTACTCAATAGAGTAGCGGCTGACATGTTCTGCTCCAAATCGCGGCGGGTGCATCTTGAGTGTCACACTGTTGTGGGTTGTGTCACTTGCTGATAATTTCTCAGGCTTTGAAGGTGGTTGAAAATTATCATTGGCCAATGACCCATCTTCATAAAGGTAGATGCTTGCTCCCCTTTGACTCTCATTTGTTGTAGCTGTTATGAGGAACTGGATATCCTTGTTGTCTTTGTTCGCCTCTGAAAAATCAATGAACAACTTTGCTCTATTTCTCACTTCTGACTTTTCTGAGATGTACCATGGTTTCTCTTCTACATGCATTGTAGTGTTCACTAGTTTGGGTGTATCTCTTAGGTAGCTTGATAAAGCTGACAGATATGGTTCAGAGGTTTGCAGTGATGTGAAAGCAAAGCATACAGCATGGTGGGTTTCTGAATTGAGGATGGTTTCAAGTTCATTGGAAGAGACAATCTTTGTGTTTTTCATCATCATGGTGCGGGAGCTTATGCTGTTTATTTCTCTCTCTTTGCAGTCCATCCACTTGGTCAGGTCTTTGCTGTTGAAAGGAGATGAGTGTCTTGTTTTTAGGAACTCTGCAAGCACACTGTCCTCTTCCCCACCTGCTCTGATTAAAGGAAGTTGAAACTTGAGCTTGTACTCGTTGCACTGCTCTTTAAAGGTTTTCAGCTGTTCACCAATCTGTGGGAACTGTTGTGCGACTGGGCATTTTAGTTCATCGTTGCACCTCAATTCAAGTTCACTGAAGTATTCCAGGACACGTTGAGCTTCCATCAATAATTCATTGCTCATCTGACGGGCAAGCCCTGCAATGGAATGAACATTTCAATTGGTGATTTTATTTATTTATTTTTATACAGTACTTTATGGTGTTATTCTTACCGTATTTTACACTTCATCTTATTTTCACTTGTTCTACTTCTACAGATGCTATGTAATTAGCCCTGTATATACAGCAACTAGTAGTCTAGTGAGTTGTAGTATTGTAGTTACTAGATAACCCCACCTGAATTGACAGTATGTGCCAGCATGGGAAAGCCATTTACCTGGATGGTATACAGATTGCACTGGACTTAATAGAGGGTATGCGCATGCTTAAAGTGAATGGCACATCGAGTGGCAAATCGAGTGGCAAAGCAACAGGCAAAGTGAGTTTAACATTGTTTAATGCAATCAGATAGGACTTTTCTGTTTGGATGCATGGGCTGTCAAGGCCAGAAAGTAGTTTTTTGCCACTCAGTAGGCATTCCTGCATAACTTCCGGGTTTGATGATGATGTCACGCGCATACTCTATAACACTGGATGAATGACCGGGCTAGGTGTAGAGCACTTTGTTTCAACATAGTTGTATCGCATACCTGTGGGTATGTATGTGTTTATAGTAGATATTCTAGTAAGGATAGGTGGTAAACTAATTGCCCCCTGGCCTAAACCGTCACACAAGGCCCCTTTTCCACCAAAATAACGTTGGTACTAGAACTGGTTCTGTACTAGATTCTTGAAACCTTGGTGCTGACTGCAGAAGGTGTTGTCTCTGTCAGACTGATTAAAGGGAAGAGGTCCAACTCATTATGCATGTCATCTTGAGAACAAATGTACCACTCTTTAAATAAATTAACCAGCTGCCAATCAGCTTTGACATGTCCCAATTGGATGATGGAGGTGGCACTGGCATTGAAGACACTTTACGAAGGAATAAATGCAAAAATATCACCAAAGCTGTCGTCTGATGTTCAATCACAGCAAGATTGATTGTGCCAGAAAAAGGGCAGCTGACATCGATGACCCTGTTGACTCAAAAATGTGCCCAGGACTGGGCACTGATGGCTTAATTAAGGCCCTGGTGATTAAAAGGGTCAGAACAACGGTGTCACAACCTATCGCTGTTGTTTCAGCATGACTATGTTTCTATAGGCCTACTATAAAACACAATATTTGAACAAACAACTAGAAACTACTAGAAAATAGACAAGCGAGAGAAGTGTGTGTACGATTCACTGTTCAGGAAACAACTTGAAGCAGGCACGATACAGGCTTAACTGTGACAGCAGGTCGCATTTACTATGACATCAGGGTCTCCACATCCCCATCCCTGATGATGTCACATGATGTCACAAGACCTGGGCACCCCGTGCCCGACACACTAACTGACAGGAAATGCTCGATTCCATAGTTAACTGCGACCTTCGGTCGCAATAAGCCCTGAGCTGAATTAAAACAGTTGCAATGTTTAGAAATTTCTATTTGCTCGGACACATATGACGTAAATCGTATTATGTGTCTTCAATACACCTCCATCATCCAATTGGGACAATGTTGAACCTGATTGGCAGCTGGTTTATTTCTTTAAAGAGTGGTACATTTGTCTTTTCAGGATGACAGTACATTTTCTCATGTCAGCTTGAGCTGCACAACACAGTGGATTAGAAGTGGACATTTTGTGTGATGGTTTAGGGCGAGGTGCTATAGAGCGGCAAAGTCTTGATGTCACTCGCTCATCCTCTGGTTCAAGGGGTTCGCAGAAGTTTGTCTCTATGGAGAATAACATTGGGCCACCTTAAAATCGCCTCATATAAGACTTGAGGTCAAAAAAAAAAATTCTCTGCGATATTGTCGGGGAGATGTCTCTGTATCATTTACGACAGTCACTCATATTTGATTTGATTTTTGTTTCTAGCGAAGATTTAACTAATTTGGCAGCAGTAACATTAGCGTTTTGATTAGCGTCAGTTGATTCTTCATATGAGTGAAATGATTTGTTTATTTTTCAAACAGTTCTTGCCGGCCCATAGAGCCACATTGTGAACCCGGACATGTTGAGTACACCAAGGTTTTATGTTAGAAATGTTGAGTATGGGTCCCCAGCATTTAGAAATTGCCGGATGCTAAATTGCATATGTTGAGCAATTTTCATAATTGACATAACATGTGACCATACCATTAACAACCTATAGAAGGCAAAATATTCAAAATTTCAAATCACAAATTCGGCAAGTGGGAATGGCCGTTTTTAGCCCAATGAGTGTTTTTTTTGCAAAACTAATGCTTGGATCAGCATCATGAAAACCCCCTGGTTTGACACGTCAAATGCTACATAAAGCATGATGACATTTTGAATATTTTAATATAGGTTGTTAATGGTATTTGTCACATATTATGCCAGTTATGAAAATTGCTCAACTGCAAGTTAGCATCTGGCAGTTTCTACATGCTGGGGACCCATACTCAATATTTCTAACATAAAACGTTGGTGTACTCAACATGCCCGGGTTCACATTCTGGCAAGTGGACCTCAAGGCTTGAGAAAGGAGAATTTTACATCATAGTGTCTGAACAATTAGACATAGTGTCTATTTTATGTCATGATGATGTACAATGAGTGCCCCTCACTTCACACGGGTGTGATCTTTTATCCTCAAGTACTTTTATGCTCAAGTCTTCAAGGCTAATCACTTGTGGCGTCCTCAATTTTCTGTCCTCACTTGTTCCTCAATACGTACTTTGCTCAGTCAATCAAATCATCGCTATGGGGTGATCAGCCAATCAAATCATCGCTATGGGGTGATAAGCCAATCAAATCATCGCTATGGGGTACACACAAACAGACAAAGCTGGGCATAAGAGTAGCTAGCGCCCCTCTCCCCCACCATCTTGAAAACTAGAAGCCACAGTGAATTTCTATTGGCATCATTTAATGTATTATGTCAAAATACATACATTTTGATAACTGGATCATCAAAATAATTATGTTCAGACATTCAAGTTCTACTCTGAAAAGCCTGACAAAGCCCCACATTTTAATGTATAATATAGGTGGAGGGGATGTGGGGAAGTGGTTTGCCATTGGCATGGCAGGCACACTTAATTAATTAAATTGTTGTCTTATTTAATTTTTCATAAACAACATATCCCAGCAGACCCCCTGCAATTTTGCCAAATGCATACTAATTCTACTCACCTCCTACTTCTGTAGCTGCTTCACTGGTAGCGGGATGAGGAGTTCGGGTTTCTGAGCATGAAGCTGCATCTGTTGGACCAGTCACCAAACAGAGACAACAGATGCTGTATGAATATCTGACTAACAGTAGAGGATGACACAGGAGTGGATCTTCACATCCCACTCCCACATAAGTAATCCCTTCCCATTTCTATACAGGGCCAAGAGGATGGATAAATAAAATCGCATCCCATCCCACTCCTAGTAGAATGAACCCCACTCCCATCCCACATGTCACGCAAAAGTAGCAAAAGTAGGCGATCTAGAAGTGTGACGGGGGCCAAGTGTTCCTTTTCTTTTGTTGTGTTTGCATAATGGCCTTATTATTTGTAAATCAGTAATATTGTTTCCCTTTATTGTGTAATTTATGTCACTGTCTTAAAGGGAGACTTCACCCCATTTGCAACCAGATCTTATTTTAATGATGTTTGGGAGACAAACACTTTCCTGGGGTGTTTATGTGGTTAATATGTGTTTATAGATATAGTATTTCAAGTGTCCATGATGTCATGTCACAAACTGGCGGCGTGTCCATTGTGTGTTCACAGTGATGCTGAGAAGAACAGAAGACTAGACGTTCCCTCGACACAACCTGGTTGCCAATAAATAGACTAATTACCCCCTTTGCAAGTTGCACATTTTTATAGTATGTTTTAAGAGTTGTTGATTATTGTTTGGTTAATTGTTTGGTTTAGGGTTTAGTTAGTCTATAGGATTCTAGGTAGGTTAGGGCTTTTCGATTTCTCTATTGTATTCGCCCATTTTAGAGTTCCCCTATGTATAGGACTAATACAATTACTATCTTTTGTACCTACCTTAGAACCTTTTATGTTTCAGTTATTCCTGGGTTTCATTATGTTTAAATGCTCTTTTACATGGTACAAGACTAGAACCTGTGTGCATTTTTATATTGGACTTAAGAGTGTTGACCGGGGACTTCACCGGTCAACACCTCCCACTTCCCAGAGAGGGGATGAACAATGAAGACATGGTTAGTGGAAATGTTTGCGTTTTTGCTGACCGTGGTGAATGGCGGCGTGCCCCCTTTCGGAAGGGTCCGAGTTGGTTTAGGACGCGGAAATTAGGCAAAGAAAATAAATATGGTAGAAATGTTAGGGAACAATGTCAATATGACGGTGCAACGCAAAAGAGCATTAAGTACGTAGTGGCGACGTTTATGTTATAGTTTGAGATATGATGTGCGAGAACATAGCAAATCAAATTGCGGTTCCGGTTTCAGTTGGGACTTCATAAGGATTCTACTCACCTCCTACTTCTGTAGCTGCTTCACTGGTAGCAGGATGAGGAGAACGGGTTTCTGAGCTTGAAGCTGCATCTGTTGGACCAGTCACCAAACAGAGACAACAGATGCTGTATGAATATCTGACTAACAGTAGAGGATGACACAGGAGTGGGTCTTCACATCCCACTCCCACAGAAGTAATCCCGTCCCATTTCTATACAGGGCCAAAAGGATGGAAAAATAAAATCCCATCCCATTCCTAGTAGAATGACCCCCACTCCCATCCCACATGTCACGCAAAAGTAGGCGATCTTACAAGTGTGACGGGGGCCAAGTGTTCCTTTTCTTTTCTTGTGTTTGCATAATGGCCTTATTATTTGTAAATCAGTAATATTGTTTCCCTTTTTGTGTAATTTATGTCACTGTCTTAACCCATTTAGACCTGAGTTAAAAACATTCACTTATTATATATATTCAAAGATTTGCGCCATATTTTTACGATTTTTCAAAAATAGCAGACCTACACTTGGTGGCACGCTATGAGCTTGTAGATCTGCTATTTTTCAATGACAGACGAGACAGTGACGGAGGGGAAGCCAAACCGACGCAGCAGAGGGGTAAAGTTGCGACATGCCCCTGTTCAAGCTAAGTACCCCCTCTGTGACCTTGAAGTTGATCTTGCCACCATATACTGTCTTTAGCTGTCATTGTGGAGTTAGGTTATTGTGAATGGACAAACTGGCGGCGTGTCCATTGTGTGTTCACAGTGATGCTGAGAAGAACAGGAGACTAGGTCCTCAGGTCTTTAGTGGCGTTTAGTGTCCTGTTGTTATACTGTAGGCTATGTCTGCGACGCACGGGTGAGTCTTTATTCTTTCCCTTCAACCTCTCTGTCTCCTCTCAATCTGCCATGTCGCACACGTGTGTGACAAATTAATGGCATCGATAAAATGCGATGCGGTGGTCGGAACACCCGGGACTATGCGTGCTTGCCAGTGACATTAAAGACAGTTTAGAAGCACCTTTTTTGACAAATAAAAGCCGCGTTCAAAGACATATTTGGCGTGCATTTAATGATGGCGGGTTGCGGGCCAGGTCGAGTTTCGAAAATTGATGTGGTGCTGCGGGGCGGGCTGGGCCGAGTCAGATTATTATCACATGCGGGACCTGCGGGTCATGAAAAACCCTGACCCGCGCAACACTAACGCACGCACACGCGTGCTTAATTTATTTACTTGCACGCATGCATGCACACACGTGAGCACACAGACACACACACACACGCCGTGTCCACACCACAGAGAGTAACGTGAGGTGCTAACGTTGCTAACTAGTAGCACTTGCAGCTAAACTCTATGGGATTGACTGGCGTCTGTCCCGACTCCTGCCGAGTCCCGTGTCCACGGAGCGCCTGCGGTGGCGACGCACATGCAAATCATGATGCCTCTATGGCAGATGCAAGCAGCATATCGTTCATTACGGTTCGTGAGTCCGTCAGACTCCGGGCAGCGGGCTCCACGCTCACCACAGACCCCCTCACCACCCCAAACATTTTTTTAACGGATTTGCATAAATCACACAGGTGCCATATTTGGAATAAAAACGGCGAAAAGCTACACTTTTGCATGTCTGAAGGATTCTACTCACCTCCTACTTCTGTAGCTGCTTCACTGGTAGCAGGATGAGGAGAACGGGTTTCTGATCTTGAAGCTGCATCTGTTGGACCAGTCACCAGACAGAGACAACAGATTCTGTATGAATATCTGACTAACAGTAGAGGATGACACAGGAGTGGATCTTCACATCCCACTCCCACAGAAGTAATCCCTTCCCATTTCTATACAGGGCCAAGAGGATGTATAAATAAAATCGCATCCCATCCCACTCCTAGTAGAATGAACCCCACTCCCATCCCACATGTCACGCAAAAGTAGCAAAAGTAGGCGATCTAGAAGTGTGACGGGGGCCAAGTGTTCCTTTTCTTTTGTTGTGTCATTTATGTCACTGTCTTAAAGGGAGACTTCACCCCATTTGTAACCAGATCTTATTTTAATGATGTTTGGGAGACAAACACTTTCCTGGGGTGTTTATGTGGTTAATATGTGTTTATAGATATAGTATTTCAAGTGTCCATGATGTCATGTCACAAACTGGCGGCGTGTCCATTGTGTGTTCACAGTGATGCTGAGAAGAACAGAAGACTAGACGTTCCCTCGACACAACCTGGTTGCCAATAAATAGACTAATTACCCCCTTTGCAAGTTGCACATTTTTATAGTATGTTTTAAGAGTTGTTGATTTTTGTGTGGTTAATTGTTTGGTTTAGGGTTTAGTTAGTCTATAGGATTATAGGTAGGTTAGGGCTTTTCGATTTCTCTATTGTATTCGCCCATTTTAGAGTTCCCCTATGTATAGGACTAATACAATTACTATCTTTTGTACCTACCTTAGAACCTTTTATGTTTCAGTTATTCCTGGGTTTCATTATGTTTAAATGCTCTTTTACATGGTACAAGACTAGAACCTGTGTGCATTTTTATATTGGAGTTAAGAGTGTTGACCGGGGACTTCACCGGTCAACACCTCCCACTTCCCAGAGAGGGGATGAACAATGAAGACATGGTTAGTGGAAATGTTTGCGTTTTTGCTGACCGTGGTGAATGGCGGAGTGCCCCCTTTCGGAAGGGTCCGAGTTGTTTGGTTTAGGACGCGGAAATTAGGCAAAGAAAATATATATGGTAGAAATGTTAAGGAACAATGTCAATATGACGGTGCAACGCAAAAGAGCATTAAGTACGTAGTGGCGACGTTTATGTTATAGTTTGAGATATGATGTGCGAGAACATAGCAAATCAAATTGCGGTTCCGGTTTCAGTTGGGACTTCATAAGGATTCTACTCACCTCCTACTTCTGTAGCTGCTTCACTGGTAGCAGGATGAGGAGAACGGGTTTCTGAGCTTGAAGCTGCATCTGTTGGACCAGTCACCAAACAGAGACAACAGATGCTGTATGAATATCTGACTAACAGTAGAGGATGACACAGGAGTGGATCTTCACATTCCACTCCCACAGAAGTAATCCCGTCCCATTTCTATACAGGGCCAAAAGGATGGAAAAATAAAATCCCATCCCATCCCACTCCTAGTAGAATGACCCCCACTCCCATCCCACATGTCACGCAAAAGTAGGCGATCTACAAGTGTGACGGGGGCCAAGTGTTCCTTTTCTTTTCTTGTGTTTGCATAATGGCCTTATTATTTGTAAATCAGTAATATTGTTTCCCTTTTTGTGTAATTTATGTCACTGTCTTAACCCATTTAGACCTGAGTTAAAAAAATTCACTTATTATTTATATTCAAAGATTTGCGCCACATTTTTACGATTTTTCAAAAATAGCAGACCTACACTTGGTGGCGCGCTATGAGCTTGTAGATCTGCTATTTTTCAATGACAGACGAGACAGTGACGGAGGGGAAGCCAAACCGACGCAGCAGAGGGGTAAAGTTGCGACATGCCCCTGTTCAAGCTAAGTACCCCCTCTGTGACCTTGAAGTTGATCTTGCCACCATATACTGTCTTTAGCTGTCATTGTGGAGTTAGGTTATTGTGAATGGACAAACTGGCGGCGTGTCCATTGTGTGTTCACAGTGATGCTGAGAAGAACAGGAGACTAGGTCCTCAGGTCTTTAGTGGCGTTTAGTGTCCTGTTGTTATACTGTAGGCTATGTCTGCGACGCACGGGTGAGTCTTTATTCTTTCCCTTCAACCTCTCTGTCTCCTCTCAATCTGCCATGTCGCACACGTGTGTGACAAATTAATGGCATCGATAAAATGCGATGCGGTGGTCGGAACACCCGGGACTATGCGTGCTTGCCAGTGATATTATTAGCCTTTAAGACAGTTTAGAAGCACCTTTTTTGACAAATAAAAGCCGCGTTCAAAGACATATTTGGCGTGCATTTAATGATGGCGGGTTGCGGGCCAGGTCGAGTTTCGAAAATTGATGTGGTGCTGCGGGGCGGGCTGGGCCGAGTCAGATTATTATCACATGCGGGACCTGCGGGTCATGAAAAACCCTGACCCGCGCAACACTAACGCACGCGCACACGCGTGCTTAATTTATGTACTTGCACGCATGCATGCACACACGTGAGCACACAGGCACACACACACACGCCGTGTCCACACCACAGAGAGTAACGTGAGGTGCTAACGTTGCTAACTAGTAGCACTTGCAGCTAAACTCTATGGGATTGACTGGCGTCTGTCCCGACTCCTGCCGAGTCCCGTGTCCACGGAGCGCCTGCGGTGGCGACGCACATGCAAATCATGATGCCTCTATGGCAGATGCAAGCAGCATATCGTTCATTACGGTTCGTGAGTCCGTCAGACTCCGGGCAGCGGGCTCCACGCTCACCACAGACCCCCTCACCACCCCAAACATTTTTTTAACGGATTTGCATAAATCACACAGGTGCCATATTTGGAATAAAAACGGCGAAAAGCTACACTTTTGCATGTCTGAAGGATTCTACTCACCTCCTACTTCTGTAGCTGCTTCACTGGTAGCAGGATGAGGAGAACGGGTTTCTGATCTTGAAGCTGCATCTGTTGGACCAGTCACCAGACAGAGACAACAGATTCTGTATGAATATCTGACTAACAGTAGAGGATGACACAGGAGTGGATCTTCACATCCCACTCCCACAGAAGTAATCCCTTCCCATTTCTATACAGGGCCAAGAGGATGGATAAATAAAATCGCATCCCATCCCACTCCTAGTAGAATGACCCCCACTCCCATCCCACATGTCACGCAAAAGTAGCAAAAGTAGGCGATCTAGAAGTGTGACGGGGGCCAAGTGTTCCTTTTCTTTTGTTGTGTCATTTATGTCACTGTCTTAAAGGGAGACTTCACCCCATTTGTAACCAGATCTTATTTGAATGATGTTTGGGAGACAAACACTTTCCTGGGGTGTTTATGTGGTTAATATGTGTTTATAGATATAGTATTTCAAGTGTCCATGATGTCATGTCACAAACTGGCGGCGTGTCCATTGTGTGTTCACAGTGATGCTGAGAAGAACCGGAGACTAGGTCCTCAGGTCTTTAGTGGCGTTTAGTGTCCGGTTGTTATACTGTAGGCTATGTCTGCGACGCACGGGTGAGTCTTTATTCTTTCCCTTCAACCTCTCTGTCTCCTCTCAATCTGCCATGTCGCACACGTGTGTGACAAATTAATGGCATCGATAAAATGCGATGCGGTGGTCGGAACACCCGGGACTATGCGTGCTTGCCAGTGATATTATTAGCCTTTAAGACAGTTTAGAAGCACCTTTTTTGACAAATAAAAGCCGCGCTCAAAGACATATTTGGCGTGCATTTAATGATGGCGGGTTGCGGGCCAGGTCGAGTTTCGAAAATTGATGTGGTGCTGCGGGGCGGGCTGGGCCGAGTCAGATTATTATCACATGCGGGACCTGCGGGTGATGAAAAACCCTGACCCGCGCAACACTAACGCACGCGCGCACGCACACGCGTGCTTAATTTATTTACTTGCACGCATGCATGCACACACGTGAGCACACAGGCACACACACACACGCCGTGTCCACACCACAGAGAGTAACGTGAGGTGCTAACGTTGCTAACTAGTAGCACTTGCAGCTAAACTCTATGGGATTGACTGGCGTCTGTCCCGACTCCTGCCGAGTCCCGTGTCCACGGAGCGCCTGCGGTGGCGACGCACATGCAAATCATGACGCCTCTATGGCAGAGATGCAAGCAGCATATCGTTCATTACGGTTCGTGAGTCCGTCAGACTCCGGGCAGCGGGCTCCACGCTCACCACAGACCCCCTCACCACCCCAAACATATTTTTAACGGATTTACCATAAATCACACAGGTGCCATATTTGGAATAAAAACGGCGAAAAGCTACACTTTTGCATGTCTGAAGGATTCTACTCACCTCCTACTTCTGTAGCTGCTTCACTGGTAGCAGGATGAGGAGAACGGGTTTCTGATCTTGAAGCTGCATCTGTTGGACCAGTCACCAGACAGAGACAACAGATTCTGTATGAATATCTGACTAACAGTAGAGGATGACACAGGAGTGGATCTTCACATCCCACTCCCACAGAAGTAATCCCTTCCCATTTCTATACAGGGCCAAGAGGATGGATAAATAAAATCGCATCCCATCCCACTCCTAGTAGAATGACCCCCACTCCCATCCCACATGTCACACAAAAGTAGGCGATCTACAAGTGTGACGGGGGCCAAGTGTTCCTTTTCTTTTGTTGTGTTTGCATAATGGCCTTATTATTTGTAAATCAGTAATATTGTTTCCCTTTTTGTGTAATTTATGTCACTTTCTTAACCCATTTAGACCTGAGTTAAAAACATTCACTTATTATATATATTCAAAGATTTGCGCCACATTTTTACGATTTTTCAAAAATAGCAGACCTACACTTGGTGGCGCGCTATGAGCTTGTAGATCTGCTATTTTTCAATGACAGACGAGACAGTGACGGAGGGGAAGCCAAACCGACGCAGCAGAGGGGTAAAGTTGCGACATGCCCCTGTTCAAGCTAAGTACCCCCTCTGTGACCTTGAAGTTGATCTTGCCACCATATACTGTCTTTAGCTGTCATTGTGGAGTTAGGTTATTGTGAATGGACAAACTGGCGGCGTGTCCATTGTGTGTTCACAGTGATGCTGAGAAGAACAGGAGACTAGGTCCTCAGGTCTTTAGTGGCGTTTAGTGTCCTGTTGTTATACTGTAGGCTATGTCTGCGACGCACGGGTGAGTCTTTATTCTTTCCCTTCAACCTCTCTGTCTCCGCTCAATCTGCCATGTCGCACACGTGTGTGACAAATTAATGGCATCGATAAAATGCGATGCGGTGGTCGGAACACCCGGGACTATGCGTGCTTGCCAGTGATATTATTAGCCTTTAAGACAGTTTAGAAGCACCTTTTTTGACAAATAAAAGCCGCGTTCAAAGACATATTTGGCGTGCATTTAATGATGGCGGGTTGCGGGCCAGGTCGAGTTTCGAAAATTGATGTGGTGCTGCGGGGCGGGCTGGGCCGAGTCAGATTATTATCACATGCGGGACCTGCGGGTCATGAAAAACCCTGACCCGCGCAACACTAACGCACGCGCGCACGCACACACGTGCTTAATTTATTTACTTGCACGCATGCATGCACACACGTGAGCACACAGGCACACACACACACGCCATGTCCACACCACAGAGAGTAACGTGAGGTGCTAACGTTGCTAACTAGTAGCACTTGCAGCTAAACTCTATGGGATTGACTGGCGTCTGTCCCGACTCCTGCCGAGTCCCGTGTCCACGGAGCGCCTGCGGTGGCGACGCACATGCAAATCATGATGCCTCTATGGCAGATGCAAGCAGCATATCGTTCATTACGGTTCGTGAGTCCGTCAGACTCCGGGCAGCGGGCTCCACGCTCACCACAGACCCCCTCACCACCCCAAACATTTTTTTAACGGATTTGCATAAATCACACAGGTGCCATATTTGGAATAAAAACGGCGAAAAGCTACACTTTTGCATGTCTGAAGGATTCTACTCACCTCCTACTTCTGTAGCTGCTTCACTGGTAGCAGGATGAGGAGAACGGGTTTCTGATCTTGAAGCTGCATCTGTTGGACCAGTCACCAGACAGAGACAACAGATTCTGTATGAATATCTGACTAACAGTAGAGGATGACACAGGAGTGGATCTTCACATCCCACTCCCACAGAAGTAATCCCTTCCCATTTCTATACAGGGCCAAGAGGATGGATAAATAAAATCGCATCCCATCCCACTCCTAGTAGAATGACCCCCACTCCCATCCCACATGTCACGCAAAAGTAGGCGATCTACAAGTGTGACGGGGGCCAAGTGTTCCTTTTCTTTTGTTGTGTTTGCATAATGGCCTTATTATTTGTAAATCAGTAATATTGTTTCCCTTTATTGTGTCATTTATGTCACTGTCTTAAAGGGAGACTTCACCCCATTTGCAACCAGATCTTATTTTAATGATGTTTGGGAGACAAACACTTTCCTGGGGTGTTTATGTGGTTAATATGTGTTTATAGATATAGTATTTCAAGTGTCCATGATGTCATGTCACAAACTGGCGGCGTGTCCATTGTGTGTTCACAGTGATGCTGAGAAGAACAGAAGACTAGACGTTCCCTCGACACAACCTGGTTGCCAATAAATAGACTAATTACCCCCTTTGCATGTTGCACATTTTTATAGTATGTTTTAAGAGTTGTTGATTATTGTTTGGTTAATTGTTTGGTTTAGGGTTTAGTTAGTCTATAGGATTCTAGGTAGGTTAGGGCTTTTCGATTTCTCTATTGTATTCGCCCATTTTAGAGTTCCCCTATGTATAGGACTAATACAATTACTATCTTTTGTACCTACCTTAGAACCTTTTATGTTTCAGTTATTCCTGGGTTTCATTATGTTTAAATGCTCTTTTACATGGTACAAGACTAGAACCTGTGTGCATTTTTATATTGGAGTTAAGAGTGTTGACCGGGGACTTCACCGGTCATCACCTCCCACTTCCCAGAGAGGGGATGAACAATGAAGACATGGTTAGTGGAAATGTTTGCGTTTTTGCTGACCGTGGTGAATGGCGGAGTGCCCCCTTTCGGAAGGGTCCGAGTTGTTTGGTTTAGGACGCGGAAATTAGGCAAAGAAAATATATATGGTAGAAATGTTAGGGAACAATGTCAATATGACGGTGCAACGCAAAAGAGCATTAAGTACGTAGTGGCGACGTTTATGTTATAGTTTGAGATATGATGTGCGAGAACATAGCAAATCAAATTGCGGTTCCGGTTTCAGTTGGGACTTCATAAGGATTCTACTCACCTCCTACTTCTGTAGCTGCTTCACTGGTAGCAGGATGAGGAGAACGGGTTTCTGAGCTTGAAGCTGCATCTGTTGGACCAGTCACCAAACAGAGACAACAGATGCTGTATGAATATCTGACTAACAGTAGAGGATGACACAGGAGTGGGTCTTCACATCCCACTCCCACAGAAGTAATCCCGTCCCATTTCTATACAGGGCCAAAAGGATGGAAAAATAAAATCCCATCCCATCCCACTCCTAGTAGAATGACCCCCACTCCCATCCCACATGTCACGCAAAAGTAGGCGATCTACAAGTGTGACGGGGGCCAAGTGTTCCTTTTCTTTTCTTGTGTTTGCATAATGGCCTTATTATTTGTAAATCAGTAATATTGTTTCCCTTTTTGTGTAATTTATGTCACTGTCTTAACCCATTTAGACCTGAGTTAAAAACATTCACTTATTATATATATTCAAAGATTTGCGCCACATTTTTACGATTTTTCAAAAACAGCAGACCTACACTTGGTGGCGCGCTATGAGCTTGTAGATCTGCTATTTTTCAATGACAGACGAGACAGTGACGGAGGGGAAGCCAAACCGACGCAGCAGAGGGGTAAAGTTGCGACATGCCCCTGTTCAAGCTAAGTACCCCCTCTGTGACCTTGAAGTTGATCTTGCCACCATATACTGTCTTTAGCTGTCATTGTGGAGTTAGGTTATTGTGAATGGACAAACTGGCGGCGTGTCCATTGTGTGTTCACAGTGATGCTGAGAAGAACAGGAGACTAGGTCCTCAGGTCTTTAGTGGCGTTTAGTGTCCTGTTGTTATACTGTAGGCTATGTCTGCGACGCACGGGTGAGTCTTTATTCTTTCCCTTCAACCTCTCTGTCTCCTCTCAATCTGCCATGTCGCACACGTGTGTGACAAATTAATGGCATCGATAAAATGCGATGCGGTGGTCGGAACACCCGGGACTATGCGTGCTTGCCAGTGACATTATTAGCCTTTAAGACAGTTTAGAAGCACCTTTTTTGACAAATAAAAGCCGCGTTCAAAGACATATTTGGCGTGCATTTAATGATGGCGGGTTGCGGGCCAGGTCGAGTTTCGAAAATTGATGTGGTGCTGCGGGGCGGGCTGGGCCGAGTCAGATTATTATCACATGCGGGACCTGCGGGTCATGAAAAACCCTGACCCGCGCAACACTAACGCACGCGCACACGCGTGCTTAATTTATTTACTTGCACGCATGCATGCACACACGTGAGCACACAGGCACACACACACACGCCGTGTCCACACCACAGAGAGTAACGTGAGGTGCTAACGTTGCTAACTAGTAGCACTTGCAGCTAAACTCTATGGGATTGACTGGCGTCTGTCCCGACTCCTGCCGAGTCCCGTGTCCACGGAGCGCCTGCGGTGGCGACGCACATGCAAATCATGATGCCTCTATGGCAGATGCAAGCAGCATATCGTTCATTACGGTTCGTGAGTCCGTCAGACTCCGGGCAGCGGGCTCCACGCTCACCACAGACCCCCTCACCACCCCAAACATTTTTTTAACGGATTTGAATAAATCACACAGGTGCCATATTTGGAATAAAAACGGCGAAAAGCTACACTTTTGCATGTCTGAAGGATTCTACTCACCTCCTACTTCTGTAGCTGCTTCACTGGTAGCAGGATGAGGAGAACGGGTTTCTGATCTTGAAGCTGCATCTGTTGGACCAGTCACCAGACAGAGACAACAGATTCTGTATGAATATCTGACTAACAGTAGAGGATGACACAGGAGTGGATCTTCACATCCCACTCCCACAGAAGTAATCCCTTCCCATTTCTATACAGGGCCAAGAGGATGGATAAATAAAATCGCATCCCATCCCACTCCTAGTAGAATGACCCCCACTCCCATCCCACATGTCACGCAAAAGTAGCAAAAGTAGGCGATCTAGAAGTGTGACGGGGGCCAAGTGTTCCTTTTCTTTTGTTGTGTTTGCATAATGGCCTTATTATTTGTAAATCAGTAATATTGTTTCCCTTTATTGTGTCATTTATGTCACTGTCTTAAAGGGAGACTTCACCCCATTTGCAACCAGATCTTATTTTAATGATGTTTGGGAGACAAACACTTTCCTGGGGTGTTTATGTGGTTAATATGTGTTTATAGATATAGTATTTCAAGTGTCCATGATGTCATGTCACAAACTGGCGGCGTGTCCATTGTGTGTTCACAGTGATGCTGAGAAGAACAGAAGACTAGACGTTCCCTCGACACAACCTGGTTGCCAATAAATAGACTAATTACCCCCTTTGCAAGTTGCACATTTTTATAGTATGTTTTAAGAGTTGTTGATTATTGTTTGGTTAATTGTTTGGTTTAGGGTTTAGTTAGTCTATAGGATTCTAGGTAGGTTAGGGCTTTTCGATTTCTCTATTGTATTCGCCCATTTTAGAGTTCCCCTATGTATAGGACTAATACAATTACTATCTTTTGTACCTACCTTAGAACCTTTTATGTTTCAGTTATTCCTGGGTTTCATTATGTTTAAATGCTCTTTTACATGGTACAAGACTAGAACCTGTGTGCATTTTTATATTGGAGTTAAGAGTGTTGACCGGGGACTTCACCGGTCAACACCTCCCACTTCCCAGAGAGGGGATGAACAATGAAGACATGGTTAGTGGAAATGTTTGCGTTTTTGCTGACCGTGGTGAATGGCGGAGTGCCCCCTTTCGGAAGGGTCCGAGTTGTTTGGTTTAGGACGCGAAAATTAGGCAAAGAAAATAAATATGGTAGAAATGTTAGGGAACAATGTCAATATGACGGTGCAACGCAAAAGAGCATTAAGTACGTAGTGGCGACGTTTATGTTATAGTTTGAGATATGATGTGCGAGAACATAGCAAATCAAATTGCGGTTCCGGTTTCAGTTGGGACTTCATAAGGATTCTACTCACCTCCTACTTCTGTAGCTGCTTCACTGGTAGCAGGATGAGGAGAACGGGTTTCTGAGCTTGAAGCTGCATCTGTTGGACCAGTCACCAAACAGAGACAACAGATGCTGTATGAATATCTGACTAACAGTAGAGGATGACACAGGAGTGGGTCTTCACATCCCACTCCCACAGAAGTAATCCCGTCCCATTTCTATACAGGGCCAAAAGGATGGAACAATAAAGTCCCATCCCATCCCACTCCTAGTAGAATGACCCCCACTCCCATCCCACATGTCACGCAAAAGTAGGCGATCTACAAGTGTGACGGGGGCCAAGTGTTCCTTTTCTTTTCTTGTGTTTGCATAATGGCCTTATTATTTGTAAATCAGTAATATTGTTTCCCTTTTTGTGTAATTTATGTCACTGTCTTAACCCATTTAGACCTGAGTTAAAAACATTCACTTATTATATATATTCAAAGATTTGCGCCACATTTTTACGATTTTTCAAAAACAGCAGACCTACACTTGGTGGCGCGCTATGAGCTTGTAGATCTGCTATTTTTCAATGACAGACGAGACAGTGACGGAGGGGAAGCCAAACCGACGCAGCAGAGGGGTAAAGTTGCGACATGCCCCTGTTCAAGCTAAGTACCCCCTCTGTGACCTTGAAGTTGATCTTGCCACCATATACTGTCTTTAGCTGTCATTGTGGAGTTAGGTTATTGTGAATAGACAAACTGGCGGCGTGTCCATTGTGTGTTCACAGTGATGCTGAGAAGAACCGGAGACTAGGTCCTCAGGTCTTTAGTGGCGTTTAGTGTCCTGTTGTTATACTGTAGGCTATGTCTGCGACGCACGGGTGAGTCTTTATTCTTTCCCTTCAACCTCTCTGTCTCCTCTAAATCTGCCATGTCGCACACGTGTGTGACAAATTAATGGCATCGATAAAATGCGATGCGGTGGTCGGAACACCCGGGACTATGCGTGCTTGCCAGTGATATTATTAGCCTTTAAGACAGTTTAGAAGCACCTTTTTTGACAAATAAAAGCCGCGTTCAAAGACATATTTGGCGTGCATTTAATGATGGCGGGTTGCGGGCCAGGTCGAGTTTCGAAAATTGATGTGGTGCTGCGGGGCGGGCTGGGCCGAGTCAGATTATTATCACATGCGGGACCTGCGGGTCATGAAAAACCCTGACCTGCGCAACACTAACGCACGCGCGCACACACACGCGTGCTTAATTTATTTACTTGCACGCATGCATGCACACACGTGAGCACACAGGCACACACACAAACCGTGTCCACACCACAGAGAGTAACGTGAGGTGCTAACGTTGCTAACTAGTAGCACTTGCAGCTAAACTCTATGGGATTGACTGGCGTCTGTCCCGACTCCTGCCGAGTCCCGTGTCCACGGAGCGCCTGCGGTGGCGACGCACATGCAAATCATGATGCCTCTATGGCAGATGCAAGCAGCATATCGTTCATTACGGTTCGTGAGTCCGTCAGACTCCGGGCAGCGGGCTCCACGCTCACCACAGACCCCCTCACCACCCCAAACATTTTTGTAACGGATTTGCATAAATCACACAGGTGCCATATTTGGAATAAAAACGGCGAAAAGCTACACTTTTGCATGTCTGAAGGATTCTACTCACCTCCTACTTCTGTAGCTGCTTCACTGGTAGCAGGATGAGGAGAACGGGTTTCTGATCTTGAAGCTGCATCTGTTGGACCAGTCACCAGACAGAGACAACAGATTCTGTATGAATATCTGACTAACAGTAGAGGATGACACAGGAGTGGATCTTCACATCCCACTCCCACAGAAGTAATCCCTTCCCATTTCTTTACAGGGCCAAAGGGATGGATAAATAAAATCGCATCCCATCCCACTCCTAGTAGAATGACCCCCACTCCCATCCCACATGTCACGCAAAAGTAGCAAAAGTAGGCGATCTAGAAGTGTGACGGGGGCCAAGTGTTCCTTTTCTTTTGTTGTGTTTGCATAATGGCCTTATTATTTGTAAATCAGTAATATTGTTTCCCTTTATTGTGTAATTTATGTCACTGTCTTAAAGGGAGACTTCACCCCATTTGCAACCAGATCTTATTTTAATGATGTTTGGGAGACAAACACTTTCCTGGGGTGTTTATGTGGTTAATATGTGTTTATAGATATAGTATTTCAAGTGTCCATGATGTCATGTCACAAACTGGCGGCGTGTCCATTGTGTGTTCACAGTGATGCTGAGAAGAACAGAAGACTAGACGTTCCCTCGACACAACCTGGTTGCCAATAAATAGACTAATTACCCCCTTTGCAAGTTGCACATTTTTATAGTATGTTTTAAGAGTTGTTGATTATTGTTTGGTTAATTGTTTGGTTTAGGGTTTAGTTAGTCTATAGGATTCTAGGTAGGTTAGGGCTTTTCGATTTCTCTATTGTATTCGCCCATTTTAGAGTTCCCCTATGTATAGGACTAATACAATTACTATCTTTTGTACCTACCTTAGAACCTTTTATGTTTCAGTTATTCCTGGGTTTCATTATGTTTAAATGCTCTTTTACATGGTACAAGACTAGAACCTGTGTGCATTTTTATATTGGAGTTAAGAGTGTTGACCGGGGACTTCACCGGTCATCACCTCCCACTTCCCAGAGAGGGGATGAACAATGAAGACATGGTTAGTGGAAATGTTTGCGTTTTTGCTGACCGTGGTGAATGGCGGAGTGCCCCCTTTCGGAAGGGTCCGAGTTGTTTGGTTTAGGACGCGAAAATTAGGCAAAGAAAATAAATATGGTAGAAATGTTAGGGAACAATGTCAATATGACGGTGCAACGCAAAAGAGCATTAAGTACGTAGTGGCGACGTTTATGTTATAGTTTGAGATATGATGTGCGAGAACATAGCAAATCAAATTGCGGTTCCGGTTTCAGTTGGGACTTCATAAGGATTCTACTCACCTCCTACTTCTGTAGCTGCTTCACTGGTAGCAGGATGAGGAGAACGGGTTTCTGAGCTTGAAGCTGCATCTGTTGGACCAGTCACCAAACAGAGACAACAGATGCTGTATGAATATCTGACTAACAGTAGAGGATGACACAGGAGTGGATCTTCACATTCCACTCCCACAGAAGTAATCCCGTCCCATTTCTATACAGGGCCAAAAGGATGGAACAATAAAGTCCCATCCCATCCCACTCCTAGTAGAATGACCCCCACTCCCATCCCACATGTCACGCAAAAGTAGGCGATCTACAAGTGTGACGGGGGCCAAGTGTTCCTTTTCTTTTCTTGTGTTTGCATAATGGCCTTATTATTTGTAAATCAGTAATATTGTTTCCCTTTTTGTGTAATTTATGTCACTGTCTTAACCCATTTAGACCTGAGTTAAAAACATTCACTTATTATATATATTCAAAGATTTGCGCCACATTTTTACGATTTTTCAAAAATAGCAGACCTACACTTGGTGGCGCGCTATGAGCTTGTAGATCTGCTATTTTTCAATGACAGACGAGACAGTGACGGAGGGGAAGCCAAACCGACGCAGCAGAGGGGTAAAGTTGCGACATGCCCCTGTTCAAGCTAAGTACCCCCTCTGTGACCTTGAAGTTGATCTTGCCACCATATACTGTCTTTAGCTGTCATTGTGGAGTTAGGTTATTGTGAATGGACAAACTGGCGGCGTGTCCATTGTGTGTTCACAGTGATGCTGAGAAGAACCGGAGACTAGGTCCTCAGGTCTTTAGTGGCGTTTAGTGTCCTGTTGTTATACTGTAGGCTATGTCTGCGACGCACGGGTGAGTCTTTATTCTTTCCCTTCAACCTCTCTGTCTCCGCTCAATCTGCCATGTCGCACACGTGTGTGACAAATTAATGGCATCGATAAAATGCGATGCGGTGGTCGGAACACCCGGGACTATGCGTGCTTGCCAGTGATATTATTAGCCTTTAAGACAGTTTAGAAGCACCTTTTTTGACAAATAAAAGCCGCGTTCAAAGACATATTTGGCGTGCATTTAATGATGGCGGGTTGCGGGCCAGGTCGAGTTTCGAAAATTGATGTGGTGCTGCGGGGCGGGCTGGGCCGAGTCAGATTATTATCACATGCGGGACCTGCGGGTCATGAAAAACCCTGACCTGCGCAACACTAACGCACGCGCGCACACACACGCGTGCTTAATTTATTTACTTGCACGCATGCATGCACACACGTGAGCACACAGGCACACACACAAACCGTGTCCACACCACAGAGAGTAACGTGAGGTGCTAACGTTGCTAACTAGTAGCACTTGCAGCTAAACTCTATGGGATTGACTGGCGTCTGTCCCGACTCCTGCCGAGTCCCGTGTCCACGGAGCGCCTGCGGTGGCGACGCACATGCAAATCATGATGCCTCTATGGCAGATGCAAGCAGCATATCGTTCATTACGGTTCGTGAGTCCGTCAGACTCCGGGCAGCGGGCTCCACGCTCACCACAGACCCCCTCACCACCCCAAACATTTTTTTAACGGATTTGCATAAATCACACAGGTGCCATATTTGGAATAAAAACGGCGAAAAGCTACACTTTTGCATGTCTGAAGGATTCTACTCACCTCCTACTTCTGTAGCTGCTTCACTGGTAGCAGGATGAGGAGAACGGGTTTCTGATCTTGAAGCTGCATCTGTTGGACCAGTCACCAGACAGAGACAACAGATTCTGTATGAATATCTGACTAACAGTAGAGGATGACACAGGAGTGGATCTTCACATCCCACTCCCACAGAAGTAATCCCTTCCCATTTCTTTACAGGGCCAAAGGGATGGATAAATAAAATCGCATCCCATCCCACTCCTAGTAGAATGACCCCCACTCCCATCCCACATGTCACGCAAAAGTAGCAAAAGTAGGCGATCTAGAAGTGTGACGGGGGCCAAGTGTTCCTTTTCTTTTGTTGTGTTTGCATAATGGCCTTATTATTTGTAAATCAGTAATATTGTTTCCCTTTATTGTGTCATTTATGTCACTGTCTTAAAGGGAGACTTCACCCCATTTGCAACCAGATCTTATTTTAATGATGTTTGGGAGACAAACACTTTCCTGGGGTGTTTATGTGGTTAATATGTGTTTATAGATATAGTATTTCAAGTGTCCATGATGTCATGTCACAAACTGGCGGCGTGTCCATTGTGTGTTCACAGTGATGCTGAGAAGAACAGAAGACTAGACGTTCCCTCGACACAACCTGGTTGCCAATAAATAGACTAATTACCCCCTTTGCAAGTTGCACATTTTTATAGTATGTTTTAAGAGTTGTTGATTATTGTTTGGTTAATTGTTTGGTTTAGGGTTTAGTTAGTCTATAGGATTCTAGGTAGGTTAGGGCTTTTCGATTTCTCTATTGTATTCGCCCATTTTAGAGTTCCCCTATGTATAGGACTAATACAATTACTATCTTTTGTACCTACCTTAGAACCTTTTATGTTTCAGTTATTCCTGGGTTTCATTATGTTTAAATGCTCTTTTACATGGTACAAGACTAGAACCTGTGTGCATTTTTATATTGGAGTTAAGAGTGTTGACCGGGGACTTCACCGGTCAACACCTCCCACTTCCCAGAGAGGGGATGAACAATGAAGACATGGTTAGTGGAAATGTTTGCGTTTTTGCTGACCGTGGTGAATGGCGGAGTGCCCCCTTTCGGAAGGGTCCGAGTTGTTTGGTTTAGGACGCGAAAATTAGGCAAAGAAAATAAATATGGTAGAAATGTTAGGGAACAATGTCAATATGACGGTGCAACGCAAAAGAGCATTAAGTACGTAGTGGCGACGTTTATGTTATAGTTTGAGATATGATGTGCGAGAACATAGCAAATCAAATTGCGGTTCCGGTTTCAGTTGGGACTTCATAAGGATTCTACTCACCTCCTACTTCTGTAGCTGCTTCACTGGTAGCAGGATGAGGAGAACGGGTTTCTGAGCTTGAAGCTGCATCTGTTGGACCAGTCACCAAACAGAGACAACAGATGCTGTATGAATATCTGACTAACAGTAGAGGATGACACAGGAGTGGGTCTTCACATCCCACTCCCACAGAAGTAATCCCGTCCCATTTCTATACAGGGCCAAAAGGATGGAACAATAAAATCCCATCCCATCCCACTCCTAGTAGAATGACCCCCACTCCCATCCCACATGTCACGCAAAAGTAGGCGATCTACAAGTGTGACGGGGGCCAAGTGTTCCTTTTCTTTTCTTGTGTTTGCATAATGGCCTTATTTGTAAATCAGTAATATTGTTTCCCTTTTTGTGTAATTTATGTCACTGTCTTAACCCATTTAGACCTGAGTTAAAAACATTCACTTATTATATATATTCAAAGATTTGCGCCACATTTTTACGATTTTTCAAAAATAGCAGACCTACACTTGGTGGCGCGCTATGAGCTTGTAGATCTGCTATTTTTCAATGACAGACGAGACAGTGACGGAGGGGAAGCCAAACCGACGCAGCAGAGGGGTAAAGTTGCGACATGCCCCTGTTCAAGCTAAGTACCCCCTCTGTGACCTTGAAGTTGATCTTGCCACCATATACTGTCTTTAGCTGTCATTGTGGAGTTAGGTTATTGTGAATGGACAAACTGGCGGCGTGTCCATTGTGTGTTCACAGTGATGCTGAGAAGAACAGGAGACTAGGTCCTCAGGTCTTTAGTGGCGTTTAGTGTCCTGTTGTTATACTGTAGGCTATGTCTGCGACGCACGGGTGAGTCTTTATTCTTTCCCTTCAACCTCTCTGTCTCCTCTCAATCTGCCATGTCGCACACGTGTGTGACAAATTAATGGCATCGATAAAATGCGATGCGGTGGTCGGAACACCCGGGACTATGCGTGCTTGCCAGTGACATTATTAGCCTTTAAGACAGTTTAGAAGCACCTTTTTTGACAAATAAAAGCCGCGTTCAAAGACATATTTGGCGTGCATTTAATGATGGCGGGTTGCGGGCCAGGTCGAGTTTCAAAAATTGATGTGGTGCTGCGGGGCGGGCTGGGCCGAGTCAGATTATTATCACATGCGGGACCTGCGGGTCATGAAAAACCCTGACCCGCGCAACACTAACGCACGCGCGCACGCACACGCGTGCTTAATTTATTTACTTGCACGCATGCATGCACACACGTGAGCACACAGGCACACACACACACGCCGTGTCCACACCACAGAGAGTAACGTGAGGTGCTAACGTTGCTAACTAGTAGCACTTGCAGCTAAACTCTATGGGATTGACTGGCGTCTGTCCCGACTCCTGCCGAGTCCCGTGTCCACGGAGCGCCTGCGGTGGCGACGCACATGCAAATCATGATGCCTCTATGGCAGATGCAAGCAGCATATCGTTCATTACGGTTCGTGAGTCCGTCAGACTCCGGGCAGCGGGCTCCACGCTCACCACAGACCCCCTCACCACCCCAAACATTTTTTTAACGGATTTGCATAAATCACACAGGTGCCATATTTGGAATAAAAACGTTGAAAAGCTACACTTTTGCATGTCTGAAGGATTCTACTCACCTCCTACTTCTGTAGCTGCTTCACTGGTAGCAGGATGAGGAGAACGGGTTTCTGATCTTGAAGCTGCATCTGTTGGACCAGTCACCAGACAGAGACAACAGATTCTGTATGAATATCTGACTAACAGTAGAGGATGACACAGGAGTGGGTCTTCACATCCCACTCCCACAGAAGTAATCCCATCCCATTTCTATACAGGGCCAAAAGGATGGAAAAATAAAATCCCATCCCATCCCACTCCTAGTAGAATGACCCCCACTCCCATCCCACATGTCACGCAAAAGTAGGCGATCTACAAGTGTGACGGGGGCCAAGTGTTCCTTTTCTTTTCTTGTGTTTGCATAATGGCCTTATTATTTGTAAATCAGTAATATTGTTTCCCTTTTTGTGTAATTTATGTCACTGTCTTAACCCATTTAGACCTGAGTTAAAAACATTCACTTATTATATATATTCAAAGATTTGCGCCACATTTTTACAATTTTTCAAAAATAGCAGACCTACACTTGGTGGCGCGCTATGAGCTTGTAGATCTGCTATTTTTCAATGACAGACGAGACAGTGACGGAGGGGAAGCCAAACCGACGCAGCAGAGGGGTAAAGTTGCGACATGCCCCTGTTCAAGCTAAGTACCCCCTCTGTGACCTTGAAGTTGATCTTGCCACCATATACTGTCTTTAGCTGTCATTGTGGAGTTAGGTTATTGTGAATGGACAAACTGGCGGCGTGTCCATTGTGTGTTCACAGTGATGCTGAGAAGAACAGGAGACTAGGTCCTCAGGTCTTTAGTGGCGTTTAGTGTCCTGTTGTTATACTGTAGGCTATGTCTGCGACGCACGGGTGAGTCTTTATTCTTTCCCTTCAACCTCTCTGTCTCCTCTCAATCTGCCATGTCGCACACGTGTGTGACAAATTAATGGCATCGATAAAATGCGATGCGGTGGTCGGAACACCCGGGACTATGCGTGCTTGCCAGTGACATTATTAGCCTTTAAGACAGTTTAGAAGCACCTTTTTTGACAAATAAAAGCCGCGTTCAAAGACATATTTGGCGTGCATTTAATGATGGCGGGTTGCGGGCCAGGTCGAGTTTCGAAAATTGATGTGGTGCTGCGGGGCGGGCTGGGCCGAGTCAGATTATTATCACATGCGGGACCTGCGGGTCATGAAAAACCCTGACCCGCGCAACACTAACGCACGCGCGCACGCACACGCGTGCTTAATTTATTTACTTGCACGCATGCATGCACACACGTGAGCACACAGGCACACACACACACGCCGTGTCCACACCACAGAGAGTAACGTGAGGTGCTAACGTTGCTAACTAGTAGCACTTGCAGCTAAACTCTATGGGATTGACTGGCGTCTGTCCCGACTCCTGCCGAGTCCCGTGTCCACGGAGCGCCTGCGGTGGCGACGCACATGCAAATCATGATGCCTCTATGGCAGATGCAAGCAGCATATCGTTCATTACGGTTCGTGAGTCCGTCAGACTCCGGGCAGCGGGCTCCACGCTCACCACAGACCCCCTCACCACCCCAAACATTTTTTTAACGGATTTGCATAAATCACACAGGTGCCATATTTGGAATAAAAACGTCGAAAAGCTACACTTTTGCATGTCTGAAGGATTCTACTCACCTCCTACTTCTGTAGCTGCTTCACTGGTAGCAGGATGAGGAGAACGGGTTTCTGATCTTGAAGCTGCATCTGTTGGACCAGTCACCAGACAGAGACAACAGATTCTGTATGAATATCTGACTAACAGTAGAGGATGACACAGGAGTGGATCTTCACATCCCACTCCCACAGAAGTAATCCCTTCCCATTTCTTTACAGGGCCAAGAGGATGGATAAATAAAATCGCATCCCATCCCACTCCTAGTAAAATGACCCCCACTCCCATCCCACATGTCACACAAAAGTAGCAAAAGTAGGCGATCTAGAAGTGTGACGGGGGCCAAGTGTTCCTTTTCTTTTGTTGTGTTTGCATAATGGCCTTATTATTTGTAAATCAGTAATATTGTTTCCCTTTATTGTGTCATTTATGTCACTGTCTTAAAGGGAGACTTCACCCCATTTGCAACCAGATCTTATTTTAATGATGTTTGGGAGACAAACACTTTCCTGGGGTGTTTATGTGGTTAATATGTGTTTATAGATATAGTATTTCAAGTGTCCATGATGTCATGTCACAAACTGGCGGCGTGTCCATTGTGTGTTCACAGTGATGCTGAGAAGAACAGAAGACTAGACGTTCCCTCGACACAACCTGGTTGCCAATAAATAGACTAATTACCCCCTTTGCAAGTTGCACATTTTTATAGTATGTTTTAAGAGTTGTTGATTATTGTTTGGTTAATTGTTTGGTTTAGGGTTTAGTTAGTCTATAGGATTCTAGGTAGGTTAGGGCTTTTCGATTTCTCTATTGTATTCGCCCATTTTAGAGTTCCCCTATGTATAGGACTAATACAATTACTATCTTTTGTACCTACCTTAGAACCTTTTATGTTTCAGTTATTCCTGGGTTTCATTATGTTTAAATGCTCTTTTACATGGTACAAGACTAGAACCTGTGTGCATTTTTATATTGGAGTTAAGAGTGTTGACCGGGGACTTCACCGGTCATCACCTCCCACTTCCCAGAGAGGGGATGAACAATGAAGACATGGTTAGTGGAAATGTTTGCGTTTTTGCTGACCGTGGTGAATGGCGGAGTGCCCCCTTTCGGAAGGGTCCGAGTTGTTTGGTTTAGGACGTGAAAATTAGGCAAAGAAAATAAATATGGTAGAAATGTTAGGGAACAATGTCAATATGACGGTGCAACGCAAAAGAGCATTAAGTACGTAGTGGCGACGTTTATGTTATAGTTTGAGATATGATGTGCGAGAACATAGCAAATCAAATTGCGGTTCCGGTTTCAGTTGGGACTTCATAAGGATTCTACTCACCTCCTACTTCTGTAGCTGCTTCACTGGTAGCAGGATGAGGAGAACGGGTTTCTGAGCTTGAAGCTGCATCTGTTGGACCAGTCACCAAACAGAGACAACAGATGCTGTATGAATATCTGACTAACAGTAGAGGATGACACAGGAGTGGATCTTCACATTCCACTCCCACAGAAGTAATCCCGTCCCATTTCTATACAGGGCCAAAAGGATGGAACAAAAAAGTCCCATCCCATCCCACTCCTAGTAGAATGACCCCCACTCCCATCCCACATGTCACGCAAAAGTAGGCGATCTACAAGTGTGACGGGGGCCAAGTGTTCCTTTTCTTTTCTTGTGTTTGCATAATGGCCTTATTATTTGTAAATCAGTAATATTGTTTCCCTTTTTGTGTAATTTATGTCACTGTCTTAACCCATTTAGACCTGAGTTAAAAACATTCACTTATTATATATATTCAAAGATTTGCGCCACATTTTTACGATTTTTCAAAAATAGCAGACCTACACTTGGTGGCGCGCTATGAGCTTGTAGATCTGCTATTTTTCAATGACAGACGAGACAGTGACGGAGGGGAAGCCAAACCGACGCAGCAGAGGGGTAAAGTTGCGACATGCCCCTGTTCAAGCTAAGTACCCCCTCTGTGACCTTGAAGTTGATCTTGCCACCATATACTGTCTTTAGCTGTCATTGTGGAGTTAGGTTATTGTGAATGGACAAACTGGCGGCGTGTCCATTGTGTGTTCACAGTGATGCTGAGAAGAACAGGAGACTAGGTCCTCAGGTCTTTAGTGGCGTTTAGTGTCCTGTTGTTATACTGTAGGCTATGTCTGCGACGCACGGGTGAGTCTTTATTCTTTCCCTTCAACCTCTCTGTCTCCTCTCAATCTGCCATGTCGCACACGTGTGTGACAAATTAATGGCATCGATAAAATGCGATGCGGTGGTCGGAACACCCGGGACTATGCGTGCTTGCCAGTGATATTATTAGCCTTTAAGACAGTTTAGAAGCACCTTTTTTGACAAATAAAAGCCGCGTTCAAAGACATATTTGGCGTGCATTTAATGATGGCGGGTTGCGGGCCAGGTCGAGTTTCGAAAATTGATGTGGTGCTGCGGGGCGGGCTGGGCCGAGTCAGATTATTATCACATGCGGGACCTGCGGGTCATGAAAAACCCTGACCCGCGCAACACTAACGCACGCGCACACGCGTGCTTAATTTATGTACTTGCACGCATGCATGCACACACGTGAGCACACAGGCACACACACACACGCCGTGTCCACACCACAGAGAGTAACGTGAGGTGCTAACGTTGCTAACTAGTAGCACTTGCAGCTAAACTCTATGGGATTGACTGGCGTCTGTCCCGACTCCTGCCGAGTCCCGTGTCCACGGAGCGCCTGCGGTGGCGACGCACATGCAAATCATGATGCCTCTATGGCAGATGCAAGCAGCATATCGTTCATTACGGTTCGTGAGTCCGTCAGACTCCGGGCAGCGGGCTCCACGCTCACCACAGACCCCCTCACCACCCCAAACATTTTTTTAACGGATTTGCATAAATCACACAGGTGCCATATTTGGAATAAAAACGGCGAAAAGCTACACTTTTGCATGTCTGAAGGATTCTACTCACCTCCTACTTCTGTAGCTGCTTCACTGGTAGCAGGATGAGGAGAACGGGTTTCTGATCTTGAAGCTGCATCTGTTGGACCAGTCACCAGACAGAGACAACAGATTCTGTATGAATATCTGACTAACAGTAGAGGATGACACAGGAGTGGATCTTCACATCCCACTCCCACAGAAGTAATCCCTTCCCATTTCTATACAGGGCCAAGAGGATGGATAAATAAAATCGCATCCCATCCCACTCCTAGTAGAATGACCCCCACTCCCATCCCACATGTCACGCAAAAGTAGCAAAAGTAGGCGATCTAGAAGTGTGACGGGGGCCAAGTGTTCCTTTTCTTTTGTTGTGTCATTTATGTCACTGTCTTAAAGGGAGACTTCACCCCATTTGTAACCAGATCTTATTTGAATGATGTTTGGGAGACAAACACTTTCCTGGGGTGTTTATGTGGTTAATATGTGTTTATAGATATAGTATTTCAAGTGTCCATGATGTCATGTCACAAACTGGCGGCGTGTCCATTGTGTGTTCACAGTGATGCTGAGAAGAACCGGAGACTAGGTCCTCAGGTCTTTAGTGGCGTTTAGTGTCCGGTTGTTATACTGTAGGCTATGTCTGCGACGCACGGGTGAGTCTTTATTCTTTCCCTTCAACCTCTCTGTCTCCTCTCAATCTGCCATGTCGCACACGTGTGTGACAAATTAATGGCATCGATAAAATGCGATGCGGTGGTCGGAACACCCGGGACTATGCGTGCTTGCCAGTGATATTATTAGCCTTTAAGACAGTTTAGAAGCACCTTTTTTGACAAATAAAAGCCGCGCTCAAAGACATATTTGGCGTGCATTTAATGATGGCGGGTTGCGGGCCAGGTCGAGTTTCGAAAATTGATGTGGTGCTGCGGGGCGGGCTGGGCCGAGTCAGATTATTATCACATGCGGGACCTGCGGGTGATGAAAAACCCTGACCCGCGCAACACTAACGCACGCGCGCACGCACACGCGTGCTTAATTTATTTACTTGCACGCATGCATGCACACACGTGAGCACACAGGCACACACACACACGCCGTGTCCACACCACAGAGAGTAACGTGAGGTGCTAACGTTGCTAACTAGTAGCACTTGCAGCTAAACTCTATGGGATTGACTGGCGTCTGTCCCGACTCCTGCCGAGTCCCGTGTCCACGGAGCGCCTGCGGTGGCGACGCACATGCAAATCATGACGCCTCTATGGCAGAGATGCAAGCAGCATATCGTTCATTACGGTTCGTGAGTCCGTCAGACTCCGGGCAGCGGGCTCCACGCTCACCACAGACCCCCTCACCACCCCAAACATATTTTTAACGGATTTACCATAAATCACACAGGTGCCATATTTGGAATAAAAACGGCGAAAAGCTACACTTTTGCATGTCTGAAGGATTCTACTCACCTCCTACTTCTGTAGCTGCTTCACTGGTAGCAGGATGAGGAGAACGGGTTTCTGATCTTGAAGCTGCATCTGTTGGACCAGTCACCAGACAGAGACAACAGATTCTGTATGAATATCTGACTAACAGTAGAGGATGACACAGGAGTGGATCTTCACATCCCACTCCCACAGAAGTAATCCCTTCCCATTTCTATACAGGGCCAAGAGGATGGATAAATAAAATCGCATCCCATCCCACTCCTAGTAGAATGACCCCCACTCCCATCCCACATGTCACACAAAAGTAGGCGATCTACAAGTGTGACGGGGGCCAAGTGTTCCTTTTCTTTTGTTGTGTTTGCATAATGGCCTTATTATTTGTAAATCAGTAATATTGTTTCCCTTTTTGTGTAATTTATGTCACTTTCTTAACCCATTTAGACCTGAGTTAAAAACATTCACTTATTATATATATTCAAAGATTTGCGCCACATTTTTACGATTTTTCAAAAATAGCAGACCTACACTTGGTGGCGCGCTATGAGCTTGTAGATCTGCTATTTTTCAATGACAGACGAGACAGTGACGGAGGGGAAGCCAAACCGACGCAGCAGAGGGGTAAAGTTGCGACATGCCCCTGTTCAAGCTAAGTACCCCCTCTGTGACCTTGAAGTTGATCTTGCCACCATATACTGTCTTTAGCTGTCATTGTGGAGTTAGGTTATTGTGAATGGACAAACTGGCGGCGTGTCCATTGTGTGTTCACAGTGATGCTGAGAAGAACAGGAGACTAGGTCCTCAGGTCTTTAGTGGCGTTTAGTGTCCTGTTGTTATACTGTAGGCTATGTCTGCGACGCACGGGTGAGTCTTTATTCTTTCCCTTCAACCTCTCTGTCTCCGCTCAATCTGCCATGTCGCACACGTGTGTGACAAATTAATGGCATCGATAAAATGCGATGCGGTGGTCGGAACACCCGGGACTATGCGTGCTTGCCAGTGATATTATTAGCCTTTAAGACAGTTTAGAAGCACCTTTTTTGACAAATAAAAGCCGCGTTCAAAGACATATTTGGCGTGCATTTAATGATGGCGGGTTGCGGGCCAGGTCGAGTTTCGAAAATTGATGTGGTGCTGCGGGGCGGGCTGGGCCGAGTCAGATTATTATCACATGCGGGACCTGCGGGTCATGAAAAACCCTGACCCGCGCAACACTAACGCACGCGCGCACGCACACACGTGCTTAATTTATTTACTTGCACGCATGCATGCACACACGTGAGCACACAGGCACACACACACACGCCATGTCCACACCACAGAGAGTAACGTGAGGTGCTAACGTTGCTAACTAGTAGCACTTGCAGCTAAACTCTATGGGATTGACTGGCGTCTGTCCCGACTCCTGCCGAGTCCCGTGTCCACGGAGCGCCTGCGGTGGCGACGCACATGCAAATCATGATGCCTCTATGGCAGATGCAAGCAGCATATCGTTCATTACGGTTCGTGAGTCCGTCAGACTCCGGGCAGCGGGCTCCACGCTCACCACAGACCCCCTCACCACCCCAAACATTTTTTTAACGGATTTGCATAAATCACACAGGTGCCATATTTGGAATAAAAACGGCGAAAAGCTACACTTTTGCATGTCTGAAGGATTCTACTCACCTCCTACTTCTGTAGCTGCTTCACTGGTAGCAGGATGAGGAGAACGGGTTTCTGATCTTGAAGCTGCATCTGTTGGACCAGTCACCAGACAGAGACAACAGATTCTGTATGAATATCTGACTAACAGTAGAGGATGACACAGGAGTGGATCTTCACATCCCACTCCCACAGAAGTAATCCCTTCCCATTTCTATACAGGGCCAAGAGGATGGATAAATAAAATCGCATCCCATCCCACTCCTAGTAGAATGACCCCCACTCCCATCCCACATGTCACGCAAAAGTAGGCGATCTACAAGTGTGACGGGGGCCAAGTGTTCCTTTTCTTTTGTTGTGTTTGCATAATGGCCTTATTATTTGTAAATCAGTAATATTGTTTCCCTTTATTGTGTCATTTATGTCACTGTCTTAAAGGGAGACTTCACCCCATTTGCAACCAGATCTTATTTTAATGATGTTTGGGAGACAAACACTTTCCTGGGGTGTTTATGTGGTTAATATGTGTTTATAGATATAGTATTTCAAGTGTCCATGATGTCATGTCACAAACTGGCGGCGTGTCCATTGTGTGTTCACAGTGATGCTGAGAAGAACAGAAGACTAGACGTTCCCTCGACACAACCTGGTTGCCAATAAATAGACTAATTACCCCCTTTGCATGTTGCACATTTTTATAGTATGTTTTAAGAGTTGTTGATTATTGTTTGGTTAATTGTTTGGTTTAGGGTTTAGTTAGTCTATAGGATTCTAGGTAGGTTAGGGCTTTTCGATTTCTCTATTGTATTCGCCCATTTTAGAGTTCCCCTATGTATAGGACTAATACAATTACTATCTTTTGTACCTACCTTAGAACCTTTTATGTTTCAGTTATTCCTGGGTTTCATTATGTTTAAATGCTCTTTTACATGGTACAAGACTAGAACCTGTGTGCATTTTTATATTGGAGTTAAGAGTGTTGACCGGGGACTTCACCGGTCATCACCTCCCACTTCCCAGAGAGGGGATGAACAATGAAGACATGGTTAGTGGAAATGTTTGCGTTTTTGCTGACCGTGGTGAATGGCGGAGTGCCCCCTTTCGGAAGGGTCCGAGTTGTTTGGTTTAGGACGCGGAAATTAGGCAAAGAAAATATATATGGTAGAAATGTTAGGGAACAATGTCAATATGACGGTGCAACGCAAAAGAGCATTAAGTACGTAGTGGCGACGTTTATGTTATAGTTTGAGATATGATGTGCGAGAACATAGCAAATCAAATTGCGGTTCCGGTTTCAGTTGGGACTTCATAAGGATTCTACTCACCTCCTACTTCTGTAGCTGCTTCACTGGTAGCAGGATGAGGAGAACGGGTTTCTGAGCTTGAAGCTGCATCTGTTGGACCAGTCACCAAACAGAGACAACAGATGCTGTATGAATATCTGACTAACAGTAGAGGATGACACAGGAGTGGGTCTTCACATCCCACTCCCACAGAAGTAATCCCGTCCCATTTCTATACAGGGCCAAAAGGATGGAAAAATAAAATCCCATCCCATCCCACTCCTAGTAGAATGACCCCCACTCCCATCCCACATGTCACGCAAAAGTAGGCGATCTACAAGTGTGACGGGGGCCAAGTGTTCCTTTTCTTTTCTTGTGTTTGCATAATGGCCTTATTATTTGTAAATCAGTAATATTGTTTCCCTTTTTGTGTAATTTATGTCACTGTCTTAACCCATTTAGACCTGAGTTAAAAACATTCACTTATTATATATATTCAAAGATTTGCGCCACATTTTTACGATTTTTCAAAAACAGCAGACCTACACTTGGTGGCGCGCTATGAGCTTGTAGATCTGCTATTTTTCAATGACAGACGAGACAGTGACGGAGGGGAAGCCAAACCGACGCAGCAGAGGGGTAAAGTTGCGACATGCCCCTGTTCAAGCTAAGTACCCCCTCTGTGACCTTGAAGTTGATCTTGCCACCATATACTGTCTTTAGCTGTCATTGTGGAGTTAGGTTATTGTGAATGGACAAACTGGCGGCGTGTCCATTGTGTGTTCACAGTGATGCTGAGAAGAACAGGAGACTAGGTCCTCAGGTCTTTAGTGGCGTTTAGTGTCCTGTTGTTATACTGTAGGCTATGTCTGCGACGCACGGGTGAGTCTTTATTCTTTCCCTTCAACCTCTCTGTCTCCTCTCAATCTGCCATGTCGCACACGTGTGTGACAAATTAATGGCATCGATAAAATGCGATGCGGTGGTCGGAACACCCGGGACTATGCGTGCTTGCCAGTGACATTATTAGCCTTTAAGACAGTTTAGAAGCACCTTTTTTGACAAATAAAAGCCGCGTTCAAAGACATATTTGGCGTGCATTTAATGATGGCGGGTTGCGGGCCAGGTCGAGTTTCGAAAATTGATGTGGTGCTGCGGGGCGGGCTGGGCCGAGTCAGATTATTATCACATGCGGGACCTGCGGGTGATGAAAAACCCTGACCCGCGCAACACTAACGCGCGCACGCACACGCGTGCTTAATTTATTTACTTGCACGCATGCATGCACACATGTGAGCACACAGGCACACACACACACGCCGTGTCCACACCACAGAGAGTAACGTGAGGTTCTAACGTTGCTAACTAGTAGCACTTGCAGCTAAACTCTATGGGATTGACTGGCGTCTGTCCCGACTCCTGCCGAGTCCCGTGTCCACGGAGCGCCTGCGGTGGCGACGCACATGCAAATCATGACGCCTCTATGGCAGAGATGCAAGCAGCATATCGTTCATTACGGTTCGTGAGTCCGTCAGACTCCGGGCAGCGGGCTCCACGCTCACCACAGACCCCCTCACCACCCCAAACATATTTTTAACGGATTTGCATAAATCACACAGGTGCCATATTTGGAATAAAAACGGCGAAAAGCTACACTTTTGCATGTCTGAAGGATTCTACTCACCTCCTACTTCTGTAGCTGCTTCACTGGTAGCAGGATGAGGAGAACGGGTTTCTGAGCTTGCAGCTGCATCTGTTGGACCAGTCACCAAACAGAGACAACAGATGCTGTATGAATATCTGACTAACAGTAGAGGATGACACAGGAGTGGGTCTTCACATCCCACTCCCACAGAAGTAATCCCGTCCCATTTCTATACAGGGCCAAAAGGATGGAAAAATAAAATCCCATCCCATCCCACTCCTAGTAGAATGACCCCCACTCCCATCCCACATGTCACGCAAAAGTAGGCGATCTACAAGTGTGACAGGGGCCAAGTGTTCCTTTTCTTTTCTTGTGTTTGCATAATGGCCTTATTATTTGTAAATCAGTAATATTGTTTCCCTTTTTGTGTAATTTATGTCACTGTCTTAAAGGGAGACTTCACCCCATTTGCAACCAGATCTTATGTAATGATGTTTGGGAGACAAACAATTTCCTGGGGTGTTTATGTGGTTAATATGTGTCTATAGATATAGTATTTCAAGTGTCCATGATGTCATGTCACAAACTGGCGGCGTGTCCATTGTGTGTTCACAGTGATGCTGAGAAGAACAGGAGACTAGGTCCTCAGGTCTTTAGTGGCGTTTAGTGTCCTGTTGTTATACTGTAGGCTATGTCTGCGACGCACGGGTGAGTCTTTATTCTTTCCCTTCAACCTCTCTGTCTCCTCTCAATCTGCCATGTCGCACACGTGTGTGACAAATTAATGGCATCGATAAAATGCGATGCGGTGGTCGGAACACCCGGGACTATGCGTGCTTGCCAGTGACATTATTAGCCTTTAAGACAGTTTAGAAGCACCTTTTTTGACAAATAAAAGCCGCGTTCAAAGACATATTTGGCGTGCATTTAATGATGGCGGGTTGCGGGCCAGGTCGAGTTTCGAAAATTGATGTGGTGCTGCGGGGCGGGCTGGGCCGAGTCAGATTATTATCACATGCGGGACCTGCGGGTGATGAAAAACCCTGACCCGCGCAACACTAACGCGCGCACGCACACGCGTGCTTAATTTATTTACTTGCACGCATGCATGCACACATGTGAGCACACAGGCACACACACACACGCCGTGTCCACACCACAGAGAGTAACGTGAGGTTCTAACGTTGCTAACTAGTAGCACTTGCAGCTAAACTCTATGGGATTGACTGGCGTCTGTCCCGACTCCTGCCGAGTCCCGTGTCCACGGAGCGCCTGCGGTGGCGACGCACATGCAAATCATGACGCCTCTATGGCAGAGATGCAAGCAGCATATCGTTCATTACGGTTCGTGAGTCCGTCAGACTCCGGGCAGCGGGCTCCACGCTCACCACAGACCCCCTCACCACCCCAAACATATTTTTAACGGATTTGCATAAATCACACAGGTGCCATATTTGGAATAAAAACGGCGAAAAGCTACACTTTTGCATGTCTGAAGGATTCTACTCACCTCCTACTTCTGTAGCTGCTTCACTGGTAGCAGGATGAGGAGAACGGGTTTCTGAGCTTGCAGCTGCATCTGTTGGACCAGTCACCAAACAGAGACAACAGATGCTGTATGAATATCTGACTAACAGTAGAGGATGACACAGGAGTGGGTCTTCACATCCCACTCCCACAGAAGTAATCCCGTCCCATTTCTATACAGGGCCAAAAGGATGGAAAAATAAAATCCCATCCCATCCCACTCCTAGTAGAATGACCCCCACTCCCATCCCACATGTCACGCAAAAGTAGGCGATCTACAAGTGTGACAGGGGCCAAGTGTTCCTTTTCTTTTCTTGTGTTTGCATAATGGCCTTATTATTTGTAAATCAGTAATATTGTTTCCCTTTTTGTGTAATTTATGTCACTGTCTTAAAGGGAGACTTCACCCCATTTGCAACCAGATCTTATGTAATGATGTTTGGGAGACAAACAATTTCCTGGGGTGTTTATGTGGTTAATATGTGTCTATAGATATAGTATTTCAAGTGTCCATGATGTCATGTCACAAACTGGCGGCGTGTCCATTGTGTGTTCACAGTGATGCTGAGAAGAACAGGAGACTAGGTCCTCAGGTCTTTAGTGGCGTTTAGTGTCCTGTTGTTATACTGTAGGCTATGTCTGCGACGCACGGGTGAGTCTTTATTCTTTCCCTTCAACCTCTCTGTCTCCTCTCAATCTGCCATGTCGCACACGTGTGTGACAAATTAATGGCATCGATAAAATGCGATGCGGTGGTCGGAACACCCGGGACTATGCGTGCTTGCCAGTGACATTATTAGCCTTTAAGACAGTTTAGAAGCACCTTTTTTGACAAATAAAAGCCGCGTTCAAAGACATATTTGGCGTGCATTTAATGATGGCGGGTTGCGGGCCAGGTCGAGTTTCGAAAATTGATGTGGTGCTGCGGGGCGGGCTGGGCCGAGTCAGATTATTATCACATGCGGGACCTGCGGGTGATGAAAAACCCTGACCCGCGCAACACTAACGCGCGCACGCACACGCGTGCTTAATTTATTTACTTGCACGCATGCATGCACACATGTGAGCACACAGGCACACACACACACGCCGTGTCCACACCACAGAGAGTAACGTGAGGTTCTAACGTTGCTAACTAGTAGCACTTGCAGCTAAACTCTATGGGATTGACTGGCGTCTGTCCCGACTCCTGCCGAGTCCCGTGTCCACGGAGCGCCTGCGGTGGCGACGCACATGCAAATCATGATGCCTCTATGGCAGATGCAAGCAGCATATCGTTCATTACGGTTCGTGAGTCCGTCAGACTCCGGGCAGCGGGCTCCACGCTCACCACAGACCCCCTCACCACCCCAAACATTTTTTTAACGGATTTGCATAAATCACACAGGTGCCATATTTGGAATAAAAACGTCGAAAAGCTACACTTTTGCATGTCTGAAGGATTCTACTCACCTCCTACTTCTGTAGCTGCTTCACTGGTAGCAGGATGAGGAGAACGGGTTTCTGATCTTGAAGCTGCATCTGTTGGACCAGTCACCAGACAGAGACAACAGATTCTGTATGAATATCTGACTAACAGTAGAGGATGACACAGGAGTGGATCTTCACATCCCACTCCCACAGAAGTAATCCCTTCCCATTTCTTTACAGGGCCAAGAGGATGGATAAATAAAATCGCATCCCATCCCACTCCTAGTAGAATGACCCCCACTCCCATCCCACATGTCACACAAAAGTAGCAAAAGTAGGCGATCTAGAAGTGTGACGGGGGCCAAGTGTTCCTTTTCTTTTGTTGTGTTTGCATAATGGCCTTATTATTTGTAAATCAGTAATATTGTTTCCCTTTATTGTGTCATTTATGTCACTGTCTTAAAGGGAGACTTCACCCCATTTGCAACCAGATCTTATTTTAATGATGTTTGGGAGACAAACACTTTCCTGGGGTGTTTATGTGGTTAATATGTGTTTATAGATATAGTATTTCAAGTGTCCATGATGTCATGTCACAAACTGGCGGCGTGTCCATTGTGTGTTCACAGTGATGCTGAGAAGAACAGAAGACTAGACGTTCCCTCGACACAACCTGGTTGCCAATAAATAGACTAATTACCCCCTTTGCAAGTTGCACATTTTTATAGTATGTTTTAAGAGTTGTTGATTATTGTTTGGTTAATTGTTTGGTTTAGGGTTTAGTTAGTCTATAGGATTCTAGGTAGGTTAGGGCTTTTCGATTTCTCTATTGTATTCGCCCATTTTAGAGTTCCCCTATGTATAGGACTAATACAATTACTATCTTTTGTACCTACCTTAGAACCTTTTATGTTTCAGTTATTCCTGGGTTTCATTATGTTTAAATGCTCTTTTACATGGTACAAGACTAGAACCTGTGTGCATTTTTATATTGGAGTTAAGAGTGTTGACCGGGGACTTCACCGGTCATCACCTCCCACTTCCCAGAGAGGGGATGAACAATGAAGACATGGTTAGTGGAAATGTTTGCGTTTTTGCTGACCGTGGTGAATGGCGGAGTGCCCCCTTTCGGAAGGGTCCGAGTTGTTTGGTTTAGGACGTGAAAATTAGGCAAAGAAAATAAATATGGTAGAAATGTTAGGGAACAATGTCAATATGACGGTGCAACGCAAAAGAGCATTAAGTACGTAGTGGCGACGTTTATGTTATAGTTTGAGATATGATGTGCGAGAACATAGCAAATCAAATTGCGGTTCCGGTTTCAGTTGGGACTTCATAAGGATTCTACTCACCTCCTACTTCTGTAGCTGCTTCACTGGTAGCAGGATGAGGAGAACGGGTTTCTGAGCTTGAAGCTGCATCTGTTGGACCAGTCACCAAACAGAGACAACAGATGCTGTATGAATATCTGACTAACAGTAGAGGATGACACAGGAGTGGATCTTCACATTCCACTCCCACAGAAGTAATCCCGTCCCATTTCTATACAGGGCCAAAAGGATGGAACAAAAAAGTCCCATCCCATCCCACTCCTAGTAGAATGACCCCCACTCCCATCCCACATGTCACGCAAAAGTAGGCGATCTACAAGTGTGACGGGGGCCAAGTGTTCCTTTTCTTTTCTTGTGTTTGCATAATGGCCTTATTATTTGTAAATCAGTAATATTGTTTCCCTTTTTGTGTAATTTATGTCACTGTCTTAACCCATTTAGACCTGAGTTAAAAACATTCACTTATTATATATATTCAAAGATTTGCGCCACATTTTTACGATTTTTCAAAAATAGCAGACCTACACTTGGTGGCGCGCTATGAGCTTGTAGATCTGCTATTTTTCAATGACAGACGAGACAGTGACGGAGGGGAAGCCAAACCGACGCAGCAGAGGGGTAAAGTTGCGACATGCCCCTGTTCAAGCTAAGTACCCCCTCTGTGACCTTGAAGTTGATCTTGCCACCATATACTGTCTTTAGCTGTCATTGTGGAGTTAGGTTATTGTGAATGGACAAACTGGCGGCGTGTCCATTGTGTGTTCACAGTGATGCTGAGAAGAACAGGAGACTAGGTCCTCAGGTCTTTAGTGGCGTTTAGTGTCCTGTTGTTATACTGTAGGCTATGTCTGCGACGCACGGGTGAGTCTTTATTCTTTCCCTTCAACCTCTCCGTCTCCTCTCAATCTGCCACGTCGCACACGTGTGTGACAAATTAATGGCATCGATAAAATGCGATGCGGTGGTCGGAACACCCGGGACTATGCGTGCTTGCCAGTGATATTATTAGCCTTTAAGACAGTTTAGAAGCACCTTTTTTGACAAATAAAAGCCGCGTTCAAAGACATATTTGGCGTGCATTTAATGATGGCGGGTTGCGGGCCAGGTCGAGTTTCGAAAATTGATGTGGTGCTGCGGGGCGGGCTGGGCCGAGTCAGATTATTATCACATGCGGGACCTGCGGGTCATGAAAAACCCTGACCCGCGCAACACTAACGCACGCGCACACGCGTGCTTAATTTATTTACTTGCACGCATGCATGCACACACGTGAGCACACAGGCACACACACACACGCCGTGTCCACACCACAGAGAGTAACGTGAGGTGCTAACGTTGCTAACTAGTAGCACTTGCAGCTAAACTCTATGGGATTGACTGGCGTCTGTCCCGACTCCTGCCGAGTCCCGTGTCCACGGAGCGCCTGCGGTGGCGACGCACATGCAAATCATGATGCCTCTATGGCAGATGCAAGCAGCATATCGTTCAATACGGTTCGTGAGTCCGTCAGACTCCGGGCAGCGGGCTCCACGCTCACCACAGACCCCCTCACCACCCCAAACATTTTTTTAACGGATTTGCATAAATCACACAGGTGCCATATTTGGAATAAAAACGGCGAAAAGCTACACTTTTGCATGTCTGAAGGATTCTACTCACCTCCTACTTCTGTAGCTGCTTCACTGGTAGCAGGATGAGGAGAACGGGTTTCTGATCTTGAAGCTGCATCTGTTGGACCAGTCACCAGACAGAGACAACAGATTCTGTATGAATATCTGACTAACAGTAGAGGATGACACAGGAGTGGATCTTCACATCCCACTCCCACAGAAGTAATCCCTTCCCATTTCTTTACAGGGCCAAGAGGATGTATAAATAAAATCGCATCCCATCCCACTCCTAGTAGAATGACCCCCACTCCCATCCCACATGTCACGCAAAAGTAGCAAAAGTAGGCGATCTAGAAGTGTGACGGGGGCCAAGTGTTCCTTTTCTTTTGTTGTGTTTGCATAATGGCCTTATTATTTGTAAATCAGTAATATTGTTTCCCTTTATTGTGTCATTTATGTCACTGTCTTAAAGGGAGACTTCACCCCATTTGCAACCAGATCTTATTTTAATGATGTTTGGGAGACAAACACTTTCCTGGGGTGTTTATGTGGTTAATATGTGTTTATAGATATAGTATTTCAAGTGTCCATGATGTCATGTCACAAACTGGCGGCGTGTCCATTGTGTGTTCACAGTGATGCTGAGAAGAACAGAAGACTAGACGTTCCCTCGACACAACCTGGTTGCCAATAAATAGACTAATTACCCCCTTTGCAAGTTGCACATTTTTATAGTATGTTTTAAGAGTTGTTGATTATTGTTTGGTTAATTGTTTGGTTTAGGGTTTAGTTAGTCTATAGGATTCTAGGTAGGTTAGGGCTTTTCGATTTCTCTATTGTATTCGCCCATTTTAGAGTTCCCCTATGTATAGGACTAATACAATTACTATCTTTTGTACCTACCTTAGAACCTTTTATGTTTCAGTTATTCCTGGGTTTCATTATGTTTAAATGCTCTTTTACATGGTACAAGACTAGAACCTGTGTGCATTTTTATATTGGAGTTAAGAGTGTTGACCGGGGACTTCACCGGTCATCACCTCCCACTTCCCAGAGAGGGGATGAACAATGAAGACATGGTTAGTGGAAATGTTTGCGTTTTTGCTGACCGTGGTGAATGGCGGAGTGCCCCCTTTCGGAAGGGTCCGAGTTGTTTGGTTTAGGACGCGAAAATTAGGCAAAGAAAATAAATATGGTAGAAATGTTAGGGAACAATGTCAATATGACGGTGCAACGCAAAAGAGCATTAAGTACGTAGTGGCGACGTTTATGTTATAGTTTGAGATATGATGTGCGAGAACATAGCAAATCAAATTGCGGTTCCGGTTTCAGTTGGGACTTCATAAGGATTCTACTCACCTCCTACTTCTGTAGCTGCTTCACTGGTAGCAGGATGAGGAGAACGGGTTTCTGAGCTTGAAGCTGCATCTGTTGGACCAGTCACCAGACAGAGACAACAGATGCTGTATGAATATCTGACTAACAGTAGAGGATGACACAGGAGTGGATCTTCACATTCCACTCCCACAGAAGTAATCCCGTCCCATTTCTATACAGGGCCAAAAGGATGGAACAATAAAATCCCATCCCATCCCACTCCTAGTAGAATGACCCCCACTCCCATCCCACATGTCACGCAAAAGTAGGCGATCTACAAGTGTGACGGGGGCCAAGTGTTCCTTTTCTTTTCTTGTGTTTGCATAATGGCCTTATTATTTGTAAATCAGTAATATTGTTTCCCTTTTTGTGTAATTTATGTCACTGTCTTAAAGGGAGACTTCACCCCATTTGCAACCAGATCTTATTTTAATGATGTTTGGGAGACAAACAATTTCCTGGGGTGTTTATGTGGTTAATATGTGTTTATAGATATAGTATTTCAAGTGTCCATGATGTCATGTCACAAACTGGCGGCGTGTCCATTGTGTGTTCACAGTGATGCTGAGAAGAACAGGAGACTAGGTCCTCAGGTCTTTAGTGGCGTTTAGTGTCCGGTTGTTATACTGTAGGCTATGTCTGCGACGCACGGGTGAGTCTTTATTCTTTCCCTTCAACCTCTCTGTCTCCTCTCAATCTACCATGTCGCACACGTGTGTGACAAATTAATGGCATCGATAAAATGCGATGCGGTGGTCGGAACACCCGGGACTATGCGTGCTTGCCAGTGATATTATTAGCCTTTAAGACAGTTTAGAAGCACCTTTTTTGACAAATAAAAGCCGCGTTCAAAGACATATTTGGCGTGCATTTAATGATGGCGGGTTGCGGGCCAGGTCGAGTTTCGAAAATTGATGTGGTGCTGCGGGGCGGGCTGGGCCGAGTCAGATTATTATCACATGCGGGACCTGCGGGTGATGAAAAACCCTGACCCGCGCAACACTAACGCACGCGCGCACGCACACGCGTGCTTAATTTATTTACTTGCACGCATGCATGCACACACGTGAGCACACAGGCACACACACACACGCCGTGTCCACACCACAGAGAGTAACGTGAGGTGCTAACGTTGCTAACTAGTAGCACTTGCAGCTAAACTCTATGGGATTGACTGGCGTCCGTCCCGACTCCTGCCGAGTCCCGTGTCCACGGAGCGCCTGCGGTGGCGACGCACATGCAAATCATGACGCCTCTATGGCAGAGATGCAAGCAGCATATCGTTCATTACGGTTCGTGAGTCCGTCAGACTCCGGGCAGCGGGCTCCACGCTCACCACAGACCCCCTCACCACCCCAAACATATTTTTAACGGATTTGCATAAATCACACAGGTGCCATATTTGGAATAAAAACGGCGAAAAGCTACACTTTTGCATGTCTGAAGGATTCTACTCACCTCCTACTTCTGTAGCTGCTTCACTGGTAGCAGGATGAGGAGAACGGGTTTCTGATCTTGAAGCTGCATCTGTTGGACCAGTCACCAGACAGAGACAATAGATTCTCTATGAATATCTGACTAACAGTAGAGGATGACACAGGAGTGGATCTTCACATCCCACTCCCACAGAAGTAATCCCTTCCCATTTCTATACAGGGCCAAGAGGATGGATAAATAAAATCGCATCCCATCCCACTCCTAGTAGAATGACCCCCACTCCCATCCCACATGTCACGCAAAAGTAGCAAAAGTAGGCGATCTAGAAGTGTGACGGGGGCCAAGTGTTCCTTTTCTTTTGTTGTGTTTGCATAATGGCCTTATTATTTGTAAATCAGTAATATTGTTTCCCTTTATTGTGTCATTTATGTCACTGTCTTAAAGGGAGACTTCACCCCATTTGCAACCAGATCTTATTTTAATGATGTTTGGGAGACAAACACTTTCCTGGGGTGTTTATGTGGTTAATATGTGTTTATAGATATAGTATTTCAAGTGTCCATGATGTCATGTCACAAACTGGCGGCGTGTCCATTGTGTGTTCACAGTGATGCTGAGAAGAACAGAAGACTAGACGTTCCCTCGACACAACCTGGTTGCCAATAAATAGACTAATTACCCCCTTTGCAAGTTGCACATTTTTATAGTATGTTTTAAGAGTTGTTGATTATTGTTTGGTTAATTGTTTGGTTTAGGGTTTAGTTAGTCTATAGGATTCTAGGTAGGTTAGGGCTTTTCGATTTCTCTATTGTATTCGCCCATTTTAGAGTTCCCCTATGTATAGGACTAATACAATTACTATCTTTTGTACCTACCTTAGAACCTTTTATGTTTCAGTTATTCCTGGGTTTCATTATGTTTAAATGCTCTTTTACATGGGTACAAGACTAGAACCTGTGTGCATTTTTATATTGGAGTTAAGAGTGTTGACCGGGGACTTCACCGGTCAACACCTCCCACTTCCCAGAGAGGGGATGAACAATGAAGACATGGTTAGTGGAAATGTTTGCGTTTTTGCTGACCGTGGTGAATGGCGGCGTGCCCCCTTTCGGAAGGGTCCGAGTTGTTTGGTTTAGGACGCGGAAATTAGGCAAAGAAAATAAATATGGTAGAAATGTTAGGGAACAATGTCACTATGGCGGCACAACGCAAAAGAGCATTATGTACGTAGTGGCGACGTTTATGTTATAGTTTGAGATATGATGTGCGAGAACATAGCAAATCAAATTGCGGTTCCGGTTTCAGTTGGGACTTCATAAGGATTCTACTCACCTCCTACTTCTGTAGCTGCTTCACTGGTAGCAGGATGAGGAGAACGGGTTTCTGAGCTTGAAGCTGCATCTGTTGGACCAGTCACCAAACAGAGACAACAGATGCTGTATGAATATCTGACTAACAGTAGAGGATGACACAGGAGTGGATCTTCACATTCCACTCCCACAGAAGTAATCCCGTCCCATTTCTATACAGGGCCAAAAGGATGGAACAATAAAGTCCCATCCCATCCCACTCCTAGTAGAATGACCCCCACTCCCATCCCACATGTCACGCAAAAGTAGGCGATCTACAAGTGTGACGGGGGCCAAGTGTTCCTTTTCTTTTCTTGTGTTTGCATAATGGCCTTATTATTTGTAAATCAGTAATATTGTTTCCCTTTTTGTGTAATTTATGTCACTGTCTTAAAGGGAGACTTCACCCCATTTGCAACCAGATCTTATTTTAATGATGTTTGGGAGACAAACAATTTCCTGGGGTGTTTATGTGGTTAATATGTGTTTATAGATATAGTATTTCAAGTGTCCATGATGTCATGTCACAAACTGGCGGCGTGTCCATTGTGTGTTCACAGTGATGCTGAGAAGAACAGGAGACTAGATGTTCCCTCGACACAACCTGGTTGCCAATAAATAGACTAATTACCCCCTTTGCAAGTTGCACATTTTTATAGTATGTTTTAAGAGTTGTTGATTATTGTTTGGTTAATTGTTTGGTTTAGGGTTTAGTTAGTCTATAGGATTCTAGGTAGGTTAGGGCTTTTCGATTTCTCTATTGTATTCGCCCATTTTAGAGTTCCCCTATGTATAGGACTAATACAATTACTATCTTTTGTACCTACCTTAGAACCTTTTATGTTTCAGTTATTCCTGGGTTTCATTATGTTTAAATGCTCTTTTACATGGTACAAGACTAGAACCTGTGTGCATTTTTATATTGGAGTTAAGAGTGTTGACCGGGGACTTCACCGGTCAACACCTCCCACTTCCCAGAGAGGGGATGAACAATGAAGACATGGTTAGTGGAAATGTTTGCGTTTTTGCTGACCGTGGTGAATGGCGGCGTGCCCCCTTTCGGAAGGGTCCGAGTTGTTTGGTTTAGGACGCGGAAATTAGGCAAAGAAAATAAATATGGTAGAAATGTTAGGGAACAATGTCACTATGGCGGCACAACGCAAAAGAGCATTATGTACGTAGTGGCGACGTTTATGTTATAGTTTGAGATATGATGTGCGAGAACATAGCAAATCAAATTGCGGTTCCGGTTTCAGTTGGGACTTCATAAGGATTCTACTCACCTCCTACTTCTGTAGCTGCTTCACTGGTAGCAGGATGAGGAGAACGGGTTTCTGAGCTTGAAGCTGCATCTGTTGGACCAGTCACCAGACAGAGACAACAGATTCTGTATGAATATCTGACTAACAGTAGAGGATGACACAGGAGTGGATCTTCACATCCCACTCCCACAGAAGTAATCCCTTCCCATTTCTATACAGGGCCAAGAGGATGGATAAATAAAATCGCATCCCATCCCACTCCTAGTAGAATGACCCCCACTCCCATCCCACATGTCACGCAAAAGTAGCAAAAGTAGGCGATCTAGAAGTGTGACGGGGGCCAAGTGTTCCTTTTCTTTTTTTGTGTTTTAAATGCTCTTTCATATGGTACAAGACTAGAACCTGTGTGAATGTTTATATTGGAGTTAAGAGTGTTGAAACGATTGATTGATTTATTGATTGAAGTATTTATTAACATTATGCAGAATACGTACATTTCAAGCACAACTCAATACAAAAACTGTTAACTGTGGACGACACCATAAAGCATTACACTTTTTTTCAATAGGGTCCACCATATTCAATTAATCAGAACATTTAGAGACAAGCATAAAGCTTCATTGGGTTTCACAATAATTACGCACCCCACACTTTTAAACAGTGCATCTCAAATATATATTGTTGTGTCTCTCATGAAGTAATTCAGTTCAAGTGACTATATCGGCCCGGGTCAAACAAGCTCACAACACGTTGTAAGCTGTAAGCTTGTAGATCTTTTTTTAAACATCTTGAAAGTGACAGTCAATGCGGTTAATGTGCATGGGTTGTATAAATGCTGAACCAATGAAAAGTAGTAAAGAGTGTGTTACTAAATAATAACTACATTATTATTAACATCATTAACAGGTCCTTTATTATGTTTCTATGAATTTGCACCTATGATGCAATTTTAATGTAGTATTAACTTGCTGGCAAACATGTAGGCCTATGCTCTTTCCCTACCTTTGTGTATATTTGAAAAATGTGGCAGTAGATCCTCCCTTGGTATCTTCTTCAGAACATTCACCATGATATTCTGAGCTGCATCATCGGGATAGGCCTGCAAAATAAGATCGGTGGTACGCGTTCTGACAGCATTCTCCAAGGATGTATGTGGGATCGGCTTTAGGCCTTGAAGGTTAACAGGCCGTTCCAGATGCCACTTGAAGTCAGAGAACTCATTTTCTGTCAGCACCTCCAGAGCATTAAAGATATGGTCCTTGAGTGTCTCCATGGTTGACTCCTGGAACAAAGAGAATTTAGGTTGACTCCTGGAACAAAGAGAATGTAGTTGTGGTTACACACATCAGGAAATACACATGCATACATGATGTCTACATTCCATGGTTCTAATGCTGTGTTCACTGTTACACTGACAGCGACAAAAGATGCAAAGCAATGAAGTAAAGCAGCAAATCTGTTGCACAATTGCCTTTCAATTTAATTGTTGCTAGGGATGTCCGATATTAATGGCCTCCCAATATTATCGGCCTGCATATATCGGTAGGTATCGGACATTAGGAGTTGGATCGACAATAACGGTTATCGGCAAAAAAGTCATTATCGGACATCCTTAATTGTTGCACAACGAGCTTGCTGACGTCATCAAGCGTGCGTCGGACAAGCAAGGACAATACAAAGGAAAACGAGAAAAAAGTGCCTCAAATCATTAACGCAGCGTGCAATTTACATACATTTTGCATTCCTAGTAGGCCGAGGAATAAATCCCACCTTCTCACATTGGCCTAGCACCACAAGCAGGTGGATTTTTGCAAAACAAATGCCTCAAATCATGAATTTGAACGTCCAATTTCCGTCAAAGGCATTAGAAGAAATGCCAATTATGCCACCCTTTTCACATTGGCCTATACCTTCTTACCTGTTATGACACCCTTTTCACATTGGCCTATACCTTCTTACCTGTTATGACTCATGTGTGTCAGTGGATATCTTGTCTGTAGCCATGAAGCTTTAGTAGACGCATCACATACAAGTTGATACTTGACGATCAATGAAACCTGCTTGGATAACAGAGAGAGAGAGAGAAAGAGAGAGAGAGAGAGAGCGAGAGGGGGAGAGAGAGAGAGAGAGAGCGAGCATCAAAATGCATTCCTAATCACACAACTTATCACATTGATCACTGTGTGTGTGTGTGTGTGTGTGTGTGTGTGTGTGTGTGTGTGTGTGTGTGTGTGTGTGTGTGTGTGTGTGTGTGTGTGTGTGTGACTATTCTACTTTTAGACTGATAATAGGTTATTGGTTTACTTATGATCCTAGATCAGTGGTTTTCAACCCTTTTCATTTCAAGGAGCATTATTTATTCATCATCTGAGCCACGGACCACCATTTGATGAAAATGTACCCTCTCAGACCCATTTGAGCCACGGACCACCATTTGATGAAAATGTACCCTCTCAGACCCATTTGGGCCACGGACCACCATTTGATGACATTTAGCCTCTCAGAACCAACCCTTAGAATATTTTGTTGTTTGATAATATTTTGTTCACAATTCCATGCTGTATTGATGTTGGTACCATTAGGAGAGATAACAGGCAAATGATCAAAATAACAATAATTCTAGACCTTTAAAGCATTTACCATTACTTATAAGAGTGTGCACACTAGCTGTGCATGCTTATCAAGGTCACAGAGAGACAGGAGGATTGCTATAGTGTCAGAAAAGGTAAAGACACGTCAGAGCTCTCCAGGACAGACATGACAGCGCGGCCCTGCGCGCTTCAAGGGGCACCCCGACCAACATACTGATATGGAGCGAATAATAGATTTGCAAGATAACATCTTCATTTGCTGTTCATATTCATATCATGTGGGCCCATTCATTTCTGGATATGTATCCCTGTAATCATTAAAATATGCCATTTCTTAAGGTCCTATGAGTTATTAACCTGACTCCGCCAGATGGGGCAGCAGAGAGTACACTGGGTTCCCCTCTCCTGCTCCCATCTGGGAACTCTCAGGCAGACTTGATGCCCGGCCACAAAACGGCCTGGCCAATCAGCAGCAGCTATCCCGCCTCTAGCTGCTATGTCTACAGCCTTATTATTATTATTACTTTTTTAGATCATTATTGGACTTTAGAACCAATACCGACGCAACAACTTCTAACTATAAGGTGACATTCACACCAGAAAGCTTTGCTGCGATTAAAACGAATCCTGCTGCGCATTGTCAGAAAGTGCACTTTGTTTGGCAGGTGTGAAGGCTCATTGGAATCCTAATGCGTATCAAAGAACCGCATTCTACGGCGAGCAAAAACGGGGGTTTCGCTTCGCTTCCAATCGCACTTGATTACGATTCGGTGCAGGTGTGAATGCAATCCGCAGTAAATAAAGGAAATGAAGCAAACAATGTGGCGGGTGAGGAGCTGAACACAGTTGGAGACGGAGAAGGCATATTTTACCCAGCGCAAAGATGTCTCGTTACCGTGGATAGATGTGGTCGAATGAGGAGACTGAAGCCCTGATCGAAATGAGGACGAGTACATTAATCAATTGCTTAAGGAAACACTGCAGTGCCTACAGAATATAGCCTACAGAATATTCTGTCTATCTGTCTGTCTGTCTGTCTGTGCGTGCCGTAAACATGGAGTGCTGTCACTGTGTGGGGACTAGTGCAGCAGATTAAGTCAATATATCATATGAATCGTTCACTTGATCATACAAGCACCAAATTTGGCACACAAGTGCTTCAGAACCTACTCTCTCAGAAAAGTACTTTGTCCACTTGAAAAAACAAAATGGCCACCATTTTTCAAGATGGCTGCCTTTCAAAATGGTTTTAAACAGTGTTTGAACTATAGTTTGATTGAATAATCTTATTGTGATGGCCTATACATCGAAATGTATGTTTCTGAGTATGAGAAATCCAATTCTGCATTTAGCAATATTATTATGATGATACAATGGGAATTAAACGAAAAGCTGGGGCAGATTAAGTCAATATTCCATAAGAATCTTTCACTTGGTGGTACAAGCACCAAATTTGGCACACATGATGTCCAGGATGTACTTTCTATGAAAAGCACCTTATCCAGCTGAAAATCCAAGATGGCTGCCAGTATTCAAGATGGCCGGCTCAAAACAAAACAACAAAACAACAAAAAGGTTTTCGAAGTACAATTTAAATGTGTTAATGATCCAAACATCAAAATGAAAGTATTCTGACTGTAAGAACTTAATGGTGTTGGAATTGAATTCCAATATGGCCGCCAGTTTGCAAGATGCAGCTATTACGTGACTCAAAATTAGCGTTTTCGGAAGCTGTATGATCATAGATATTGTTGAAGGGCAACATCATTCGTTGATCATGCATTGAAATGCTGTGATCAAGCTCTATTGGTTTGTAATTGTGTATATAAGAGTGATGTCAAAGCACAACCAGGACACACTGGTGACATCACTGCTGTGAGACTCCGCATGGGGTTCAGTGTCAGCTTGTAGCGTAGCTGTAGTTGTGGTTTACTAACTGTTATAGTGTACTCACTGTAGTTTGTTGTATAGGCTACTTTAGTGTCCTAAATGCTAATTAGCCCCTGTATATATCTCCACTAGAAGTTTAGTTAGTTGTATTGTAGTTAGATAGCCGCACCTGAATTGACAAGATGTGCCAGCGTGGGAGAGCTGAGACAAGGGTAACGGGGCTTCAGTTACCTGGATGGTGTACAGATCGCACAGGACTTAAATGGCACTGGATGAACGGTCGGGCTAGGTGTAGGGGACCAGATGCTTGAACCTAGATCAAGGTTCAAGGTTGGACTTTATTGTTACATCTTATGTACAGGTACATAAGAGTAAAACTTATTTTTGTTTGGCTTCCTTACAGACAATGCAGCGGCATAGATAGCATAGGCTAATATTCAAACAACAAAAAACACAGCAAGCACAGCAAAACAAAGGGATAGAATAAAGAGTGCTAGAAAAATAGTAACATATGTACATGTGCATGTTTCCCTGTAGTAGCAAAGTTAGGTAAACTCTCGCCCTGGTTCTTATCAGTTCGTTCATGTTGATGATTATTTGGGGAAAGAAGCATATTTGCAGTCTATTTCCAGTGGCTTTGAGACTGCGAAAACGTTTTCCATGTGGCAGCATCTCAAACAGTCTGCGGTTGGGATGGCTTGGGTCCCTCATAATTCCACGACGAGCTTTGCTTTCCTGTATGAACGATCGTCATACAGGGCTTCGATGGGGGGGAGATCACATCCGCTGCACTGCACTCTTTGAATTTTTGCGTGTCCTTCACCAGGATCATTCTGAATTTCAGCTGCTCTCTTCAGTTGCTAAACATTTGCCCGACAATTTTGGTGATACTTTGTACTGTTTTGCCTCAATGTATCCTTACTGCCACCTCCATCATCCAATCTGGATGAGTCTAACATGATGGGCAACAGGTGTATTGCCTGAAATACGGTGAGACTTCAACTCCTCTTTCGTATCTGTTTGACACTTCCTCCAATCAGTTTTAGTAGCGGAACATCTTGTGTTATACGGTTAAAGGCCGAGGGCTATATCCTTTTACCACCCAACCGTACAAAACATCAAAGCACATTGAAATATGGGATGCATCTAGGTTCAAGCATCTGGTGCCCTACACCTAGCCCGACCATTCATCCAGTGCAAGTCCTGTGCGATCTGTATACCATCCAGGTAACTGAATCCCTGTTACCCTTGTCTCAGCTCTCCCACGCTGACACATCCTGTCAATTCAGGTGCGGCTATCAACTACAATGCTACAACTAACTAAACTTATATTTGAGATATACAGTATACAGGGGCTTATTAGATATCATTTAGGACACTAAAGTATACTACAAACTACAGTGAGTACACGACTACAACAGTTAGTAAACCACAACTACAGCTACGTTACAAGCCGACACTGAACCCCATGCCAGTCTAACAGCAGTGATGTCACCAGTGTGTCCTGGTTGTGCTTTGACATCATCTTATATACAAAATTACAAACCAATAGAGCTTGATCACAGCATTTCAATGAATGGTGATGTTGCCCTTCAACAATATCTGTGATCAGACAGCTTCCGAAAACGCAAATTTTGAGTTGCGTAATAGCCCCCATCTTGAAAACTGTTTCATGAAAACTGTTTCATTCCAGTTTTTCCAGTTTTAATTCCATATTGGAATTAAATTGACACCATTCAGTTCTTCCAGTCAGAATACATTAATTTGTTTGGATCAATGTGTGGATCACACATTTCTGTTCACTAAAGTTCTACTTATTCATTTGACGAGGTGGCCATCTTGAAAACTGGCGGCCATCTTGGGTTTTCAGCTGGAAAATATACTTTTCTTAGAAAGTACATCCTGGACATCAATTGTGCCAAATCTGGTGCTTGTACCACCACATGAAGGATTATTATGGAATATGGACTTAATCTGCCCCATATCGTTTAATTCCCATTGTATCATCATAATATTAAATAATTTTGATGTTCTAAATGCAGAATTGGATTTCTCATACTCAGAAACATATATTTTGATGTATATGCCATCAAAATAGGATTTTATAGCTCAATATAACTCAAACACTGTTTAAAACCACCTCGGATGGCGGCCATCTTGAAAAATTGTGTCCATTTTGTTTTTTTCAAGAGAGAGTAGGTTCTGAAGCACCTGTGTGCCAAATTTGGTGCTTGTATGATCAAGTGAACGATCGTTTCAGTAATCTGCTCCACTAGACTGGGGAGTAGGGACTTTCATCTCGATAAACTTGCAAACATTTTGCGCTGCTGTCTGTTATATCAGTGCACTCAGCTGCGTGGCAAGAACAGTGCGTGGCTGCGTGCGTATAGTGAGAGAGAAGGGGGGGGGTCCAGTCCCAGATGGCACGACACATGCACGTTATGAGTATAGATAGATTTCACTGTGTAGGCTAGTTTATGAATGGAACACATTGATAAAGGTCCCCCCTGCTGCGTTTCCAATTGCTGCGGATGACAGTGTGAAGGCAAACCGCAGCAAATTAAATATGCAAGAATCCCAATTTCTCCGCCCATCTGCATCGAGTCTACCGAAGTATTAGGTGGGAATGTGACCTAAATGTGATGTCTGTCTGTCTGTTTGTACGGTTGTAATGCACGTAACTCGAGAACCCACCGACTTCAAATTTGACACACACGTTCCACACCACCACAGGGAGTGCAGTACCCAGTGTCAAGTCGGTCGGACCCATGGTTGCCCAGAACCGCCACAAAAGGCTTTGGTCAGGCTCTGCCAGTGGACCTAATGAGCCTACGTACCTCACCTGTGCAATTTTCAGCCTCTGCCTCAGCCAATTGATTGCCATGGCAACCCCACACTTGCCAATTGATTACTTAACCAGGCCACTTTTCACAGTCAGTTTGCACTCTTCAGACACAGGCAGACAGACAGATACAGAGATCTCCATGTGGGACACAGACAGACAGTTAAAATGGGTGGTATGACAACAGGTATTGCATACTAGATTTCCATATACAGTATGGGCACCAAAAGGGACAGCCAGATAGTTAAAATGGGTGCTATGACAACGGGTATTATTAGGTTCCTAAGTTGCATTTTTCCCAAGTAGGCCATTGGGAAGGATTATTATGAAAGCCAGACGATAATACCAGACAATATTGTTGACTGCTAGGAGCGTCACAGAACATTTTAAACCAATAGTCACTTATCCAACGGACAAGTAACATTTTAATGCACTTGTCCGGAAAGATTTAGTACTGTCCCAGACAACAGGACAAGCCTTAATGTCAAGCTCTGATACCTTAGTCTAAAACATTATGATCAAATGTGCATTAAACGTGGTAAAATGGGGGCAACACTGAGTGGAAACAGGTGTGACTTATAACTAAACATCTTTGGAAATGATGACCTAAGGGCAAGGAAGAACCTGTTTACTTTTCACATTGATTAAATGTGAGCAGCTTCACCATGTTAACACATTGACAGTCTGTGTCTCTGTCCAAAATGGGAGGGAAAGTGGAAAAGATTGAGTCCTGAGGTGTCATTCCCTCACCATGTACTAATCTTTCCTTGTAATACAAACAATAAAACAGTGTGCTTGCCTATCTAGCCCACAATAATAGCACATTTAAACTTTTGCACTAAAGGTTTTTACATTTGAAATAATGGTGATAGTCATATCGCCCAGCCATAATGTACATTCTCTAATCTTTATGAGCCTTAATGGTTTACCTTTATGAGTGTAACGCACAGACTGGAGCTTACATCTTAGAACGTCTGGAATGTGGAGAGTTAGGATGAGCCGCAGAATGACAGCAACACTGCAAAGTAAGAATACAGAGGAGAAAGGTTGAGACACAAATGACCACAGCTCCAAACAATGTACTGAAAGGTTGAGACACAAATGACCACAGCTCCAAACAATGTACTGAAAGGCTGAGACACAAATGACCACAGCTCCAAACAATGGACTGAAAGGCTGAGACACAAATGACCACAGCTCCAAACAATGGACTGAAAGGAAGAAAGATATTTTACATTTTAGGAGACAGCAACGTGATGGAGGTGGTTGGAACACCTTGTATTCACGAGAAGAACAATACTATTATGCATGAATTGTTAAACAACAGTTTAGATTTTCACATGTTTTATATGTTTAGAACTATTTAAAATGTTATATATTTTCTAATTATACTAGTTAATGGAGTAAGGATTAGGCTGAACTTTTGTCAATAAATGGACATTATATTATGTCAAAGTAGCGGATAAGCATAATAATGTACTAAAATACAGCACTCATGTACTCAATATAGTTACTGTCCACCACTGTATGTAATTCATTCAACTTCATTTGTAACCCATTTTTCACCCGGTGCCAATTGGCTAAACTGTAATCCTGGGCGCTACTCTCCCTCTGCCAACTTCAGAGGGTTAATATATCGGAGGGGAGACCTTAGGGGAGGCAACTCCTTCATACAGATAAGAAGATTTAGTACTGCCCCGGACAACAGGACAAGCCTTAATGTCAAGCTCTGATACCTTAGTCTAAAACATTATGATCAAATGTGCATTAAACGTGGTAAATGTGGTCCTGGGGCAACACTGAGTGGAAACAGGTGTGACTTATAACTAAACGTCTTTGGAAATGTTGACCTTATAATGGCAAGGAAGAACTTGTTTACTTTTCACATTGATTAAATGTGAGCAGCTTCACCATGTTAACACATTGACAGGCTGTGTCTCTGTCCAAAATGGGAGGGAAAGTGGAAAAGATTGAGTCCTAAGGTGTCATTCCCTCACCATGTACTAATCTTTCCTTGTAATAAAAACAATAAAACAGTGTGCTTGCCTATCTAGCCCACAATAATAGCACATTTAAACTTTTTTTTACATTTGAAATAATGGTGATATTCATATCGCCCAGCCATAATGTACATTCTCTAATCTTTATGAGCCTTAATGGTTTACCTTTATGATCTTAAAGCACGGACTGGAGCTAACATCTTAGAACGTCTGGAATGTGGAGAGTGAGGATGAGCCGCAGAATGACAGCAACACTGCAAAGTAAGAATACAGAGGAGAAAGGCTGAGACACAAATGACCACAGCTCCAAACAATGTACTGAAAGGTTGAGACACAAATGGCTACAGCTCCAAACAATGGACTGAAATACACCAGTTTATACAGCAAGTGATGGAGGTGGTTGTAACACCTATTCACTAGTGTGAATAGAAGAACAATACTATTATGTAATACGTATTTAAACGTTTATATATTTTCAAATAATGCTTTGTTAATGGAGTAAGGATTAGACTGAACTTTTGCTCATAAATGGAGATACATTATGTCAAAGTAGTGGATAAGCATAAAAATGTAATAAAGTACAGCACTCATGTACTCAATATAGTTACTGTCCACCACTGTATGCAATTCATTCAACTTCATTTGTTGACCCATTTTTCACCCGGTGCCAATTGGCTGAGCTGTAATCCTGGGCGCTACTCTCCCTCTGCCAACTTCAGAGGGTTAATATATCGGAGGGGAGTCGTTAGTGCAGACAACTCCTTCATACAGATAAGATAAGTCTACTGTATTTCTACATCAAGTCCCCATGCAGTCCATTAGGCTACTCACTGATCCGCTCCACACAAGTAATATGTCTGTGCAAAAATTAAGTTGTTTCATTGAGACACAGGAGTTACAGTAACTTAACAGGACGGACAGTGCCCAGGACTTTCCCACACGTCTTTATAATTACACCCGCAGGAGGCAAAATACGGCTGGGGATGTCTTGGGCCTCTTTTAATTTATGGAATAAAACCTGGATCGCTAAAATCTATTTTACGGCCTGACAAAACTGTCTATTCTCTCTAGATCTTCGTCGCTCTCCATGGTTTTGAACTCAACTCAACTCAACTCAACTCAATTTATATAGCACATTTATCATGACAAAGTCAACCAAAGTGCTGCACAGGTTAAAAGAAAAACAAGGGGTGAACAATGCAATATAAACAAACTAGGGCCGGGACTCTACAGAAAAATTAACGCGTTAAAAAAATTAACGCATTTAATCGCACCTTTTTTTTCACGGCAGAACGTTTCTCACTGGGCGCATTTCTAGTACTGAATAGGCTCATTAGGCTGCTGCACTCCTTGCACGGCTTGCAGGGGGAGGAGCAGCCCCCTCGCAGCAGCAGCAGTCCAGACCAGTTCACTCTACACTACAGCTCCGTCAGACAACAACAACATACAACATCCAAACGAATCGAATGTCGCTTTTGCTCCGTGGATGGGACATTTAGATTTAAAAGCTATCGGATGGACGCGTGGATAGCAGCATGGTTGTGTGCAATGTCAGAGGGAAAGGATCCATAAAGCCATTATGACCAACGCTAGCTTCCATGCTAGCTGCTTCAGCTTAGCATGTCTCGCAGAGTAGAGGCTCGCGAAGATTTCACCACAGCACAAAGCTGTCAAGCTGTCCTCAATGCGAAACATACTGAAGCAACAAGTGTGAAAGTCCTTGGTCAGACAATGGTCTGCCCCAACCCCATGTGAACCCATGCACTCCCCAGCTAGTTCATTCCACCATTTTTATTTTATTCCTTTGTCTACGTGTTTCCCCCCTAATAAAGTTGTTTTTAATGGTTTTCTCATGCCCCACCATGTAAAGCACATTTGAGTATTCATAGACACTTTATATAGGCACTTGCTGCACTTGTTTATCTGTTGGAAAAAAAAGTTGTATTGCTTAAAGGGGAATACCTCTCATTTTCAACATTTTTCTATGGAGTGGAAAACTGGAAATAATAAAAAGTCACCCCATTTTGTGTTGCCTAGAACTGGAGGTCTGACAAAAAACAGTAACAAATTACAATATGAAGTACAGCTTTGTGATGTCACTGAGATGTTACTGTTACTGATTTTTGTCAGACCTCCAGTTCTAAGCAACACAGAATGGGGTGACTTTATTATTTCCACAGAACAGCTCTAAGGTATATTAATGACAGTAAAATGTTGAAAATGAGTGGTATCCTGTAGTCACTATTCATTGATTCACTGGGATACCAAAAAACAAATGCGATTAATCGAGATAAATTAATCACAAAGCTTCTAATTAATTAGATTAAAAATTGTAATCGAGTCCCAGCTCTAACTAAAACATATAAACAGGCAGTAGAAAAGCAAAAGCAAACAGCAAAGCAAAAAGTGCAATATAAACAGACTGTAGGCAATATAAAAAGGCACACAACTAGCAAGCATTTGCTTACAGTGAGGACAAGTGGGGCAACATCAGCTTTCATTAAAAGCCAAGGAGAAAAAACAAGTTTTTAGCAGGGATTTAAAAATATTTATCGACCTGGCGGCTCTGATATGTAGAGGCAAGCTATTCCAGAGCCTGGGGGAAGCTGCCGCAAAGGCCCTGTCACCCTTAGATCTTCTATTGGTCGCTAGCACCTTCAACTGTAGCTGATCGGCCAACCTTAAAACTCTGGGTGGGTTATAATTGCAAATGAGATCAGCAAGGGACGAGTGTGCTAGCCCATTTCTAATTCTAAAAGTATACATTAAGATCTTAAAATCAATACAAAATCGTACAGGGAGCCAATAAAGCAAGGCTAAAACTGGAGTGATGTGTTCACGTTTATTTTTACAGCGCAAGGTAGTAATGGAAGATTATACCTCCTGGATTTGGGGGGTAATGGAAGACAGGGCTTTTTAGAGTAAAATCTGCCTCATCTGCTGGGCACTTGTAGCACATTTAAATAATAATAATAATCCGGCGGACCAAATGTGTTAATAATCAGCAACGTTAAAGTTAAATGTTAAGGTAATCCACACCAAAGGGTCGGGTTGGGACAAAACAGTTTTTAAGGTAAACCACACCAATGCAAGTCCTTGGTTCTGATAACTGATATTGTCCTTCTAATACGGAGGGCCATGTTTTTTATTACTGTTTTACATATTTTCTTTTTTTTTTAATTTTCTTTATTATTATTATTTTTTTAATGAAAAGAACACTGCACAAAAATACCAAAACAATTATTACAAATAAATGAAAAAGGTAATTAAAACAACATGGGCACCTCACATATTCAGGGCAGTATCAGTAAGTAGGCTACTGCCAGTACGCATAAAACAGAGTAGACGATAAAATGACCAAAAGTTATTTTGAAAGTGAAATATCTCTTAAGTGAATAATTGGTTGAATTATATGCAAATACTACACTTTACCGTCTAAATGTGGCTAAAAGACAACAGGTCTCAGAGTCTTACCTTCAATGTAGATGTAGGTCTGGAGAAACACAGTATTGTAGGCTATACTACTAGTGTAGATTCTGCTGATAAACACTTGCATTGAATGAATGAAGACATTGACACAGCTCTGGGTTCTCCACTTATTTTATAGCTAAATCTGGGATTCCTCCAATAGGGGAGAGCCACAGGGCCATGCCTCTGGTCATAAACCCGCCCCATTCCATACTGGACCCTGATTGGTGCCCCACAACTTTGGGGGCAGGGAAATCCAATCACAACTGAGCAGGTACAGACAAAATCTACAAAGGGCATTTTTTTTCCACTGGCAGATTTGTCTGGTTTCCAGGCCAATGTTTGCCGTTTACAAGAAGGGGGACAGTTTCTTATAAATGCGGCTGCACCTTGCGCACACACACACACACACGCACACACACACACTATCAGACTAGTTGAGTCATATCTGATACTTCCATGACCACGGAGAGCAAAGGTCAGTTTCTCAGTAGATTTATCAGGTTAAGAAACAAATTGAGCCCCCATTCCCCTCGCAAAAATGCTTGGCAAAATTCCTGAGAGCCCCAAATCCAACATTAACAACCTGTTAAGGCACAATAAGGCAAACATATCTAAATTTCATTATGCTTTCAGTAGCATTTGAAGTGTAAAACTAGGGGGTTATGATTCTGAATCCATTCCAGTAAATTCGGCCATAGCCACTTGCACAAACATGCCCAAACATTTGGGCAAGTGGATATGGCCGTTTTTGCGGGGGGAGTGGTCATGGGGGCTCAATTTGTTTTTTAACCTTCATAGATGATAAATCCACTGAGAAATGGACCTTCGCTGTCCGCGGTCACGGAGGTTTCAGATATATGACCCAACTAATAGCCCTATAGTCTGTTTCTAAAATATAGAATTGAGACTTTCTCAAACAAGCTGTGATTTTCCTGCCGTTGCAGAATTGCAAAATAAAAACTTGTCATCCTTTTATTGATGCTATTTCCTCTTATATGTAGGGTGTGGTTTCTATTTTGCTATTTATCTATTTTTCCCATTTGGGCTCTATATTTCAACCAGGTATTTTACCTATTTCCTATTGTGTTATGTAATGTGTATTCATTAAGCATTCTGTTCTAATGGTCAAGTGGTGATTATACTCTTTACACTATTTAATGATGTGTGACCCTGATGAAGGCTCACCTGCCTTTTTAAAACCTTGCTTTTTTAATAAAACATTTTCTACTTGAACTGAACAGAGCTGCCTTGGACCTTCTGCAAGTTCATGATGTTCATCGCCTTATATATTTTATTTTATTTTCATCAGTGCCATACCCCTTACATTATCCCTAAAAAAAAAACATTTCAAAATTGCTCAAGTAGCCGATCATCATCTAAACGTTGTGAGCTTGTAGATCGGCTATTTGAAACTATTCAAAACGTTTTTAAATAGTAAAAAAGGCCAAGAGGTTTAGGGATAAGGAGTAAGGCATAGACGGAAACAAGGCCCTTAGCCTTCCTGACCCAAATAGTATGTGGAGTTCTGTGTTTAAGGCCAGTACATGTCCATAGTGATACATTGACCTGTATGAGACCATTATAAAATAATTGTATCTACTGTATTATTGCAGAATCAGCAGTGTGCAATACTAGCTTGACACAAAACAAACTCATAAATGTTTATAGTGGTCACACTGTTCGCTGCTGTATCATAATTGCGTGTGACACAATTAATCAACCCGTATATCTTAATCATTGCTCCATACTGTAGATTGACCTGTTTGAGATCATTAACATATAAAACCATGTTATCTACTGTCTAGTTGCCGAATCAACAGATCAAAGTGTGCGTAGCTCGGCACATAAACTCATTCAACTACTGTCAATTGGTTTTGTTTGTCAGGGATTCATTTCTGGGAAATGGGCTGACTGACTGTGAAGCTCTGTGTGTACATTACGTAGTAGTAGTAGTACACATTTTGATATCAACAATTGAAAAACTAGTGTTGGCGGCATGTTTCCTCCTCCGCGTCATCAGTGCCCATACCCGAGGCGGGGTTGGCGAAAGGGCCTTTCTGTGTGGAGTTTGCATGTTCTCCCCGTGTCCCCTAGGGTAGGTACCCTCACAAAAAACATGCAGTAATCCTGGTCTCTAAACTGCCTCCCCCTGGCCAGGAACAGGTTGGAATAACGGTGTCAGGTGTAAAGGTGCAACTTGGACACTCACGCAGGAAGGAAGCATGAGTTCAAGTCCGTTGCTCTCCCCATGTCCCCCATATATGGGGACTAGGTTGGCGGAGGGTGTGTAGAGCCCAGGATCACATTAGATAATTGACACAGGGGTGAAAAATGGGTTACAAAATCGTAAAAAAAAGAACAATTGAAAAACTAAATCATATAGATAGGAGGGAAATCAATAATCCACCTTCTGGGCACAGGTCTCCACCAGGAGGATAGGATTGTGTGTGATGTTTGGCAAAATGTTTAGGAGTAATATAAACATGTTTATTTGTTTTTGTGTGTGTGTGTGTGTGTGTGTGTGTGTGTGTGTGTGTGTGTGTGTGTGTGTGTGTGTGTGTGTGTGTGTGTGTGTGTGTGTGTGTGTGTGTGTGTGTGTGTGTGTGTGTGTGTGACGCGACCTGGCCTGTTGTATTTGGATCAAATCTGAAGGAGTAATATTAGAAAATGTGTTTTACATATGTCGGCCTCCTGGTGGCGCTATAAAGAGCAGATGTGAAAAGTTCCAGGCAAAGGTTTTTCCTTGGGCCTCTAGGGAGTGTGCATACATGGTTTTACACAGATCGGTGCAGTTATAGGTAAAACACAAATCGGCCAGTTATAGCGCCACCATGAAGCTGAGTTGAAAATATTCTCGACCTAGTGGGAATGTGCGTGCAAAATTTCACGGAAATCACACCATGTGTTCATGATTTGCCGCATTTTGTTTGAAACGGAGCACTCCTGCGAACTTTGGAAGCCAATCTTAGCCAATCAGGATGGAGTCTGAAAAATCTGAAAGACCCGTTTCGTTGAATGGCTCTAGAGAGACTGTGTACCAATTTGCGTAATGTTTGGACCAAATCTGTAGGTGTAGTCAAAACATTTATTTTTGCACAAAGCGGCCTCCTGGTGGCGCTATAACAGGCCAATGTGAAAACTTTGGGGCATAGGTTCAGCTCTGGCATTCAGGGAGTGTGTGTGCAAAGTATGGCTGCAATCAAGCCAACGGTGCCAGAGATTAGCTGTTCACAGACGGACGGACGGACACACGGACGGACGGACGGAGTGCAAAACATACTCTCTCCCCATGCCTTCGGCCTGGTGGAGACAATGAAAGGAATGTACCGGCGTGGCTCCACTGCAGCCATCGGTGTCGCATCAGGGAATGTTTTTACGCCGTCACACCGTCGTCCAGACGCTCCAGTCATGTATATAAAATATATACAGTACAATACCAGTAAGACGCCCTGAGGGCGAGAAGCGACCTCGCCCGTACGCATCCACCTGGGTGAGCACTGGTGCTTTGGCATGGGGGGGTCAGATCAACATATGGAATGTCAGAAGAAATGGTCAGCTCCATATATGGAGATCTAAGGGTGGCAGCAGGGGCAGTGTCTTCAGTGTACAGGGTTTGATGAGGTCTGGTCATATATGGAGTGTGTCTTGAGTGTGCAGGGTTTGATGAGGTCAGATCAACATATGGAATGTCAGAACAGGACAGGTCCATATGGAGATCTAAGGGTGGCAGCGGGGGCAGTGTCTTGAGTGCAGGGCCGGTTCTAAGGGGGGGCAAGGGCGGGCAAAGCCCACCCAAACGTGCGTCCTGCCCACCCAATCAAAGGTTATGGTGTGTGTGTGTGTGTGTGTGTGTGTGTGTGTGTGTGTGTGTGTGTGTGTGTGTGTGTGTGTGTGTGTGTGTGTGTGTGTGTGTGTGTGTGTGTGTTCTGCAGGTATGTCACTGAGCTTCTGGGTGGGGAGACCTACGTCTCCTGCTCTGTGGTACTACCTGCCCTTTGCCACTTGCATCGTAAGATGGCAGTCTCTGATGAGGACCCTGCATATGTGGTGAGATTTACAGAAAAGATCAAGGAAGACCTAGCCTCCCGCCAAAGCAACATGAACAATGAATGGCTCAAGATTGCAACAGCACTGGATCCACGTTTTAAAGGGTGACAATGTTATCACACGTAAAGATGAAATTACCTACCTAGGTTCCATCCTGGAGGCTAATCTTTCCGGTGATAAAATGGCCACCAACGTAATCAAAAAGGTCAACCAAAGAACAAGATTCCTTTACAGGATCTCCTCACTGGTCAACAAAAACACCTTGAAGACCTTAACAGGAGCCCTTGTACAAGGTTTATTTGACTATGCATGCACCTCCTGGTACCACAGCACCTCAAAGGCCCTTAAAACTAGGCTCCAGACTTCCCAAAACAAACTGGTCAGGCTCCTACTTGGCCTCGCCCCCCGAACCCACCTCACCCCTGCCCACTTCGACAGGCTGGAATGGCTTAGGGTCGACGACAGAGTACAGCATCTTGCAATGGGTCTGGTCCACAAGATTCGATACACCACCAAGATACCCATGTACCTGTCTAGATACTTCCTTAATGTTAACGAAGTCCACACCCACAACACCAGAGGGAGTGCAACGAACCATGTACAACCCAGATTCGGCACAAACAAGGGACTAAATTATTTTCGCTCCTATGCCACCAAAATGTGGAACGCCCTACCAACAGTCATTAAGACATGTGAATCCCTTGACTCCTTCAAAACCGCTCTCAAAGGGCACCTACGGACGGCTGCAATTCGAAACTGGCCCCCGTAAAATCTGAATCTGGTTTTGAAGCTGTTAATCTGAATAAAATTTGTAATCATTTGACAGCCCTAACACACACACACACACACACATGCACATGCACACACACACACACACACACACACACACACACACACACACACACACACACACACACACACACACACACACACACACACACACACACACACACACACACAGGGTTTGAGGTCAGATTGCTGGCCGGCTCCATATATGCAGATCTAGGTGATGATCCTGTCTGGCCTCATCAAACCATATATAGGTTTGATGAGGTCAGTGTCATGAACTTCATATATGGAGATGGCCATATATATGGAGGCGTGACGTGACACGACTGACGGGCAATGCAGGTTTAAATGTAACGTTGCCTTAGCATCGCATATGGCCCTTCGATAATGTGCTCTTGGGGTCACCTGTTACAACATTTATTATGTATTATAATGCGCTTATAAGGCACATATACCACTCGTTATAAAGGCTTATAATGATCACAACTCCACATTACACTAAAGATTCCTTTATATGTATAAACACAGGCTTTGTGTTCTGTCAATTTCAGGTCATTGTGGTTGCCAAGTTATTTAATCAGAAATGTTAGTGGTTATGACAATATATTGAGTTATTATAATGACTTACAACCTCATTCAATGCTGAGACCATTTAGAACTAGAAAATGTGCTTTCTGTGTCTGTTTCTAAAATTGAGACTTTCTCAAACTTGACCTTACAAGATGTGATTGTCCTGCCGTTGCAGAATTGCATAATACAATAGCATCAGCATCACAAATAATTTAAAACTTGTTACCCTTTTATTGATGCTATTTCCTCTTATATGTAGGCTACTGTGGTTCCTTTGTAATCTATTTTTCCCATTTGGGCTCTATATTTCAGTTAGGTATTTTTCCTATTTCCTATGTTGTCATGTAATGTGTATTCATGCATGTATTAATGTGCATTCTGTTCTGATGGTCAAGTGGTGATTATACTCTTTACACTATTTAATAATGTGTGACCCTGATGAAGGCTCACCTGCCTTTTTTAAACCTTGTTTTTTTAATAAAACATTTTCTACTTGAACTGAACAGAGCTGCCTTGGACCTTCTGTAAGTTCATCGCCTTTGTAGGCATCCACTGTGATGCCTACAAAGGAAATTAACGTGGAACCTTTGTTGTTGAAACGTACTAAACCCTTCCAAAGAGCACCTGGTTGCAGTTTGCCATATTCACAGACCCAAGCAGCGCTTCTTCCTCTATTACAGACCTGGGCATTGTACGGCCCGCGGGCCAAATACGGCCCGCGGGACGACTCTGACCGGTCCGCGAAAGATTACTTGATAATCAGAAAATAAAACATCATTTCTAATTACTTTATGGGTGGACTAAAACCACATTGCTTTTATTTTGAAGCCCACGTATATTCTCACAGTGCACGCAATCTGCACGTCAACTGTGCATGTGAATTGCGTGTGATTGAGAACCTGTCTTCCTTCCTTCACCCCCCTCAAAAGCAAAAACGTCTGCGTTTTGGATGTATTGTTGACAACATCGTCGGTGAATGCAAATAGCCATGAAGCATGCAGCCAGAGCCGGATTTACCTTGCTGAGGGCCCCCGGGCTGGAGCAAATTTGAGGGCCCCCCGAGCGGCGGCTATTTTGTTTTCATTTTGGGGTACCCAGGCCCCTAAAAAGAGAGGCAGGCAGGCAGGCAGGCAGGCAGGCAGGCAGGCAGAAGCTCTCAATGGTTTAACCATAATACAACTAAATACAATAACTATACACACATTTCACTTGAATTGGATTTCAATACTATGCTAGTTTTTAAAGGACTTAAACAAAAACTGTTTTCAACTGGGAAAGGAAACGTCTCAAGCATGCAAGTAGAAAGTAAAAAAAATCACACCCATGTGAAGTGAGGGGCGCTCTTATTGTACATCATCATGACATAAAATAGTCACTATGCCTATAATTTCAGTCAAATGTTTCTGTTGTTCTAAAACAATGCCATTTCTGCTTTTTATATAGAAATAAAATTGATATTATGCATAATTAAGTTCAGCCTTTTGGCCCGGCACTACAAAATAATTTCTGTTTCTCATTTGGCCCCTTGGGAAAAATAATTGCCCACCCCTGCTCTACCAAACTTAAAATGTGTTTTAACATTAATTCACTCATTGTGAGAAAAGTAAACATGCTATCTTTTTGCATGAGGGAACCTGTCTTTGGATCAAGCCTGTCATACATTTATTTGATCGATTCTGACAACTGTGTATCTAGACAGGCTTCCTTGGACACTTGTAGATGGCCCTATTTTCGTCATTGCCTTACATTATCCCTAAACGTTTATTGCCCTTTTTTGGTATTAAAAAAAAAAAAGACAAAAAGAAAAACATTTTAAAATTGCTCAACTAGCCAAACTAAATGTTGTGAGCTTGTAGATCGGCTATTTGAACATTTAATTATTATTCTTTTTAAATAGAAGGCAAAGAGGTTTAGGGAAAATAAGGCCCTTAGCCTTCCTGACCCAAATAGTATGTGGAGTTCTGTGTGGCCAGTACATGGCCTACATGTCCATAGTGATACATTGACCTGTATGAGACCATTATAAAATCATTTAATCTACTGTATTATTGCAGAATCAGCAGTGTGCAATAGTAGCTCGACACAAAAAAAACTCATAAATGTATTTTATATGGTCACACTGTTCGCTGCTGTATCATAAGTATGTGTGACACAATGAATCAACCCATGAATCTTAATCATGGCTCCATACACATGGCACATAAACTCATAAATGCTAGACACAACTTTACTTTCAATTGTTTTGTTTGTCAGGGATTCATTTCTATGAAATGGGCTGACTGACTGTGAAGCATTGTGTAGGCTACATTACGTAGTACACATTTTGATATCAACAATTGAGAAACTAAACTATATATAGATAGGAGGGAACACAATTATCAATACGCCTTGTGGTTAGAGTGTAATATGTGGTTTTAGATATTTTAGCAGTGAGCCCAGTGTCTCTGATGTCATGGACACTGGGCTCACTTCCTCCCTGGACTACAATTCCCATAATGCTTTGGTGCACTGCTCCTCCTTGTGGATAGGGGGAGGGCTGTCTTACTGAGACAACATGTAGTCCAAGGACTGAATAAAGAGGACGAGACGCGAAGACGCCATGTTGCTCCATGGAAGGAAAGAAACATGCGCAGTTGAGACCAGGAAGTTGTACATGCACAAATTTGGGCATGTACAACAGTCCAGGAAGTAAGTGAGTCCAGTGTCCATGACATCAGAGACACTTGGCTCACTGCTAAAATCTAAAATATCAAAAACCACATATTACACACATAAAGACCCCAGGAAAGTGTTCTAAATCTTCTAAACATCATTAACATATATCTGCCGTCGGGAGGAAACTTCATAACTCCAAAATGTTCATTTTTCAGGAAATGAAAAATATACATTATTCAGGAAATTAAGAAAACCTTATATTTTTAAAACAAAGCAATAGGCCTACTGCCTCATCAAAGTTGGTGTTGTAACTTTATATGTTGTCAATTACTTCCATGAGAGGGGGAGAGGCGGTGGAGTTAGTTGCTTTAGCAGACATTTTGAGGGTCAAATGGAGTTAATAGGTTTTGTCCAAAGCACTTTTTACTACTTTCCATTGGTTCAATATTTTCGAAACAACACACAGACGTTATGAGGTTTCCTCCCGACAGCAATTGTTTTGCAAAAAGTTTCCCTTTAAGGTACAATAAGGCAAACATTTCTAAATGGGGGTTTTCATGTTTCTGAATCCATTCCAAGCATTAGTTTTGCACAAATAAAACTCTTTGGGAAAAATTCAGCCATAGCCACTTGCCCAAACGCGATGTGATGACGCGATGTGATGACCTCATCACATTTGGGTGCTTGCGGAGGGGCATGGGGGATCAATTCGTTTTTTAACCTTCATAGATGATAAATTCAATGAGAAACGGACCTTCACTGTCCGCTGTCATGGAAGTATCAGATATGACCCAACCAGTGTTGGGACAGTAGGCTACGCACACTGTCACACACACACACGCAGGCACACACACGCACACACACACACATGCGCACACGAACGCACACCTCTTTCAATGTCTGTCTGTCTCTCTCTCTGTCACCGTCTCCACACCATAGCGCAAAACATTCTTAAGCTGCGCACTTCTTAAGCTGCGCGCAGCTGAAACTTTGATTTCTTCCGGGGCTTTGGGCGGTCCCGAGAGGGGACGCACACGGAAGCCTATTTGAGGCGTGTAGTTCTCTAGTTCTTGGTTGGTGAAGTGGGAGTGGCATTGACAAGATGTTGACAAACAGGCAAATTCTGGCGTTGGTGGCGGTGAGAAGGAGAAGGAGAAGGAGGATGATGATGAGGATGAGGATGAGGAGGGCAGCGGAGGCTGAAGAGAACAGGGCCAGACCCCGGAGGAGGTTTTGGGTCCATCCGATCGGTACGCGAAAAGCAGAACAAGGGGAGTACCTGCACCTGTTCATGGAGCTACGCCAGGACGAACAACGCTTCCAAGAGTACTTCAGGCTCTCTGTGGAGCAGTTCGACTGGGTGCTGGACAAGGTGAAGGAACAGATCAGGAAGCAAGACACTTTTTACCGGCAAGCCATCAGTCCGGGCGAACGTCTTGCCATCTGTTTACGGTAACTACCATGTTCATTGCTGTTTACATTTCTACTGTGATCCGTCGCTAGTAGCCTTGGATCACAAGACGGCCATCTGCCATGCCCGTCTACGTCTTGAGCTCCAAAATAGTGTTTGCACTTTCAGATTTCAAATATAACCAGCTTGCCCCATGGACAAGAATGTTACAATTGTGTACGGCCCCTCGTAAGTACCCATATGTTCCGTATTGTTCTATAAAAAGGATTCTAATCCGATCGGTGGCCATTTTCTCCGTATGCTTTCAACTACGCGACCCTATCGGTTGGGGGGTGTATTGCACTTTGATACATTATAACTCTACGAGCAAATGAACACCAATCGGATTCCAATCCTTTTTATTGAATAATATGGAATATACGGGTACATCTAAGGGGCCGTGTACGATTGTAACATCCGTGGCCATAGAGTTAGCCCTTTATATTGGAAATGTGTATGTTTATGCAGATGTATGGAGCAAAAACGGAGAAAGTGCAAACACTATTTTGAAGATCATCGAAGACTGTCATATAATATAACCGTCTTGTATCAAGACACTGGTGGAGAGACTGTAAATGGTAAATGCCTTAGTAATTAGCATTGTATTCACATAATTTCAACTCACCAACCCTGACTGTGAGGCATGGTGCATGTATTTAATGTTTCCACACTGTCATTCAGCTCTTTAGTCTTTACCTTATTTTGGTTCAGATTCTTTACTTCAATACATGTAGCAATAGCACAATGTAGAAAATATTAATCACACGTAAAAGTCATGTTTCCACAGATTGATTGATTGAAGTATTTATTAACAGTTTGCAGAATTGGTACATTAACATTTCACATGAAAGCACTAACTCAACTTTACCCAACTTGAGGTAGGTTTAGTAACTTTACTTGGCTTCCAAATATACATCATGTATTATAGTACCTAAGTAAGAGTACTCAAATATATCCAAATGTGTCTATCACCGATTTGAAAATGGCAGATCTACAAGCTTGTCGCATTACAGCGCATTGTGAGCCTGTAGCCTGGCTATTTTCCAAGGATGAAACCATGAAATAGGTTTCAATTGGTTAATGTATGTCTTGTTATAATATACTTATTACTACTACTTTGAAGATTTACATTATTATAACAAGAAATACATTAACCAATTGAAACCTAAAAATCACACCTTTTACCATGATCATGTAAGATATATATATATATATATATATATATATATATATATATATATATATATATAAAGCCCCGAGCTGAATTAAGTTGGCAAATGTGACACGAGTTAAAGACAAAAAGCTGTATATAGGGCCCCTCAAAAAACAGATTGATTTAGTTGCAACTATTCACGTTCTTTATCCCCACTACACAAAATGTCTTTGCCCCAAATAGCCGTTATCCAAACTCACACCACGTGATATTGTGAGTGAGCTTGTAGATCAACTGTTTTGGAAAACCTTTTTCTCTGAATAGGGATGCTGGGGTTCAAGTGGTTAACTAAAATAATTGCCATCAAAAAGTACATAATTTGCCTCAGAGATGTAGTTGAGTTGTGGGTCATAAACCTTAATCCCATTACCAATACCACTTGTAACATGTGAGTTTAGCTTGTGTTATAACATGATGATTGTTGTCTATACCTCTATTTCAGATACCTTACCCATGGGGATTCTATTGCCACCATAGCCTACAATTTCCGCGTGGGCAGATCCACTGTGGCTGAGATTGTGCCTACCGTTGCTGAAGCCATCTGGGAGTGTTTGGTACCAGAGTTGATGCCTGTGCCAATGAAGGAGGACTGGAAAGCTGCAGCCAATGTTTTTGCACAGAAGTGGAACTTCCCTCACTGTGTGGGTGCACTGGATGGCAAACATGTTGTCATTCAGGCACCCATACGTTCAGGGGCCCGCTTCTACAACTACAAAGGCCAGTATTCCATCGTCCTTCTGGCTGTTGTTGATGCCAACTACCTGTTCCGTATGGTCGATGTGGGAGGTTATGGCAGTTCTAACGACAGCGGCATCCTCTGGGCATCAGCGTTTGGTGAAGCTCTGAGGGACGGAACACTGAACCTCCCAAACGCTGAGCACCTCGGACCTGTCCCGTATGTTTTCGTGGCAGATGAAGCCTTTCCTCTGCGGCAGGACCTAATGCGGCCAGTCCCTGGAAGAGACCTCCAGACCCACTCCCAGAGGATCTACAATTATCGTCTGTCCCGTGCACGGATGATGGTGGAGATGACCTTTGGCGTGATGGCTTCACAGTTCCGCGTCTTGCACACAGTGATTGAGCTGAACCCTGAGAATGCAGAGAAGGTTGTGAGAGCCATCACTGTCCTGCATAATCTCCTCAGATGGCACCGGCAGTCATCTGGTTCCGACGTGGCAGAGGAGATTCCAGATTCCCTCCTCCCAATTGGAAGGGTTGTTGGGAACAATGATCCAGGTGAAGAGGCTCGCGCTGTGAGAAGTACCTTTGTGGAGTTCTTCAACTCACCAGCCGGTGCTGTGTCATGGCAGGACAACTATGTTTAATCCTCACCTACCCATTACCCTCATTTCATTTTCCTTTCATTTTTCTTCTCCTCGGATCGCCACCTTGTAGTGGTGGAGAAGCTTGTGTGTTCCAATGAACCTGAGAGTTATGCCGTCTGGAGCTTTGCTCCTGGTAGGGTCACCCATGGCGGAAAGCTCAAGGGGGAGGTTCCAGACAAAGTGCGATCCAACCAAAGCAAATGAAAGCTGCAGCATACTTCACGCAGTGTTGCAAATAGCCTGCATCCTGCGACTCACTAAATTGAGAAAGGACCAAATCCTGTCACCCTCTGGGATGCCAGACTCTAATGTTGTTGAAGGACTCATAAAATGTCTTTGGAACCCATCTAAAAGACCACCCCTGGGTCCCAGGACCCACTACATTGAAAACCTATGTACACCACTGGGCCCCTAGTTCTCTTGGACTCCATGTGACTGGACCCTCCTGACCCACATCTGCTAAGGACAGTGTCTCCCCACATTACACAAACGCACAGGCATCCTCCATGAAGGGAATCTAGCCACTATGACATCCCTCATTGTACCTGTTTATTTTAAATCTTCCCTCATCCCAAGTTCTTCCACCTTCCCAGTAACTTTGTCACTTCTACATTTCGCTGGTACTGGAGTCACTCTGCTGCCAGGGAGGCTGTAGGCGAGAACTTGATGCCAGCAGTCCTAGGGTCCTCACTGTGGTGGACATTTTTATGCAACTTTATTTTTGTCATAGACATACAAAAGCAGCTACCTTTTTCAAACAATAGTAGGCTATTTCCACACAAAATACATCCATGTCCTACCCATTCCAAAAAATACCTCGAGACTGGCAAGTCAGTAACTACACTGGCTTTGCTCAAATATTTGCCACGGACATGGAGAAGTCTTGCCATAGCCATATTTGTCTGTGTATGGAGTGCTAGGGCTGTCAATTGATAAACATATTTAATCTGATTAATCACAAATTAATCGCATTTGTTCAAGTTGTTAATGCTCTCATCTACTAGGGGTGGGACGATATGGGCACCTCACGATACTATGGTGATATTAGACCCTCGATAACGATATAACGATGTTCTATATATTGCGAGATTGCAAAAAATGAAGAAAAAAGGCAAAAATCTGGATTTTCTGTGTCACAAACTGGCCAATAAGTACATGAATCTTGCCTCCCCCAAACAGTAAAATAACTAGTCTACAACTTGTCTGTCCACAACAATGGGCACTACTAGTACTAACTAATCAATCCACCCCTAAAATATGTAGTGAAAATGTAATTGACAAGAAACAAACAAAATAAGATGAACACATTCAAGTGCTGAGCATAACATGCAATGAACCTGGACCGATTCCAGGTATTCATCATCACCAATAAAAAACTGACCAATGCAACACATTTGGATTTCCATGACTGCAGTGGGATTGGCTATTTTCTCCCACTGTAACAATTTAATTCTGTCATCTTCTTAGTCATGTCAGTGTGAATTTAGCTACCTTAAAGTACCAAGGACACCATGGAAATGGTTTGAACTATGGAAAATCTACCCTAGCTGGGAGAAATGTAGTTTAGAAACCGATAAGCTACACAGAAGTAGTTCAAAGTTTGTTGAGTCTCACATCATCTTGATGGTTTGTCAGGTTATCATAGTTGCCTGCCAAGTTAGTACTACTGACATTGATTCTACATTACTTGGATCTCCATATATGGTTATGGAGCTGACTAACCTCGACATTACTGACTGTTCATCAGCTGGATCTCCATACATAGAGAAGACGACACATCCTCTCACATCAACAGGATGACTAAACAAGTTCAGCAGAATAGTATAAAAGGAGCAGACCTCCCCTTGTATAAAATATTTCAACCAACACACTCAAGAATCTACAAGACCTTCCTATAGCCAACAACAGTCCCAGGATCCAGGGGACTGTCCAAGACAGGACACCGACCTCTTCAAGACTACATTCAAGACCTTTGACCTTCAGTAGACGATCACGATCAAGCATACCTCAACCCATACGAGCCAATGTATCTAACCACTCCAGGTACCTTTACTAGATTCCTTACACCATCTTTCCAATGACACGTGTTAAACATCCCGGCTCAGGTTCTAATCAGACGCCACTGTGGCGGGTCATAATCCTAGCCTTTGAACAACAGTCCTTTCCTTTATGGTCCTTTTTTGAACCACTTGAACCCATAGTAGTCTATAGCCTGGGGGAACATTAGACAAAAATAGCCCATCTACAAGTTTACAATGCAACGCATTGTGAGCTTGTAGAGCGGCTATTTTTTGGCAAAAACTAGACTAGGGTTTAAGTGGTTAAGCTAACCCACTACTATATTGTTCAAGGCTAGATTTCTGTTAGAAACAAATCTGGGTTCTTCTGGGTTTTAGTTAGCAGACAATCGGTAAAGACATGAGGTATAAAAAAATAACCTTTAAAACTGATGTGTTACCCATCTGTCAATCTTCACACAAGCAAATCACAACTGAAACGGTCTAGTCTTCAAATATTTTTATTTGTAACAAAAATCAAAGGCCATAGACTTTGCCTGCAACATGATTAAATTATAGATAGTGCCCCTCAAAAAAAGTAAGAAAAAAAGGGCATTTTACCAAGAAAAAAAAAAAAAACTAAAATGTGCCTGGAAACTTGGCTCTGTAAATGACTCTCATTAGTTCCATTTCGGTCTCCATTTGGGTTTGGGGATCCAGGTCCCGGAGCTGGTGGGCCATGTACAGGCCAAAATGAGTGGTCCCATCCCTGTTCTGGAGCTCTGCCATGACAGCCTGCTCAAACATGTCTGGGGCGTCGTGAGACTGGGACTCCTCCTGTCCGCCCACAGTGTTCCTGGCCCTCCTTCGACTGGATGCTATTTAGTAAGGTTAAAGCATTGAACAATATTGCAATATTGAGCTGCACTGGATTTTGTATTGTATTACAGAACTTGATTTTGGATGTTATTGGTATTACATAACGTTCATGTAAGGTCTGAATTCTTACCACTTGTAGAAGTGGGTGGCCCTGGCACAGGACGAGCAGCTGGTGGTGGGGGACCTCGGGGTCCCCGTGCTGCTACCCCCAGATTCCAATTGGCCCTGCGGTGGACTATAAAGTAAGTAAATTACGTGTTATATTGAGCTGAAGTGGGTTTGTATTGTATTTCAGAACTTTCATGTCAAATCTGAATGTCTTACCACTTGCAGAAGGGGATTCTCCAGAAACCTGGAGACCACCAGTTGCTGGACCCGGAGTTCCCAGCGCTGCTGGTCTCGCCGGGTGGACTATGAAGTAAGATTGAATGATGTGTTATATTGAGCAGGAGTGAATTCATATTGTATTTCAAAACGTTTGTGTCAAATCTGAATATCTCACCAGTTGTGGGAGTGGGTGCCCTTATCCCAAAAGATAACAGCTGGGATGGAATGGCAGCTGTTGATGGACCCGGGGCTCCCAGCGCTGCTGGACACGGCGGGCGGACTATGAAGTAAGATTGAATGATGTGTTATATGGAGCAGGAGTGAATTCATATTGTATTTCAAAAAGTTTGTGTCAAATCTGAATATCTCACCAGTTGTGGGAGTGGGTGCCCTTATCCCAAAAGATAACAGCTGGGATGGAATGGCAGCTGTTGACGGACCCGGGGCTCCCAGCGCTGCTGGACATGGCGGGCGGACTATGAAGTAAGATTGAATGATGTGTTATATTGAGCAGGAGTGAATTCATATTGTATTTCAAAAAGTTTGTGTCAAATCTGAATATCTCACCAGTTGTGGGAGTGGGTGCCCTTATCCCAAAAGATAACAGCTGGGATGGAATGGCAGCTGTTGACGGACCCGGGGCTCCCAGCGCTGGTGGAGGGCGTGTGACAATGATCCTCCCCCCGTGTGCCACCGGCACTGAATACTATTGGGTAATAATCAAACATGTCTTACACTGGGTTCAATCGTTTTGTTAGATTTGTAAACTGTAAAGCACAACTAGACTTGAGTAGAGGTTTGTGTTGTGTAGTTTACCTTGCCATGTTGGAAGTCCAATATAAAACAGTTGGGGATTTGTAATATTAGACATTGGCATAATCATTCCTCTTTCTTTGTGCAGTGTAAAGGGGGAGACTATTCTGGATTATAGAGCAACTGTTGAACATATCTCACAAAGATTTTGAGGTGCATCATGGCTACATTACTACAAAACACAAACCTCTACCAAAGTAATTTGTCTTGAGTGAGTCATCTGAATACCTTACCATATTTCTGTCCAGCAGTGCTCCCATGTCCAGTAGTGCTCCCATGTCCTCCTGTGTCCTCCAGTGTGGTGTCTATGAAGCAAGGTTTAAACATTTACTGTGTGGCCTACATTTTTAGAGTTTGCTGTTGTATTTGTAAACAGTCTGACTAATATGTATATCTTAACAATTTCAGTGGTTAACCGGTCCTGGCTGGCTGCTCTCTATAAAGTAAGAGAATGTATTGTGTACAACTTTATGATTGTTGTACAGTATTTGTAAGCTGTCATGACTGATAAAGTATGTATCTCTTACCACTTTCAGCAGCAGTGCCACAGGTGAAATCCTGGCTTTCAAAGGCCTGCTGGCTGCTCTCTATAAAGTAAGTTTAGAGAGTTTATTGTGTACTGCTTTATGATTGTTGTATTAGTAAACTGTCATGACTGATATGTATCTCTTACCACTTTCAGCAGGACTGGAGTAATTGTGCTCCTCCGCCTGCTGCTGGCTGCTCCCTTTAAAGTTAGGTTCAAACATTTGTTAGGTACAGCTATGACAACTGATGTCCTCCACAATGGCAATGACGATGTCATTCAATCAATCTTTCAGTAAGCACATGCTGACCTGCAGTTGAAGACGTCCGGCTAAAATTGGAGGTGGTTTTCCTGGACTGGATATATGGGTCTAGGAAATTTAAAATTCCATAGTAGGCCCACATCTTTTTAGGGTGTCCCCCTGCACTCCCGCTTGGCTTTTTCAGCACCTTCATCCGTAGAGTCCGATAGTAGTCCTTGAGGGACTTCCATCGTCTTTTGCACCTACCAACTGTATGTGGTGGACACCAAAAGCATTTTGAGATGAAGTAGAAATGGTTTGTGTTCTGTCCCATTCAAATAGTTCATTTATGGGCTAAGGCAATACCATGGAGATTCTTAGTTTGAGATTCTATTTTTGGATACCTGAACCCTTCAACCATCTCTGCTTCATATCTTGACAGGATGAAGTCATGTACACGTTGGTTGTTTTCAAGCTACACTGCAGTGTATGTTGACAGTATTCTGTATGTTTAGTGGCCACAAATATTTGGTCCAATATTTTATGTCTGTATAATGTATTATCTTTGGTCAGTCTTTGACTACATACAGTATAAATTAACTGGTGGTATTTGGGATTCATCATCTGCTGTGATACAGCTGCTGTATCGAAAATAAAAGTCTTCACATCAATTTGTGTGTTCTGGTTTCATCAGTAGGAAGAACATTGACAGTACATGATAGTTGTTTATGTGTACTTGCAACTTTGTAATGCTGGGTATAATTATTGTTACATGATTCACTCCTTGACATTGCAGCAATGACAATTACCAAACAATAGCAATATTGGGAGGTTAGACGAGAATAGCACATTCAACCAACACAGGTGCAGCCACAAAAGTCTTTGGTACATGTTACATATACTTACGTTCAAGGCCTGACTCTCCACTTACTACACGCCAAGCTTGTTCTTTTCTAGTAGTATTTTTATACTCGGCATGTCCTGTATTATAAATAATTGGGTGCTGGCTGACACTCATGATGAGCGCCTCATCCGTTGGCTCCTGTTGGATTGTGTCCTCCTGTGACATGCTTGCCTGCTCTCTGATATATATGTGCATTGGGCTGTTTTATAGCATATGGGCACAATCAGTATCAGGCTTGACAGTAATTTGGATTGATTGAATATTTTATTAACATTTTTCTAATGCAGATACTACAGTGCTATGATTATACAATGATGCTAAGGCATAAAACAAAAAATCCCCAAGTACTGTTTTCATTGTAGTGTGTATTCAATTCAAAGACATTTCAAGACATGCAATAATTTACAAATCAGTGCCAGACTTGACACAAAATCAGTACTTGATCAGTACTTGATGAGGTAACAGATAGGTGAGCACCAAGGAAGAGTGGACAAAAAGTGAAATGGGCCTATTTGGAAAAGTAATGTTCAGTACAGTAAATGACGCATGATTAGAACATGCTTATCTGACATTTGGGGTCTAATATTTCTACCATTGCTACAAAAAATGATACCTGCACATTCACAATCCAGTCATTTGGGGGCATAAACAAGAAGTTTAAGAATGTATTTAGCCTGATAATGTCAACCGTGCATGTTCACATCATGTATACTTTATATGATGTAAGGTGGTGCCTTAATGGCTGCAAGTCCAGGGGACAGGGGTGCTTTTGATTGATTGATTGAAATATTTATTAACAGTTTGCAGAATTACAGTACATTTCAAGCACAAACTCAATACAAAGACTGTTAACTGTGAGTGGACGACCCAATTAAGCATTACACTTGTTTACAAGAGGGTCCACCTTGTTCAATTCATCAAAATGCTGCCTGCAGGATACTAATAACTGTAATTAATCATGTCCTGTCCCTTCAGTTTAACCACTTAGACCTTCTATACTTCAGTGCACTGTACTTTTGTGCATTCTTTTTTAATCTACATCTCTGCCAAAAATATCAGATATACAAGCTCACATCATGTCACGTTGCTTGTATATCTGCTATTTTATGTCCCCGGGTTCAAGTGGTTAAACGTATAAAGTTATTTTCAATGTCATCATGGAACAGGGTTACAATAAATAAATAACAATATAATTCAGGGGTGCCATGGATGAAAAGATTACAGGGGTGATCTGAACCAAACATGAGACTTCAGACGATTTTTCTAATGTTTTATTTGTTAACAATTTTGATTTTGGACAGACAATGTTACTTTGAGGTGCACAGATGTCCCCCTGTTATCCCTCGACATTCACTTTCACAGTTCACAACTTCACAAGTCCCTCCCAGGGGCGTTTGGCTCTGTGAAAGAAGAAAACTACAATTGAAAACCCGCCCGTAGATGGGCTGCAGCCTGCATCTGTTCCATTGGCTAGTGCCTATCACTTCCGGGTGACACGCTTCACGCGGAGGAGAGTGTTTCCGGGAATCTGGCCGTCGCGCAAGTATTCGGCGGAGGTGGAGCTTAATTTCCATCCACCAGCTGTCTAAAAACTCAAGCTTTAAGCAGCGCGCAGCCGAGAACGTGCGCAGCTCTTTTGACCGTGTGGCAGCACCTTGTCACCGTCTCCACACCATAGCGCAAAACGGTCTTAAGCTGCGCACTTCTTAAGCTGCGCGCAGCTTAAATTCTGAGTTTTTAGACAGCTGGTGGATGGAAAAGAAGCTCCACCTCCGCGGAAGACTTGAGCGGAGGAGAGCGTTTCCGGGAATCTGGCCGTCGCGCAAGAATTCAGCGGAGGTGGAGCTTAATTTCCATCCACCAGCTGTCTAAAAACTCAAGCTTTAAGCTGCGCGCAGCCGAGAACGTGCGCAGCTCTTTCGACCGTGTGGCAGCACCTTCTCTCTCTCTCGCTCGCTCACTCTCGCTCGCTCACATTTGCGGGCGCACACCGTACACGACACACACGCGCGCACACACACACACACACACACACACACACACACTCCAGCCCTACTCGTCGGATATTTGTGCTGCCCCCCCCCCCCCCCCCTCCCGATGAGAGCGCTGCATTTCCTCATTCAGATCGGCTATTTTTGCCGTTTGCACACGTACACGGCTGCTCCTTATTATTATGATGGTCGGCTTGGCACTTTCAATGCCCCCCCTCGGCGTGTTTCACGTATACGTAGCGACTGCACTCCTCCTCCCCATTCTCTCCCAGAACAGCAGTTGGTGAGGTGATCCCATAGTGCTATACTATAGCTCTATGGGATCACCCCTGAGCTATAGGGTGTACCAAAACTCCTGGAGGGGGCGTCAACATATGTGTCACGTGGTAGCGGCCGCCATACTTGCTGGCTTGTCTGGTTTGTTTACATTGAGCGACTATCCGTGTGCTTGTATACGTTCTTTTTTTAAACTGACCTCACAATGGTGCAGACTTGCTCAGTAAATAAGTGCCACAGCAGGTCGCGTCGAGGAAATGAGCCAGAAAACGGAATTAGATGTTCAGCTTTCCAGCATGGAGACAGCATCAATGAACCCAGATTTACGAGTTTACAAAAAGACGTAGAATGGCTTGGATCTCGGCTGTGCGGCGCACGGGCGCAGAGACATAACGTTCAACAAAGTATCTAAGCACAGCCGTGTTTGTTCACAACATTTTCCTTGTCCTTGTAATGTATTTGGGCCCGACGTTCTTTCTATCCATCCTGGTGTTGGTTCACTATGTTGCCAAGAACGAGCTCAATATTTACAAAAACATACCACCGTCACTCTATTCTGAGTGATGCGGGCTATAATTTAATGCCCACGAGAGGGCCGTCCCTAGCTTTTCAGACGCCGCCCCCCTCTTGGTGACGTACACGTTTTCACACGCTATAAAGGATAGAGACCGAACTGGAGCGTTAGCCCAGTTTGGATGTATGGGCTGTCAAGGCCAGAAAGTAGTTTTTTGCCACTCAGTAGGCATTCCTGCATAACTTCCGGGTTTGATGATGATGTCACGCGCATACTCTCTATTCATTTCGGTGGAAGTTGCTCAGTGGCGTTTTGAAGCACCCGGAAGACTTCCGGAAGTATAATTATAACTCAATAGCTCGAGCGAGCGGAAGTTTAGCCTAGCCTAGTCCGGGCTTTTCACGTGACGTCATGAACGTCCGTCCACTTCCATTAAGTGCTGCAATTCCACATTTCGCCAGTAGGTAGTGGCAGCTTCAACGTTGGATAGCCTTACTGGGGGCTTGGGTGATCCCCGCACTGTCTCACACTGCAGGCAATCTGCACAAGAAGACTGACAGTTCTTCTCATAGTCCTCCGAGAAAAATAACAGAAGAATAGCGTCATAACGCACCATGTAGTAACAGTAACACTTTTTTTTTAAAGCGTTACAGCTACAGTTACTGCCGAAAATAACGGCGCTACTGTAACGCGTTATTTACGTTGCGTTACGTCCCAACACTGGACCCAACTAATAGCCCTGAGTCTGTTTCTAAAATAGAAAATTTAGACTTTCTCTAACTTAACCTTACAAGCTGTGATTTTCCTGACGTTGCAGAATTGCACAATGCATAGCACCACAAATAATCTAAAACGTGTTATCCTTTTATTGATGCTATTTCCTCTTACAGTATGTAGACTGTATGTGGTTCCTTTTTTGCCATTTATCTATTTTTCCCATTTGGGCTCTATATTTCAACCAGGTATTTTCCTATTTCCTATTGTGTCATGTAATGTGTATTCATTAAGCATTCTGTTCTGATGGTGAAGTGGTGATTATACTCTTTACACTATTTAATAATGTGTGACCCTGATGAAGGCTCACCTGCCTTTTTTAAACATTTTGTACTTGGACCTTCTGTAAGTTAATCGCCTTATATATTTGTCCACTGTGATGCCTACAATCTACAAAGGAAATTAACTTGGAACTTTTGTTGTCCTGAAACCTACTAATAAGCTTAAGTTATGGCAAATCTGGGGAAAAAAAGGCAAAGAAGTTTAGGGATAAGGAGGTACGGCAGTAAAAAGGCACAGACGAAATTAAGGCCCTTAGCCTTCCTGGCCCAAATAGTGTGTGGAGTTCTGTGTTTAAGGCCTGTACATCTCCATAGTGATACATTGACCTGTACGAGACCATTATCATATAAAATCATTGTATCTACTCTACTGTCTTATTGCACAATCAGCAGTATGCAAAAAGTAGCTCGACATAAAACAAACTCATGAATGAATGAATGTATTTTTTCTTTTTTTTTTTTCGTTTAATTTTTATCCCACGATTTTGTGGGTGGTGGGCAGCGGAGGGTGGGGGGGACTGACCTCATGCTTCCTTCTATGCATGAGGAGTCCAAGCTGCTTCTTTTCACCTGACAGGGGAGAGTTTCCCCGACTGGACGTAGCACATGGAAGGAACACGTTATTCCGACCAGTTCCTTTCCCCTCCATCAGGCGCCTCAGCTGGCCAGGGGGAGGTAGTTCAGAGACCAGGATTACTGCATGTTTTTGTGAGGGTACCCTAGGGGACACGGGGAGAACATGCAAACTCCATACATAAACGCCCTTTCGCCAACCCCGCCCTGGGTATGGGCACTGATGACGCGGAGGAGAGAACACGCCCACAGCGTCACCAGCGGGAATCGAACCCTAGACCTTCTAGCTGTGAGGCGACAGCACTACCGACTGTGCCACCATAAAAGTATTTTTTATCAAATCAAATCAAGCTTTATTTATATTGTACATTTATTTTAAAACCATCGAGATTGACCAAAGTGCTTTACACAATAATATCTAGAAACAGTTATGCATATTAAATCAAAACAATTATAACAACAAGAAATTAAACAGTTCAACTGACAATAAAATAAAAGAAAATCATTAATGATCAAAAGCCATAGAAAAATGTGAGTCTTAAGAAGAGACTTAAATAGTTCAATGTACTTTTGATATAAAAAGGTGCTGCAACAGCGAAGGCACGATCACCTCTAGATCTTAAATTGGATGGGGGGTCAGTCAAAAGCAGCTGGCCGGCAGACCTCAAATGTCTCAAAGGTCAAAGGATTTTTATAGTGGTCACACTGTTCACTGCTGTATTGTAAGTAATCAACCCATAAATCTTAAACATTGCGCCATACTGTACATAGACCTGTTTGAAATAATGATCAGATAAAACCATGTTATCTACTGTCTAACTGCAGAATCAACAGATCAAAGAGTAGCTCAGCACATAAACTCATAAATGCTAGACACACCTTTACTTTCAATTGAGTTGTCAGGGATTCATTTCTGGGAAATGGGCTGACTGACTGTGAAGCTTTTGTGTACATTACGTAGTACACATTTTGATATTGAGAAACTAGAATATAATAATAATAATAATAACTTTATTTATATAGCACCTTTCCAAAAGCAAGTTTACAAAGTGCTTTACAGATAATAATAGCAGCAAAAAAAATACAATAAAAATAAAACAAAATAAACACAATTAAAACATTTCATAAAAAGGCTGTGCAATAAAGTTGAGTTTTTAACCGCGATTTAAAAGAGGATACTGAGTTTGCCAGCCTGAGATCCTCAGGCAGTGAGTTCCGTACAGCAAAGGCCCGGTCGCCTTTTGTGATAAGGCGAGATTTTGGAACCTTTAATAGGGTTTTGCTGGATGATCTCAGGCAGCGGCCAGGCTTGTAGGGAGTTAAAAGATTATGTAAGCAGGTGCCAGACCATTTAGAGCTTTAAAAACAAGTAATGAAATCTTAAAATCTATTCTAAAACTTACAGGTAACCAATGAAGTGCCGCAAGGACAGGTGTAATGAGGGAACACAATAATCAATACCAGCTCAGTGGCCTTGTGGTTAGTGTCCACCCTGGGGGGACTGGGGGGTTCCAGGTGGTCCCCAGCTAAATGATGGAGAGTTGGTGACCAAATATGGACCCTTATAGATCTTTAACTCTTTAGAGCGTAAAATAAAACAAAATGGAGTAATTTGAAATGAAAATTTGAAATAAAACCCTAATGGATCCATTTGGTTTCATTTTATGCTGTCAAGATTAATTCATTGATAATTATTGTTAAACGGTATGGAATTGTGGACAACATCTTATCCAACGACAACAAAATATTCAAAGTTTTGGGTCTGAGAGGCTAAATCATCAAATGGTGGTCCGTGGCTCAAATAATTTACAATTTACAATTTAGGCATTTAGCAGACGCTCTTAATCCAGAGCGATTTACATTAAGCAAGAACAAAAAAGCATGGGAATACATCACATAAAAAAAACATTTATCATGAAACATGCGTAAGCTAAGAACGTAACAGTGGAATATCTATATAATGAAACTATACATATAAACTATACATATATACTATACTATGCTATACATAGCAGCGGTGGCCTAAGGGTTAGAGGAGTGCCCTTGTTGCCGAAAGGTTGCCGGTTTGATTCCCCGGACGGGCAGGAAAAATCTGGGTGGGGAAGTGATTGTCATCACTCACCCAACACCGCTGAAGTGCCCTTGAGCAAGGCACTGCACCCCCAACTGCTCCCCCTGGAGCTGCTTAGTGGCCAACAGTATAAGACTGTGGTTGTACTGGTCAGCTCCCAGGTTTTAATGTGTGTGTGTGTGTGTGTGTGTGTGTGTGTGTGTGTGTGTGTGTGTCTGTCTATGTGCAGGGCGTTGCTGAAAATGAGCACCTGTGCTCAGCTACTTCCCTGGGTAAATAAAGAATAATAAAAAAGTACTATGACGTGCTATGACTACATACAATGCAATTATAGTGCTGTCTACATAACAGTCTACAGAAATGCTATCTAAGGGGGATGGAGTCTGAAAAGGAGGGTTTTCAGACTACGGCGGAAGATTGGGAGTGATGCTGCAGTTCTGACTGCAACGGGAAGTGCATTCCACAGTTTTGGAGCCAGAAGGGAGAAGAGTTTGGGACGTGTGGAGCGTTGTCCCAGCGTATTTAGTGAGGTTACTTCCAGCTTCCTTGCGTTGGCTGATCTGAGTGCGCGGGAGGGTTTGTAGGGTTCAATCATACTTGCAAGATATGGGGGAGCCATACCTCTGGTTGCTTTTATTCCAGCATCAGAGTTTTGTATTCTGTGCGGGCAGCGACCGGGAGCCAGTGGAGGGAGCGGAGCAGGGGGGAGACATGCGAGATTTTTTGCTGGTTGAAGACCAAGCGAGCTGCGGCATTTTGGATCAGTTGGAGAGGCTTAAGTGCACATGCCGGTAGGCCAGTAAGGAGGGAGTTACAATAGTCGAGTTTTGACAAGACTGTTGTCTGGATTAGGAGCTGGGCTGATTCCTGGGTGAGGAACGGTCTAATTCGTCGTATGTTATAGAGTGTGAACCTACAGGATCGAGTGACAGCTGTGATGTGAGTTTTGAACGAGAGCTGACTGTCCATGACAACACCAAGGTTCCTGGCTGTTGGGACAGCCGTTACCAGGGCGTTGTCTACAGAAATAGTTAGCTCCCGCATAGGGCAGGACTTAGCTGGGAAGAAGAGAAGCTCAGTCTTGTCTGGGTTCAGCTTGAGGTGGTTGAAGGACCTCCACTGTGAGATGTCAGCCAGGCATGCAGTGATGCGCTCTTCCACCTGAGTGGCAGAGGGGGGGAAGGATAGAAACAGTTGTGCGTCATCGGCGTAGCAGTGATATATTGTGAGCAGAGAATGGATCTGAGAGGCTAAATGTCATCAAATGGTGGTCCGTGACTCAAATGGGTCTGAGAGGCTAAATGTCATCAAATGGTGGTCCGTGGCTCAAATGGGTCTGAGAGGCTAAATGCCATCAAATGGTGGTCCGTGGTTCAAATGGGTCTGAGAGGCTATATGTCATCAAATGGTGGTCCGTGGCTCAAATGCGTCTGATAGGCTAAATGCCATCAAATGGTAGTCCGTGGCTCAAATGCATCTGATAGGCTAAATGCCATCAAATGGTGGTAAACTGTAATATTATATGTAATATGATTTGACCTGCTTAATTGGGCCCATTGTCTCCAATAAATCCAGACACACATTGCATTGCCTCTTTGCCGTTATACTACTTCACTGTCAGCCTGCCTGCTATTCACCGTGTCAGTCAGTTCTGTGCTCCAGTGTCGTGTTTGATATTAGTTTGCTATGGATTCTACTTTAGCATTATTATTATTTTGTTTTACTTTGGAAACTATGCAAAGCAAAGCCCAAGAGCCACGTGTAGTCCGCAGCATAAGATCAGCGCGTACTGCGGTGCTGCGCGTATACGCAGATTCAACAGGAGACGGGCGACCTTGAGAAATGCGCTGGTGTTACGCTTCGTGCAGCTTGACTTGACTTGACTTTTTGTTGACGCTTGACTCGTCGACTAGAGATTATGTCACGTTCTGGTAAAAAACAGTCCACTTCCTTCTTTAGGTATGCATGCATTCACATTGGAACGATCCGTATCTGAATACACTTCAACGGTCCAGAGACCCGCCCCCGGGGACGGTTGGGCGATCCGCTCCCGGGAACGGTATGCATCATTCACACTACCACAACATCTGCCAAGTGGTCCCGAGTGCGCACCCAGGACCATAGTGTGAATCGCCCCTAAATGTCATCAAGCGTCTTTGAGTGTTATGAAAAGCGCTACATAAGTCCCAGATATTATTATTATTATCAAATGGTGGTCCGTGGCTCAAATGGGTCTGAGAGGCTAAATGCCATCATGGTCCGTGGCTCAAATGGGTCTGAGAGGCTAAATGTCATCAAATGGTGGTCCGTGGCTCAAATGGGTCTGAGAGGCTAAATGCCATCAAATGGTGGTCCGTGGCTCAAATGGGTCTGAGAGGCTAAATGCCATCAAATGGTGGTCCGTGGCTCAAATGCAGAATAAATAATGGACCTTGATGTGAAAGGGGTTGAAAACCAGCAGTGGTGTGCCGTCAGGGCCAGCAAGGCCTTCTCTGCTTGCCTGATGCAGACATTTATATTTTATAATAAATATTTATTTTTCGAAAATATATTGTATTTATTTTGCTGCCATCATTGCACTGTCTCTCATTCAGACAGGCTAGACGCGCTGCTTCCATTCTGTGCAGGTACAACAGCGCTTGTTTTTTTTTAACCAATGAGATTTTTTCCTTGTCTTGTCTCCAGGTAAAAATCTCCACCATGAGGCCTTCAGAATTTCCACTGAATCCCCTTGCTGTTGAATTGAATGGGAGCGATATAGAGATTGACAGGTTCCTTAGCCCAGGGGTTCTCAACCCGTGGGTCGCGACCCCTAGGGGAGTTAGCCCATGGAGTGTTCTTCGTGTCACATGCTACTTAAAGCAGAATTCATTTTTGAAAACTTTGCCTTATATAGGTTGATGGCACGGAATTCCGTGCTCTCACACGGACGCACGCAAATGCACGCACGCGCACACGCACCTGACCAGAATGGAACAGAGCCTTCATTAGTATCATTAACACTGGCCGCAGTTACATGCAGGCTGATCATTCCGAATAAATACTTCCAAATAAAATACTTCGGAAGTAATTTTGCTGCGAGTTTACATGGGAAATGGTCATTCCGAATGATTGTTTACATGGAGATGTGATATAAGACATGATAGGCCTACATGTTAATTCACGTGAAACTATGCCATCTGTTGGACACATAAAATATAGGCAGTTCATTAATTTTGACTGTCTCAAAGACGATACTTTGAAATCCCATAATTTCATTCCGCAGTAGCTTTGAGGCTGCTGGTTGGATAGGGGCGGGCATGTATGTTTACCGTCTTTTTTTCCCCACCCCTTCTCCGATGGTAACTGGGAAGGTGATCATCTCGTTTTTATTTGTACTTTATTATCTACTGATAGGTAGAAAAAAGAGAATCCCGCACACTGTCTTCACTTAGGTTGGTTTTTATTGCAACGTTTCGGTCGTCAGACCTTCATCAGGCATAAAGCAGTACTGACAAACAGTCAGCATAAATACATCTCTGAGATCAGCGGGGGCCAATCAAATGACACACACCAATCCGTTAGCATGGAGAGGGACTGCCCACAGGTGAGTACAGGTGGTATATTTTTTCCATGATAAAAGGAACATTTATAAATATACACAAAATAGAATAAGATAGCTACAATAGAATAAATCAATCAGTATAGTAAAGGCAATATACAATGAAAATTGAAAACCTTTTTAAATGTACTGACTGTGGAATGAATATTGGACAATTATATTTAAATAAAACATGTCCCTGGAGGGCATAATGTCCAATACATGTACTGGGGGTCAGACCTAATAAATTACAGGTATAAGGGTCTGTACTCCAAAATACACTACATAGACATCACACACAATGACAGCGGGAAATCAAACAGACTAGAACCAAGATATCAAAAAAATCAAGAAATAAAATATCAGAAAACCCCAGAGGTGAGAAAACCTCAAAATTCACAACATCACATTTAGTAAGAATTCATCATTTAAACCTTTTGGGACTAAGGTGTCGCAAGTGAAAATCCAATATGCCTCACGTCTCTTAAGGAGAGGGTCATGGTTACCGCCTCTGGATGGCAGAGGGACCATCTCCATGCCAACAAAGCGTAAGGTGGATATGTCATGTTTCATATCATTAAAATGAACGGCAACCGGGTAATCCCTGTCGTTTCTGCGAATAGAGCTTTTATGCTCGCTGATACGCGTTTTTAGCTTCCTAGTAGTCTTGCCAATGTATGCAAGACCACAGGGGCAACGTAGCATATAAATCACATGGGTAGATGCACATGTGATGACACTTTTAATAGGGACGGATTTGCCTGTTTGTGGGTGACGAAAAACCTTAGCTTTGTTGGTGTTATTGCATTGAGCGCAGTTCCCACAGGGGTAATTGCCATTTGGAATAGGGCTCAGTAGGGTTTGAGTGAGTTGCGCTGGTTTATTGCTGGCAAAGTTAGCTTGAACGAGAGAATCTCTTATATTTCTCCCACGTTTGTTCACAAAAAGCGGAGGGAATTGGAAAGTGCGTGCAAGTTCCGGATCAGATTGGAGCAGATGCCATGGCAGTGTTTTTTAAAAACTGATCGGATGTGATGAGAAAATGGGGAATGAGTAGTGATACAAGTGACTGAGAAGTTCTTATCCTGTTTAATATTCTTTTTTAATAAATCAGAGCGGGGTTTCTGGAGGGCTGCCTCGAAACCAGCATCAACCCATTCTGACGGATAGCCCCTTTGAATAAAACGTTGTTTCATTTCAGACGATTTATTTATGTAATCCTCTGTTGTTTGGCATATTCTACGGAGTCTATAAAATTGGCTTTTTGGCAAACCTTGTATAAGGGGTGTGGGGTGTGCGCTCTTAGCCAGCAATAATGTGTTCCTGTCAGTTTATTTTCTATAAAGGGTGGTCGATAGGCCACCATTGTCAATATAGACCCACATATCCAAAAAATGTACTTTTTCCGGGCTGGACTCACAGGTGAACGTCAGGTGACTCTTAAAGCTATTAAGTAGTTCAACAAAGTTGTTTAACTCATCTAGATTACCCTGGAAAATACAGAAAATGTCATCAATAAATCTATAATATTTCAGAATTCGTGGGAGGTACACATTCTTATCAGGGTTAAAAACAAAGTTCTCCTCAAAATAACCCATGAAAAGGTTGGCATAATTAGGCGCACAAATAGTCCCCATACTGACCCCTGAGGTTTGCAAATAAAAATCCCCGTCAAAGCAGAAATTGTTGTACTCCATTACAAAGGTGGCTAGGTCAGCAATACATTTATTGGGAGGATTGATAGTCTGATCCCGGTTTTGTAAAAAATGATTTAAAGCCTCTAAACCCTCAGAGTGAGGTATATTGGTGTAGAGGCTAGTGACATCTAGAGTCAACAGAAATGTGTTAGCAGGAAGGTCAGTTACAGAGGAGAGTTTATTTATAAAGTCAGTAGAATCCTTAATGTAGGCCGGTAAGGCATGGACAAAAGGTTTAATGAAAAAATCGACAAAAGCCGATAAAGGAGATAACAGTGAATCCGTTTGTGCCACAATAGGGCGTCCAGGAGGATTCATAAGGGATTTGTGTATCTTTGGGAGAGTATAAAAAACAGGTCTAATTGGGTGTTGACAATGCAAGAAATCTAATTCGGAATTAGGGATCCATCCCCTCTCTTTTGCTGTTTCCAAGAAAGTGACAATTTCTTTTTGGAAATCAGCAGTGGGGTCAGAAGTAAGTTTACGGTAAAAAAGTGTGTTAGACAGTTGGGAACATGTCCCTCCAGGGACATGTTTTATTTAAATATAATTGTCCAATATTCATTCCGCAGTCAGTACATTTAAAAAGGTTTTCAATTTTCATTGTATATTGCCTTTACTATACTGATTGATTTATTCTATTGTAGCTATCTTATTCTATTTTGTGTATATTTATAAATGTTCCTTTTATCATGGAAAAAATATACCACCTGTACTCACCTGTGGGCAGTCCCTCTCCATGCTAACGGATTGGTGTGTGTCATTTGATTGGCCCCCGCTGATCTCAGAGATGTATTTATGCTGACTGTTTGTCAGTACTGCTTTATGCCTGATGAAGGTCTGACGACCGAAACGTTGCAATAAAAACCAACCTAAGTGAAGACAGTGTGCGGGATTCTCTTTTTTCTATCCGACGCACCTGTCACTGTAGGTGTAGGTGTGCAGAAGGACTTTTTCGTATACTTTATTATCTACAGCACGGCCGGGGCACGCAACACACTGATTATTATTGTATCAAGGGTCGCTCGTTATTTTTGAGAGAGAGAGAGAGAGACTGTTGAACACACACACACACACACACACACACACACGCACGTTTTTTGTGTGGATTTCGGATCTGCAAAACACACGAAATAACGCGCTCTATGTGCAAACTCCTCGGCGCGCCTTGGATATGAGCGCCTTGGAGTTGGAGCGCCTTGGAAATGAGCATGCTCAGAAAGACCAGAATGAATTTACATCCGAAGCAGTGTATACATGAGTCCAATTTTCTTTCAATCACATTCAACATCGGAATAATCCGGCCAGTGACATCGGAATGGTTTTTAAATCGCATCGAGCATTTTCATTCAGATTTAAGTTTTTGTAGGTGTTTACATGACAACGTTTAATAGGATTTAACTTCTATTCGGAATTAAGAGGGGTTGAAAGACCTCATGTAAACGTGGCCAGTGACTCTGTTTGACCAGAATGGAACGGAGCCTTTATTAGTATAATATCATTAACACTGACTATGTTTGACCAGAATGAAACAGAGGCAACTTTGGCAAGACCTGTAAAGGAAGCAAGGAAGAGACCCAATGGGCTATATGCAGCCAACACTTCCGTGTTCCGTTTGGGCCACCGGTGCGCTTCCGGTCGGCAGCCACTCATGATTTTGTAGGAATACAGTTCAGTTCTTTAACCACACTATTTCATTTGATTATGTGATGGCGTAGTTTTTCATAGTTTGTATTATTTGTGTTGCGACGTTGACATGATGACATGAGATAGAAACGTCTTCAATTTTAAAAACGGGAGTTCTTCCAGTTGTTAAACTGCTGTGTTTAACAGCTGGAGAAGAAATAGGCAGGGAGAGACCGCAGCTTCACAGATAAAAAAGTCCTTCAGTCTGACCGAGACGAGTGGACAGACACACTGGAGTGACTGGACTGCAACAATGGAGGAGGAATCATCCCGTTTCACACATTGTTTACTCGAACTGCCGAGGTTTACCGTTAATGATGTGCGCAGCACTCAGATTTGTAAACTTGAGAAAGGAGAGTAAACTTGAGAAAGGAGTTAAACTTGAGAAAGGAGTTAAACTTGGCTGAGTGCCGCAGTGGTATGTTGCTGAACTGTCCTGTCGCTTTTGGAAGGTGGTTTTACAGCGTTTGGAAGCCATGTGAAATAATATAAAAAAAAGCTATGAAAAAGCTTCTCCACCTACTTATTCTCCAGCTGCGGAAGGATGCTATATACTCACACCAGTCTTTCTAGTGGTGCCAGTCCACGGCATAATAATCTAATATGTCCAATAGCCACAGTGCAGAATCTTTTATTATATAGGACTCTTCAGGTTATGTGGCAAAACATGAGATGAGATGATGAGATATACTTTATTGTCCCACGAGGGGAAATTTGTCTTGGGCAAAAGTGCAGTAGTACATCAACGTTTTAACACACAGACAGACAATACACAATAGCAGCATTGTACAAGGTATAGTATCACAAGAGAACAGTGCAAATTGAAATCAGAGAAGATATATGAACATAAAATGTGCAAGAGTATTCACAAGGTATAGTATCACAAGGTAAGAACAATAAGTAACCGACGAAAGGTCAAGAAGTCCATTCCCCACTAAGAGCTATGAACTATGTGGCGGTTGTTCAGTAGCGCAATTGAAGTGGGAAGGAAAGACAGTTTGAAGCGTTTGCTCTTCTAACGGCACACTCTATAACGTCTACCAGAGGGTAACAGCTCATAATCTGAAGATAATATATGTAACGTCTACCAGAGGGTAACAGCTCATACTCTGAAGATAATATATGTGAAGGATCAGACAGCACTCTATTTGACAGACTGAGCACCGTTTTCTCAAAGATTGTCTGAAGAGATGGAGAATCTTTCCTACAAATTACCTTCATAGCTGTTTTTTTTCTCCATTTTAGCTCTAACCACTTTGCCACCACACAACCATGTGTGTGAGCATTTACAAATAGTGGAGCAGATTAAGTCAATATATCATAAGAATCGTTCACTTGATGGTACAAGCACCAAAATTGGCACACAAGTGCTTCGGAACCTACTCTCTCAGAAAAGTACGTTGTCCACTTGAAAAAAACAAAATGGACACCATTTTTCAAGATGGCCGCCATTCGAGGTCGTTTTAAACCGTGTTTGAGCTATATTGAGCTATAAAATCCTATTTTGATGGCCTATACATCGAAATATATGTTTCTGAGTATGATAAATCCAATTCTGCATTTAGAACTTCAAAACTATTTAATATTATGATGATACAATGGGAATTAAACGATAAAGTGGGGCATATTAAGTCCATATTCCATAATAATCCTTCACTTGGTGGTACAAGCACCAGATTTGGCACAAATGATGTCCAGGATGTACTTTCTAAGAAAAGTACGTTATCCAGCTGAAAATCCAAGATGGCCACCAGTTTTCAAGATGGCCACCTCGTCAAATAAATACGTATAACTTTACTGAACAGAAATGTGTGATCCACACATTGATCCAAACATCAAAATGAATGTATTCTGACTGGAAGAACTCAATGGTGTCAATTATTTAATTCCAATATGGCCGCCAGTTTTCAAGATGGCGGCTATTACGCAACTCAAAATTAGCGTTTTTGGAAGCCTTCTGATCACCGATATTGTTGAAGGGCAACATCATTCATTGAAATGCTGTGATCAAGCTCTATTGGTTTGTAATTTTGTATATAAGAGTTATGTCAAAGCACAACCAGGACACACTGGTGACATCACTGCTGTGAGACTCATGGAGCATGAGCATTGGGTTCAGTGTATGCTTGTAGCGTACTAGAGGTAGTTGTGGTTTACTAACTGTTGTAGTGGTGTACTCACTGTAGTTTGTAGTATACTTTAGTGTCCTAAATGCTATCTAATATGTGTCAGCATGGGAGAGCTGAGACAAGGGTAACAGGGATTCAGTTACCTGGATGGTGTACAGATCGCACAGGACTTGCACTGGATGAATGGTCGGGCTAGGTGTAGGGCACCAGATGCTTGAACCTAGATGCATCCCATATTTCAATGTGCTTTGTACGGTTGGGTGGTAAAAGGATATATACCCTCAGCCTTTAACCGTATAACACAAGATGTTCGCTACTAAAACTGATTGGAGGAAGTGTGTCAAACAGATACGAAAGAGGAGTTGAAGTCTCCCCGTATTTCCACCCCATTCGACCGTTATCTCTGTATTGGATAGGCGAAATCCTCCGTTATCAGCACCTTTATACGGCCAATATGGCCATACTGGCATACTCACTGTTTCAGTATGTCATTATCACCTATTGTGACGGGTGATAATGGTATTTTTGTGTCACTGATGTCAATGACGGAGGCGTGCTGTGTCTGGTGGCCTTGAGCCACGTGAGACAACGTGCTGAGCGTTGCGACGGCCACCAGACCCGACTCAGCACCGTCCGAGTTACGTCCCGATAGGCAGAGGATAGTATAGTAGCCCCTAGTTTCCATGCGCCGACAATAGAGTTGGAAATGACACGTTCAGCCAAGGGTGAGTATGCCAGTATGGCCATATTGGCCGTATTCCAAGGTGCTGATAACGGTTGATTTTGCCTATCCGATACAGTGATAACGTTCGTGCCCATCATGCTAGACTCATCCTGATTGGATGATGGAGGTGGCAGTGAAGATACATTGAAGCAAAACAGTACAAAGTTAGTTAGTACCAAAAAGTACCAAAATTGTCGGCCAAATGTTTAGCAACGGAAACTCCAGTTTTCCACTAAGAGAGCAGCTGAAATTCAGAATGATCCTGGTGATGGACATGCAAAAATTCAAAGAGTGCAGTGGATGTGATCTCCCCCCATCGAAGCCCTGTATGACGATCGTTGTGTCAGCAAAGCTCGTGGACTTATGAGGGACCCAAGCCATCCCAACCGCAGAGATGCTTGCGGATGCTGCCACATGGAAAACGTTTTCAGTCTCAAAGCCACTGGAAATAGACTGCAAATAAGCTTCTTTCCCCAAACAATCAGATACATGAACGAACTGATAAGAACTGGGGCGAAAGTTTACCTAACTTTGCTACAACAGGGAAAACATGCACATGTATATGTTACTATTTTTCTAGCACTCTTTATTCTATCCCTTCGTTTGCTGTGCTTGCTGTGTTTTTTGTTGTTTGCCATCTATGCCGCTGCATTGTCTGTAAGGAAGCCAAACTAAAATAAGTTTTACTCTTATGTACCTGTCCTGTACACAAGATGTGTACAGGACAGTAACAATAAAGTAACAATAAAGTCCAACCTTGAACCTTGATCTAGGTTCAAGCATCTGGTGCCCTACACCTAGCACGACCGTTCATCCAGTTCCTTTTAAGTCCTGTACGATCTGTACACCATCCATGTAACTGAAGTTCCGTTACCCTTGTCTCAGCTCTCCCACGGTGGCACATCTTGTCAATTCAGGTGCGGCTATCTAACTACAATACTACAACTAACTAAACTTCTAGTGGAGATATATACAGGGGCTAATTAGCATTAGGACACTAAAGAATACAACAAACTACAGTGAGTACACTACAACAGTTAGTAAACCACAACTACAGCACTGAACCCCATGCTGAGTCTAACAGCAGTGATGTCACCAGTGTGTTCCTGGTTGTGCTTTGACATCACTCTTATATAATAAAAAAAAATACAAACCAATAGAGCTTGACCACAGCATTTCAATGCATGATCAATGAATGATGTTGCCCTTCAACAATATCTATGATCAGACAGCTTCCGAAAACGCAAATTTTGAGTCACGTAATAGCTGCATCTTGCAAACTGGCGGCCATATTGGAATTCAATTCCAACACTATTGAGTTCTTACAATCAGAATACATTCATGTTGATGTTTGGATCATTAACACAATTTTACTTCGAAAACCTTTTTGTTGTTTTGTTTTTTTGCATTTGACGAGGCGGCCATCTTGAAAACTGGCAGCCATCTTGGATTTTCAGCTGGATAACGTGCTTTTCATAGAAAGTACATCCTGGACATCATGTGTGCCTTCATCATAATATTCAATAATTTTGATTTGCTAAATGCAGAATTGGATTTATCATACTCAGAAACATACATTTCGATGTATAGGCCATCACAATAGGATTATTCAATCAAACTATAGTTCAAACACTGTTTAAAACCATTTTGAAAGGCGGCCATCTTGAAAAATGGTGGCCATTTAGTTTTTTCAAGTGGACAACGTACTTTTCTGAGAGAGTAGGTTCTGAAGCACTTGTGTGCCAAATTTGGTGCTTGTACCATCAAGTGAACGATCGTTTCAGTAATCTGCTCCACTAAAAGTCAAATTTAAGCATTTGGTCCCAGATCCGGTGGAGCGCCAGAGAGAGAATCCATGTTCATGGGGGCTGGGACTGGAGGCTCTATTGTGGGCACTCTCCTCCCCCCAATGCAGTTTATAGCCTCGGAGTGTGTAATTACTTGAGTAAGGTAGATGGTTTGATAGACAAGTGAGCGCTAAAATGGTTCAATAATAATTAGTGCTATGTTTAAATAGCCTATACAAATATTAAGCATGACGGTCATATATTTTCAGGGCTTTACCCTACCATCTCCATATCATTTGATAAAGACATGTTAAAAACATGAGTTATACAACCAATGAAAATATACATTTCACAGAGTATTTACCACTTGGAATTATAAATATCGGTTGAGGATTGCCTGAGTATAGAACGAGTTAAAACAAACAAAAAAAAAGTTATTCACACCACGGGTCGTTGAAGCAATTAAAACAGCTTGTGTTTACGTGTGGGGGCCGGACCTTTAATACCAAAGGCCTATATATTTATATTTATATTTATAACCACTACACCACTAGCATTTCACTTGAAATGAGTGAGCATAATACGGTCTAAAGGATTTTCGGTGGCCACCGCTCCGGTAGATGGTCTGCCCTACAGTATAACCGGTTTGGCGAACCCCATCTCACTGATCACTCTGTCACCCCCCCCTCTCTCTCTCTTAAGACGCAAACGCGTCCCTTTCCCAAAAAAGATTGCAGCGAGCTTGTAGAATGTAGATCAGCTATTTTCAGCATGCATTAAAACTAACTAAACTATTTAAATAAACGGAGATCCATTTCACCAAACTTAATAATATGATTGTAAAATCCGGAATTCGAACTGCGAGCACCATTAGAGGATGACACATAAGTCCGCAGCACAGACCACAAAGCTACGACCACACCTTGACGTACAGAGAGAGAGAGCATTGTGATTATAAAGCACAAAGGTTGTGATCATGTTAAAAAAAAAAATATTCCACCAGCGTTCTTGTGCTGTGTTCTACAACACAACACAAGAACGCGGGTAGAATAACTTTTAATGTTTATATAATATATATATATAATGTTTAATAACTATTAATGTTATCTTCTACAACTTGTAGAAGATAACATTATTAGTTGTTAATGACGTGATGTAATATTAGTGTCAACATTAACAGAGAATCACGTGCATTATGTATGATGTTTGATTTATACAACAAATTAATAAAAACCCAAACCACAGTCATTTTTAGTCTCTCTCTCTCTCTCTCTCTCTCGATGGCTTTAGCTGGTCGCAGATTTTTATATAGCTCTCTACTCCCCCTATTGGACATAATATCTACATTGTGAAATGCGCAGATCATGCAAACCATCTGCAAAGAGAAAGGGACAAGGTAATTGGCCCAGTACTGTATTCTAGATTTGAGCTGGACAGAGAGTGTCCCAAACCAAGCAGCCATGCCATATCTAATAATGCCACCTAGCACTGCGTCTTAGAAAGTTGTCATGGCTCCCTTGCTCACACCAAAGAGCCTGAGCCTGCGGAGAAAGTGCAAGTGTTGTGCCAATTTGGCACACAGATAATCCACATGGACTTTCCATTTGAGCTGGTTGTCCATTTGGATCCCCAGGTACTTGTATGATACAACCTGCTCAATTTGCGTGCCCCCCATGCAGACACCTTTAGGATCGAAGATCATCTCTTTAGTTGTTGTGGTGTTTAACATAAGGTGGCTATTATCACACCAGTCTTTAAAGTTATTGATCTCACCGATATACTGTATCCCGCTGGGCGTTCAACACCCCACAACAGGCTGACAATTACAGTGTCATCAGAGAATTTCAAGATGTAGTTGTTAGGCTGACTACTTCTACAGTCATTTGTGTAGGCAGTGAAAAGAAACGGTGAACTCACCCCCCCTTGTGGCACACCTGTGCTACACAATTTTGGGCTTGAGAGTACAGCATTCACCTTGACCTGTTGAGATCTGTTTGTTAACATGCAGTAGAACCAACGACGTAGAGTCTGTGGGGGCCGGGGGGCCAGGGCCCCCATGAGGAATTGGACCAGGGATCTCGGCCCCCATGAGGAATTGGACCTGAATATATATTCGCCTCGGTTCGTCCCGTTTGTGCCGCATCAGGTCGCGCCCGTTTGCGCAATTCTCGTCTTGCATTGACTGTGTAGGGCTGTAGGCTATACAATCGCGCCGCTCTAACCATCCAACCCCCCAGCATCAAAGCCCCCATCCACCCCCCGCCACTGTCCGTGGGTGGTGGGGGCTGTAGGCTATACAATCGCGCCGCTCTAACCATCCAACCCCCCAGCATCAAAGCCCCCATCCACCCCCCGCCACTGTCCGTGGGTGGTGGGGGGTGGACCGCGTTGCCTGTCCCTTGTAGGCTACACATGCATATCAGGCATTGAAATGCTAATCTGAGTGCTAAGTGCTTAACCTGCCAGGTAGGTATGTGTGTGAGGAGCTGATCACAGTCACAGATAGAGGGAAAGTGTTATATTTGGCCTATTATTTATGCTATATATTATTGACCGCGTCTGTGTCACAGTCTCACAGTCATTGCGCACACGGGAGAGAGAGAGAGAGAGGGAGAGAGAGAGAGAGAGGGAGAGGGGTGCTGCGTGTTAAAAAATAAATAGGCTACTCATCTTTGTGTTCTGTTGGGAGGCGGGGCGGCACGGGCCCCCTTGAGGATTATGAAAACTATTCGTCGCTGAGTAGAACCACGTAATTATGAACGGATTTACATTCATGTTGTTTAGCTTTTTGACAAGTAGCAGCTAGAGGACTGACAGTATCAAAAGCAGAACTGAAGTCTGCAAAGAGGACGTGTGCATACGCCTTAGGCTCCTCCAAGTGCTTACTAATACCCCCTTTCTGAAACCAGCTCCTCGCCACTCGCTCTACACACTTGCCCTCGATATGCGCGTTCACGCGAGGCTGCGCCATATTAAGTGTCGTCCGAAACCAAGCAGCCTTGAGTGGAAGTGGCTTATAAAGCCCTCAAGAGCGAGTCTGTGCCGATCTAGACTCGATTGCCTTGTGCAGCCCTGCTCTCTGTCCGCATGGAAACCGCGACCTACAAATGTAAGAACCACCACAAATAAATGATAAATAAACTCCTCCTAAACAATTTCATCTGATGCAGAATAGACAATGCTCCAACTGATGTTCACAAGGGCTCTTTATTTACCCCACCGTGAAAAAACTATAAATGAAACCACAAACAAAACAACTTTTAACACAATGATTTATAAACACCATGGATGTATATGACAGCGTGACTGTCATTTTTGACAGTCACGCTGTATTTCCTTTTTCCATATTAATGAAATCCACATGTCACACAAACATACACGATGCAATGCAATATAACTGTACAAACAAAATAACAGGTAACACAATTGCATGATGGTAACCATGGCAACGAATGGTGTCTGTTTCCTGTTTCTGCACAAGGAGGGCGAGTGTATTTCCAAACAGTTTTTTATACCCATGCACCCTAATCAAGGGAACTTGATTCAGCTGGAGGGGAACTTCCTGACGAGGGAACCTCCCGAGAGCACTTCAAGTCAAGGGACTGGTTTCAGAAAGGGCCATAGGCTCTATGCAGCCGACACTTCCGCGTTCAGCTTGGGCCGCCGGAACGCTTCCGGTCGGCAGAAACTCATTCACTGTGAACGTACGGTCGTGATTTTGTAGGAACAAAGTTCAGTACTTTATACAACACTATTTCATTTGATAATGTGATGCCATAGTTTTTCATAGTTTGTATTATTTGTGTTGCGACGTTGACATGATGACATGAGCTAGAAACATCTTAAATCTCCTGTTAAAAAGGGGAGTTCTTCATGGAGTTGTTCCAGTTGTTACCGGTGTTGCCATGTCCGCTTGTTATAAGCGGCTTTGGTCTTGTTTTTCAGTAAAGTTGCTTGAAAATATTGACAGTAGTTGCAGGTTGTGTTTTTTTTTTGGGCTCGTTTCTAAAGTGTAGTTGCTTATTTAGGCTTGTTCCCTAATGTTGTTTAAACCTGTGATTCTGCTCAAACATTGTCATAAAGGACCCCCATGTATTTGTGCACACAGGCCCCATCTGAAAAATGTTTTGTGCCAGGTTTTTATTTGTATAAAACAAAAACTATTTAAGAAAATATCAGATCTAAAAGCTCACAACAACGCATTGTAGATGTTATTCTCAAGCCACTCCACAAATGAGCTACTTATTTTTCTACTCTAAGACTAAATGTCTTGGAGTAGAAATATAAGTAGCTCATTTGTGGAGTGGCTTCTTTTCATAGACCTGGTTGCTTATTTCTCTCACACAATCTGGCAACACCGATTGTTTACACTGCTGTGTATAACAACTGGAGAGGTAGGTGGAGACAGTAGAGACCACTTCACAGAGGAAAAAGTCCGTCAGCCCAGGACATGGCAGCTTATTCCTTTACATATATTTATGATCGTATTGAAACACTGAGTGCAATCATATTTGTATAGAGTTTGGATAAGAACATGGTCACTCACTGACCATAACTGGTGGGATCTATATGAATAACACTAACTGCACATGACAAAGAATATCACCAATTTTAAGCAGCTTTAATGTCATAGTAATGCATATAGTGTTTCATTGCTTTTAATTTGTTACCCAAAAAAAAGTACATTCAACAAGCGTCACAGCTTGACAGTAAGGGTTGCTTTCAGGTTGCCTGACCAGGCACGTGCCCATTTTGAGAAGGGATGCAAGCATCTATAAACACAATATGTCTAAACACCTGAAAGTGGCCAGAGCACTCTGTCTTTAATTAAATAATATAAATACATATAATAGAATAAACAAAAATGACAGCACTGTTTACAGACCCCCTTTTAAGACGCCTACTTCTGGATGCATTTAGGGGTTCGATCAGGTCTGTGGTCTGAAAGTGTCTGCTGCAGACTCTTGTTTTTTCTGTGACTTTCATCTTCTTTCTTCTGATATTAGCTAACCACCTCTCCTGCAGTTGTTTGTCTTTTGGAACTCGGTGGCAACTGAGAAAGGAGTTAAACTTAGCTGAGGCTGTACACTGTGCGGCACTGCAGTGGTATGCTGATGAACTGTCCTGCCGTTTTTGGAAGGTGGTTTTACTGCGTTTGGAAGCCATGTGAAATAATAAAGCACCTACTTATTCTCCAGCTGTGGAAGGATGCTATATGTGGCATAACATCTCAAGTCACAATGTCACATATATAGGGCATAGGGTTGGGCTAGTCATACAATCAAACCAATCACATTCTGATGAGTGTTAAGAGCAATCGGGAACAGCTGTCTCACATTCCTGGATCAAATATATTTGTGATTGTATTGAAACACTGAATGCAATCATATTTGTATAGAGTTGGGATAATAATATGGTCACTGACCATAACTGGTGGGATCTATATGAAGAACATTAACTGCACATGACAAAGAATATCACCAATTTTAAGCAGCTTTAATGTAACAGTAATGAAAGTTTTCATTGTTACAAAAAAAATAGTGTTGACAGTAAGGGTTGCTTTCAGGTGCTCATTTTGAGAAGGGACACAACTGTCTATAAAGTATAAACACAACAAAAGATATGACTAAACACCTGAACGTGGCCAGAGCACTTTGTCTTCTGGTCTGTGGAATAATAAAATAATATAAATACATATAATAGAATAAACAAAAATGACAGCACTGTTCACATGATGTTTTCACTGTTGCTACACTAAAATAGTGTGAACCCAGTCATATATAGCTATGTAGGTGGTTTGCATCAAATAAAATACAAAATATAATAGCATAAATGCAAAAAATATAAAATAATTAAAATGGCAAAAAATATAAAAAAATATAAAATGGCAAAGATAAAATTAAAATAAATGGCAAAAAATAAAAAATAATTAAAATAAATGGCAAAAAATATAAAATAATTAAAATAAAGGGCAAAACATATAAAATAATTAAAATAAAGGGCAAAACATAAAATAATTAAAATAAAGGGCAAAAAATACAATAGAAAATAAAAAATATAAATAAATATAATATAAATTTAAATAAATAATGGCAAAATATTAAAAGAAATGTAAAAAAACACAAGTCATTTTCTGCTGCATTGTGGCTCTTCAGTTACTAGAGAGGTATTTTGCCAGATAAGTATAAAAGAAAAACAAGTCACATCTCTGTTTTAGGCTGTCTAACACAGTAGTGTCTCTGTAAATACGTTGGAAAAACATGTCATCAAGTGCACAAACAACACAATCACACCAGTCCATACCCGTGATCAGCAACTGCCCCTGAACTTGCCAATAATATGCATGGCTCTCTTTCAACTTGTGGGTGCCATGGTCAGGTACGAGGTACTTGCAATCAATATAACTTTGTGCATTTGGGCATTTGACTTCAACTAACCTAAATGATGGTCTTTCAAGTGGGTCATAGACCAGCCCATCAGGTGAAGCCCCAAGCCACGGTGCATCAGGATGAACCACCAGTCCACATCTCCTGAAGTTGATGTTTTTCTGGGTTGCATAGTCCCTTAATGCACCCGTCTCCAGATCCAAGCCTCTCTTCATGAGTGTGGTTTGACGTGTTCCACGGATGATCCTCTCAGCCAGTTTTTCTGCTGAACTCGGCCCCCTAACATGGCTTACCTCTCTAAATGTTGACGCTGTCACCCTCTCTTTCCTCAAAGAATGCCACTCAGACACTGTACTTTGGCATCTCGTTGCCTCTTCTATCTCGTGCGACTGTGACGAGGTGACAGAAAGAGATATCAGGTGCAACTGCTCGTGTTTAGTTGGCACAAATGTACAGTGGGATCTAGCTGGTATCCCTCTAATGGTATTTTGGGGAATGGGGGGGCATCCTCATGTATGATGAGACAATCCTCTGATGTGGGAGGTGGCTGCTGATATGAGATGATGCTACCAGCCTGTACTTTACCGAACATGGAGTCTACAAGTGGTTTGTCTGGTGATATGTTCATAGTGCAGACTAGTGGAGTGGAGTCTGGTTTGAAGCCTGCATAGGCAGTAGTAGGGTCAAGGGTTGATGGGTCTGGAAGATCACCACTGTAGGCTCTGTATAGTGTTGACCTGGAATAACAAATAAGTGATCAATAGTCATTTTTGTAACACCGTGCAGTGTGTTTGTTTACATCAATCCAATCCACATTATTTATAAAGTACATTTAAAACAAAGGCATTGAACTAAAGTGCTGTACACTCGAAGATCTCAATATAGCTATCAGCAATCCTGTTGCAACGCATACCTGATTCCAGTTGTTGAAGTAGCACCTGGTTTGGGCTTCACGACCACCATGGCATCAACCGGTCCTGGCTTTACTCCCTATTTATCAAGAGGCTATTAATAAACAGCTTATAGCAATCAAACATTATGACAGATCTTTAAATAATTTAAACAAACCATTGTTCGAGGCTTATGCCATTTTTGTTCAGTCTCGGTGCATGAAAGGACAGGAGGGACGACGGACATGCCACACTCAGAATAATGAGCTGTCTGGTAAAGCAAGGCTACCAAGTGGTTGCACAACCCAGTGCCAGCCGCACATGAACAGAAGCTGTTGACCAGCACCACTGGATCTGAATCCCGTAAGGTCATCTGAAATAAAAGGTTGTGCACGCACGCACGCACACACACACACACACACACACACACACACACACACACACACACACACACACACACACACACACACACACACACACACACACACACACAACTCAAAATTACTATCTCAAGTATATCTGTTACTAAGCAATACATCTGGAAAAGCTAAAGGTGACAGGACAGTTTTGAGGTGGAACATAAGCAGTTTAAAAGATAGCTGAGTGAATGAAAGGGCACATCCATTTTCATGCCATATAATTTTTAACATTACACATCTTGTTCATTTTACAACAAAGATGATACTACATTCCTTTGTTTACAGTATTGCTAACAGACTAGAAACCATAACACTCAGCTACCATCTAACTGCATTACCATTGTTTCAGCTGCTACTGTTATTATTTTATTAAGTCCATCATGAATAACACTGCATTGCATTTCATTCACTAATATGATAATCAACAATACTACCTCAACATAAACTCTTTGCCTCAGTTGGTCAAGCTGAAACATGGTACAACAGAAAAAAGACATGCTTCAAACAGAACATTAGTTTATCAGTGAAAAAAGACATGTGCACAGACAGTGCAAGACTGAAAGGTTCCCCTGTCGTATATGGCACCCCAATCACCACAAGTGCTATAAAGTGCACCCCAGAACATGCTTTGAAGATAATCTCAACAACAGTCAGACTGTTGCTGTTTACTACTGTAGTCATAGTCGTAGCTGGTGTGGTTTCTCAGCTTTCTTCATAGAGTGATAGCAGTTCACTCTAACAGAGATGTCATTTGTGTCCCTGTTTTTACATGACACTTAAACACAAACATACAAACATTTACATTGATAAGGGGACATTACTGTTTATGTGATTATTATAGAAAACAAACTGGAACTAGTCATGGCAGCATAATAATAGTAGCCTGGCGTTAGCAAACACATCTGTTAGTGTTAACTGTAGATGCTAACGTTAGCGAAATGCACATACCTTCATAGTTGCAGAGATAAGAAGACACGTAAAACTTGAAACCTTTCTCAAGTTTACTATGTGGTGTTTCTGTACACATCCGAGTCAGCCTTCGCACATCATTCACGGTAAACCTCGGCAGTTCCAGTAAACAACGGGTGAAATGGGATGATTCCTCTTCCATTGTTGCAGTCCAATGTGTATAGTGTACTGTTGTGCTTGTGTCCACTCGTCTTTTTTATCTGTGAAGCCGCGGTCTCCGCCTACTTCTTCTCCAGCTGTTAAACACAGCAGTGTAACAACTGGAATGACTCCCCTTTTTAACAGGAGATTTAAGACGTTTCTAACTCATGTCAACGTCGCAACACAAATAATACAAACTATGAAAAACTATGGCATCACATTATCAAATTAAATAGTGTTGTATAAAGTACTGAACTTTATTCCTACAAAATCACGACCGTACGTTCACAGTGAATGAGTTTCTGCCGACCGGAAGCGTTCCGGCGGCCCAAGCTGAACGCGGAAGTGTCGGCTGCATAGAGCCTATTAAATGGGTTAGACTGACTACAGCATCCTCTGTGCTGCGCCCGGCCCTGTAAGCAAATTGTAAAGGATCCATCGAGGAAGCCACCTGAGACTTAAAGGGGCATTCCACTCATTTTCAACATTTTACTATGTCATTAATGTACCTTAGAGCTGTTGTGTGGAAATAATAAAAAAGTTCCCCCATTCTGTGTTTCCTAGAACTAGAGGTCTGAAAAAAATCATTAACATGGTGAAACACATCTTGATGATGTCGTCAAGATGTGTTTCACCATGTTTTTTTCCAGTGTTCTGTGGAAGCTCCTTTTTTTCTTGTTTTTTTCCTCTTTGCCGTACAACATCACCGCCGGTTATCTACATGCCCATACATGTACAGATGGATAAGTACTAGGCCTAATGACAACGCTGGATAGTGGGACTTTGATCAAGACTTTGATGTCCCCTGTTAGTGCGATCGACGGAATGAAAGCAATCTGTGCGATAGATTCGGCGAGGCGATCATCATCATCATCCTCCTCCTCCTCCTCGAGTAAGAAAGCAGACTTATGGAAAGTTTAAAGTCACAGACATTGACAGGCAGATATAAAAATTAACACAATAAATATCCTATACATCCTATACACCGAATGAAATCCCTGAATGTGTACTTTTACGAGGAAAACAGTACACATTGATCCCATGTACAGTTTGTCAGAAATTGGTTATTGAATGCACCTTGCGCCCACCAGAGAACTTCAGAGAAGACATGGACCTGAACTCAAGATTCACAAAATAAGGCCTATAGCGACATATAAATACTATATACCGTATGAAACAGAAGACTCTCTGCTTTCATACAAAAAAAACTTCTACTGTAATAATAATAAAAATCACACCCCTGTAAAGTGAGTGGTGCAACTCTGTCCCATATTCTGTTCTCTACTTATTCAATACAGCTCGCTATATACGGATTGAGGCAGAAAGTCCTGTCAACCTTTTATTTACAGTTTGGTCTGTAAACGTCTACTGTAATAATAAAAATCACACCCCTGTGAAGTGAGTGGTGCAACTCTCGCTATAATACGGACTGAGGCAGAAAGTCTTGACTTTATGCCTCAGTCCGTATATAGAGCGTCGCAGTCCCGCCCCCTACCCTGGACCAGGAAATGATTCTCCGTTCATTTTCCTCATAGACATTTCAGAAAGTATTTATTTAAAGACTTTTAGTTGTCACGACTCGAGTTGGCTTTGTCCGCGGCGTAACCATCTTTAAATAAATACTTTGTGAAATGTCTATGGGAAAAATGCATTGGGATTCATTTCCTGGTCCATGGCAGGGGACGGGACTGCGACGCTCTATAGCGAGCTGTAGTGTATAAGTAGAGAACATAATATGGGACAGAGTTGCACCACTCACTTTACAGGGGTGTGATTTTTATTATTACAGATAATCACTTTCAGGCAAAAGCAGGTGTTGCAAAAAGGTCAATATCTCCAGAATGGAAGATGGTAAAATCAACAAAAAAAAAGTGGACAGTTCAGCTTTCTTTTGATGTATGTGTGTGATTCTCGCTATAAAAGAACATTTTGCTGTGGGCCCCTAAAAGATTTCCTTCCTTCAATGTAAAGTCCATAGCACCAGAAGAATAGGCCTGGCTAGATTCTGTAGCAGCCAATGTATTAATATAGTGTGAATAGAAACTCTTCAAGGAAATGGACTTTGTGTCAAGTATGGTAAAATAATGTGACGTGAAAATGTTTCTGACAATATGCACACAATGTCTCATGACATTAATGAATATGCATTATGTCCATACAATATTTACACACACACACACACACACACACACACACACACACACACACACACACACACACACACACACACACACACACACACACACACACACACACACACACACACAGCCGGGCTCATTCATTCCAATGTAAATATCATGGATTTTACACATTAAATACTGGTTCATTTTTGGAAACAGACCTTCAAAATCTCTTCCAAATCCATTAACAAGGCCTTAGGCCTGCCATATGCACTAATATGTGCGTGACATTTCTGTTTTAAAACAATGTTTTATCATATAGGAGAACTATTGGTGGAGAGGTTTGTCTAACCCATGTTATGCTTAGCTGTGATTGGGGCTTATAGGTCAATTGAAAATGGAGGACCCTGATCAGCCTGGTGTGTCAGTGCAATGAATGGAGGAGTCTGATTTCACCTTCCCAGAGTAATACTTCTTTGATACTAAACCTAATATTCTTTTAAAAACAATATCCAAACATTTATGACAGCACTCACCAAGTAACTTTAAAGATAAAGAAAAGGACAGAGGCAGTGCCTCGATTTATTTTTGAAAACTTGTTTAGCTTTGATGTAATAATAAAGCAAAGCTTAAAAAACTTAAAAAATATTGTTTTGGTCACAATACAACAGTCTTAAACATGAGATGGACACTTTTGGAGAAACAATCAATAGCCTAATACTTCTCTCTTTTCTTTTTAAGACACAAATATTTTTGGCAACATTACAACTGCCAACAGCTGTGCGTGTCCACTTATATCTGTTGATTCATCAAGCTGCAGATTTTCCACTAGTCAACATCTTTTGTATGACAACACTGTGTCTGCAGACATGTATTCAATGCATCGGCCAGTTGTGTTATTTGAGAGCGGCACCTTTACTAAATCCTGGTCCCAACATTGTGTTCGCCGCGATTTTGAATGCCGACACTAAACAAGAAATTCTGCCACTGTATGTATTCATTTTGAACTTTGCCATGAGCTCGGCTTGTTTCCAGAGCTTTTTCAGAAACCTCGGCGTATCAAGTCACTTGCCTGCTTCGCTGTGTCTTTTGTCCTTTGTACCGAGTTGATCATGGTTGGTCTCAAGGTGACGCTTCAGCTTACTGGGAACCATGGCGCTGTTTGCAAGCTTGTCTCCACAAACGATGCACGGTGGAATCGGATCAGATGTATCCCCAGTAAACGTGAAGCCAAATTTATTGTAGTCATCACGGTACAGTCCAGCAGTGGCTTTCTTTTTAGGCGTCGCGTTGCTACTAGTCGTGGTCGTTTATGATCTTTGTCAGGCATGCCCAAATATGGAGTCTATGTAGACGTCATAATTATGTAAAAACAGGCTAGCTCCATATATGGACACTGGGCAGGGTAGAGTGTTTAAGCATTTATTTCATATTTACATGGCGATTTCAGCTCTGACATCTATTTCAGACATGCTTTAGTATGTGAAGAGTCTGTCTGTGCTATTAACTCATTTTGGATTTAAAAAAAATTCTGTGATTCTCTCAGCGAAAACCTTATAAAAACCACGCCTTAAGAGGCTTTTCTGTGCCTGTGTTGTGTCAATCTCCATCCAATCTGGAGGGATATCAGCAGGTTCTGCTTCATATTTTTTGGCAAATTCATTGTTGAATTTCACCATCACATATTTCCAGTAGTCCGATGCTTCACCATCACATATTTCCAGTAGTCTGGTGCTTTGGTATTGTTGAATGTACCAGCTGGGGAAAATGTTCTTGTACTTTTTATAAGGGTAGTTCTGACCCTTTGTCTCAGAACAACAGAACGTAGCCTCACTTGTCACTAAAGAAGTACATATATCGGTTGCGAGTTTATCTGATTTAGTAAAACTACATCGACCAAGACCCATTGGTCTGTGCATTGAGGCAAAGTGTTCCGTGTGTCCTTTGCCTCCTGCCTCACAAGGCACTTTGCAGAATGGACACTTTTTCCCACATCCAATGACTCTGTTGAACAGCTCGTTCTGGGGTTTGACATCAAGTAACCTTAGTTTTGCTGGCAGGTCCATTTCTTTAAATGTCTTCTTAAGTGTCTGTTCCATTTCTTTCACAGACTCTGTAAGCCACTGAACAAACTCTTCCAGGTTTGATTTGTTCAGGATCAAGACAGTTTCCAGAGCATCCTTTGGAATGACCAGTTTATCACCAATTCCATTGCAAATATTTTGGACAAACGTCTCAACAGTGACGTTGTCCTCCTTTTGGGCATTTGTGATAGCGCTGGTTATGTACTTGACGTTTTCTTCTATGTATTGTTCTTCCAATTCAAACAACTCATTCCCACTTGAGAATCGTTCCACAATTTGGTCAAATATCCAGCCTCGAACAAGACCTTCATATGAGTTAATGTAGCTCCTATAGGTCTCAAAATCGTCCTTTGACAGCAAATAGCTCAAAAGGGAATGCTGGAATAATGACCGTGTTCTAAATTGATCAGCATTTTTGCCTTTCAGCATTGCATCAACAATGACTGGACCCAAGGAACGGGTGACATAGTCTTCCACTGCAGGTATCAGGCAGAGGTTTGTGAATTCTTCTGCTTTTTTCCGACACTGGTCTCGTTCATTGAACAAATCTTTAAAGGCAGAACAGTATGTGTCTTTCTGTTTATCTAGACAAACCTGTGGGTCATTATTCTGTCTGAAGTCTTTGTGCATTTTCTGAAACTCTCGAGCTGCAACGCCACAAATGTGTAGTTTTAAGTGAACTTCAAACTCAGTATCTGTCCTAACATCTCCATTGTCACTCAACATGGCATCAATCTTATGTAGGATCTCTGAGATATAAGTGTCATGGTAATTGGTTTTCTTTTCCACTTTCTCAGACACATGCTGTGTGCAATCCTTTATAATCCTGTCAGCTAGATTTTGTGCAGCCATGATTGGATCTTCACGGCCAAACAATTGTCTAGCCTTACGTCTAGCAGAGGCAAAGTATTCCTCTGATTTAACTTTGAAGTCCTCGTTTCCAGATTGTTGCAGGGTTCTTTGTGCCAGTAATTTACAAGCATGACCCCCCTTTGGCGATAGGTTCAACCTCAGCTGATATTCAACTTTACTGTAGACGTCAATGTTTTGTAAAGGCGTTAAGTTTAATTCACAAACTGTTTGTTCCCACAGCTCATCAAATTGTTTGTCTAGTGAAGATGAAATCTTGTTTCTCTTAAGGTCACTCTTACGGCATTCCTCAATTAACTTCAGCACCTTGTCCTCCAATTTCTTTGCAAATGTCTTCTTCATTCCGTCAAGACTTATCATTCCTCGTCTGATTTCAACAGCAGCTTCCAGTTGATTGCGTACAGAGTTCTCAATTTCTTTTCGATGGCTTTTTGCACTGTTTGAGAAGTCCTCTCTGTATCTCTCAACAAGATGGATGTTTCCTGCTTTTTGCTTAAAATAGTCAGCCAGATGTTGAAGGAGTTTTGTCTCCCATGTAGAGAGCTCTTTCAAGGCTTCACTCTTCAAATGAGTCAGTAACGCTTCCAGGTTTGATATGGTAGATGTCACAATTCCGAAGTTTGAAATCCTTGTTTCAGCTTGTGTAACCCATGTGTGCATGTGTTTTTTGAAGTTCCATTCTAATTCGCTGGATTCTTTGCAAAGCTTCATGTAGGCATCGGCCACAAGGCTGTTTCGGAAACTGAAGATAAAGTTCTCATGTTGTACTGCGGTCCACAGGCTTTTTGTCCATTCCAGAAAGTCCAGTACTGTATTAGCAGATGCCTTGCTGCTTCCCAAAATTTGGATTATGTTCTTCTTGAACTCATAAACAGCCTCACTGTACCCTGCATTTACTGGTGCCATTGGTGGGTTCCCTTGCCAGAGTCCAGGGATGTACCAGCTACCAGTGTCTGGATTGTATTCCATAACATCTGTGAAGTTCTTGTTGTCTTCGTTATTCTCCATTTTGGCAGCAGCTTGAGTCATCTCATTCAACTGTTGCAACAGTAGACTTCTGTCCCGCTGGTTCTTGTCTTTGGCTGTTACATCTGACACGTTATGATGAACAAACTGGCAGTTTGGCATCTTCCCCACTTCTTTCATCCTGAGGAAAGCGTGTACGACAATTTGCAGGATGTCTTTCATCTCCGACATGTTCTCCATCTTAATGTTGATTATAGTGACATCACTAAGCCCTACAACAAATGTTGCAAGCTCATTGTCATGCTCATAGCTATCATCCAATTGTGCAAGTTCTGGCGACTTCAGACCTTCAGTGTCAATGATTAGCACAAAGTCACAGTGTAGAACACTTTTGAAGTTTTCTTCCACTCTGACGAGCAACATGAAGGCACCTCGAGTGCATCGACCGCTGCTGACCGCAAACTGCACTCCAAACATGGTGTTAAGGAGCGTGGACTTTCCTGCGCTCTGAACTCCAAGAACTGTTGTGACCAGGAGTTTGTTCTTATGCCCTACCAAGACACTTAGCTCAGTGAGAACATCCTTCACCCATGTAAGAGGAATGGTGGATGCATCACCGTCCACCAACTCCATGGGAAATCCTTCAAGGAGCATTTCTGCACACAATTTGGGAAGATGCAATAGCTGTTCATGTGAATTACAAGTTTCTGGAAGGGACATTGCAGACTCATAGAGCTGACCCATTTCACGCGAGAAGTGTTCTATCCCCAGTGAGCTGTTGGAAAACTGTCTATCAAGCTCTTTAATGTCATCTTTGTTGTCGGAACTCTGACATTTCTTTGAACTCTGAAGTTTCTCTTTGTAGTGTTCGCGGAGAGTGCTGAGTTTTTCTCGGGACAGATTATCGAGGTTCATTCGCATCCACTTCAAAAAATAAGACCTCTCTATCTTTGGGCTTGATAATGCACTTATGAAGCGGGCCATGGCCTCTGACATGCCATGATGGTTTTGTTGTTCTCTAAGTTCTCCTTTCTTTTGTCGGAGCTCACCTTTGTAAGTTTCAAGGCTTTTATCGCCAGCGTTTTGAAGCCTGAACTCCTCCTTCGTCAAACGAGCAAATTCTTTCAATATCTTCCCTTGCAGGGGAAGCTGATTTTCCTTATACTTAAGAATGTCTGTTATCTCTGAGGTGATTGCGTCTGCATTTCTCTTGGCGTTCTGACACTCTGGGGAGTCCTCATCAACTGCAATTCCAAGTTGTTTGGCAACAGCAGCCATGTTCTCCATCTTCATCCTCATTTTTGAGCTGTTGACCACATTGGTGACTTTGTCTCTCAGCTTTTTGACAAAGTCTGCATCATTCATCTTGTCAGTCTTTATAATGAAGTTGTTCGTGTTCAAGTTAAACTTCCCCTTCACTTGTTTAAGGGCATCAAGATTGAAACCTTTGCTCTGGGTGTTACCGACCAAGAACAGCTGTGCTTTGTTGTTTTGGCTGCTCAGTAGTTTGTACTGAGAGTCCAAGTTGTCAAAGAACACAAAAACTGCTGCCGATGTCTGGCAAAGAAATTCATATTGTTTTTCAAAGGACTTGATGTCCCCCCGGAGGTTAGCTATGGCTACTGGCTCTCCGAAAATGTCAATGTTAGTGTTTCCACACGGAAGATACCAACTCATTTCCACCAATCCATCAGATATTTTCCTTGGACGATCACCACCTTCCATGTTTCGGTGAACAAATGTGTCATGATACTGTTGAGGATTACTCAGTAGATCATTGAGAATCTTTGACTTGGACAAGGAGGACTCACCCAGTCTTACAAAAGACACCATTGGAAGTTCAGTGAGAACAATTCTGTCTTCAATAAAGCCTTTCGGACCTGAAAGCGAACGAGGTCTGCAATTTTTAATGATGTCTCTCATGGCCCAAAGCATTAACTCACACTGACCTGTGTCACAACGAGGAAGCAGCAGAGGTAATGAAAACTGACACATGGACATTTTCAACGCCATTTCCTGCTGTAGCAAACCATTGGAGCACAGAAAAAGAGCAGTGACAATGTCTAAGGGGTGAATCATATCTGAGCCCTGACTGTCTAGCAGACTATCAAGTTCTAAATCTGTAGCATCACTGTTTGGTTCACATACTGGTTCACATTTCACATTCCTTGCCGTTACATTGACCATCATTAACTTCTTCAAAAAATGCCATGCAAGATCTGAATGACAAGTAGCAGGTTCATCTGTAATGGTCTTCTTATCAATCTGGAGTATTGTGCTCAAGGATAGCTTCTCTGTGTAGTGATCCTCCAACCCCAGATCTCTCAGAAATGACTTCAAGTCAAGTGTTGTCTGAACAGTGACTGCACCGCTTTCCTTGCTTCTGCCAGCTGCACCGCATTCACATGTGACTCTTACAGCATACTCTGCCATTGGCTCAAGGCCAGAAATTATGGCCATTTCAGTTTGTGATGTCACTTTGTCCCATTGCGGTTGTTCAGTGGATACTTTAGCGTACTCTACACTGTAGCTCTCCACAGTCACCCCATCTGCAGTCTCAGTGGGTTTCTCCCATGTAACTGATAGTCCATTTGAGATTGGTGAAACTTTAGGTTTTCCAGGTGGACTTGTGGGTAAAGTTTTCATGGAATCACTGACTCCACTGGCTGGCCCTCTGCCAACTGGACACACTGCTCGGTATCTGAACACGTAGTCTGTGTTAGGAGACAAATTGGAAACTGTAATTTCATCAGCTTTGGGTGCTGTGTGTTGGTGCCACTCATCTTGTCCAGTGACACAGTACTCAATAGAGTAGTGGCTGACATGTTCTGCTCCAAATCGCAGCGGGTGCATCATGAGTGTCACACTGTTGTGGGATGTGCCACTTGCTGATAATTTCTCAGGCTTTGAAGGTGGTTGAAAATTATCATTGGCCAATGACCCATCTTCATAAAGGTAGATGCTTGCTCCCCTTTGACTCTCATTTGTTGTAGCTGTTATGAGGAACTGGATATCCTTGTTGTCTTTGTTCGCCTCTGAAAAATCAATGAACAACTTTGCTCTATTTCTCACTTCTGACTGTTCTGAGATGTACCATGGTTTCTCTTCTACATGCGTTGTAGTGCTCACTAGTTTGGGTGTATCTCTTAGGTAGCTTGATAAAGCTGACAGATATGGTTCAGAGGTTTGCAGTGATGTGAAAGCAAAGCATACAGCATGGTGGGTTTCTGAATTGAGGATAGTTTCAAGTTCATTGGAAGAGACAATCTTTGTGTTTTTCATCATCGTGGTGCGGGAGCTTATGCTGTTTATTTCTCTCTCTTTGCAGTCCATCCACTTGGTCAGGTCTTTGCTGTTGAAAGGAGACAAATGTCTTGTTTTTAGGAACTCTGCGAGCACACTCTCCTCTTCCCCACCTCCTCTGATTAAAGGAAGTTTGTTTGCCAAGTTTTTCTGAAACTCGAGCTTGTACTGGTTGCAACGATCTTTAAAGGTTTTCAGATTTTCGCCAATCTGGGGGAACTGTTGTGCAACTGGGCGTTTTAGTTCATCGTTGCACTTCAGTTCCAGTTCACTGAAGTACTCCATGACACTTTGAGCTTCCATCACTAAATCAATGCTTATCTGACGGACCAGTTGAGCAGCAGAAGAGTCTAAATCCTTCAGTGGCATCAGCCAGACCTTCAGTGGTACGGCATTCTCTCCGTTTGGACCCAGCAACTCTGGCAGGCTTTGGTAGACTTGTATTGCGTCTTTAAAAGACACCGGATTTTTCTGCAGTGAAAAGTCCCCATGGAATTTGCATGTGAATTTCTCTACTTTTGCGATGTCTGTTTCTTTCATTTGTAGAGACCCTTGACCATCTATTGAGATTGTGGGAATCTTTTTGATTACTGCCTTCACGTCCCCTTCAACGTATTGATGAGTCTTTGTTTCAGAAACATCACGGTCAAATACAAAGAATGCTTGTGCCCCATAAAGGATACCTGTCACCACATGCGTTGCTTTGCCTGAATCAAAGACATCTGGATGTTTCACATTGCCTTTTCCAAGATGATTCATGGACAGTTGTTGGAACTTTGTGGTAGCTTTATATTTTAATGTTACTCTGGCCTGATGTTTTGAAGTCTTAGAATCATTGAGATATTTGGCAGAGCCATCAACTTTTACCAGTCCACACAAGAAACTTGCTTTCAAGGAAGCTTCAATATTCAGTGCTGAAGTTTTGTCCTCGATTGATTCAGATGCTACTATCTCAAATTCAGTGCTGGGCTGGGGTGTGATTTTTGCATTCTTCTCCAGAGCTTCATTATCCCACAACGTAAGCCCTGCAATGGAATGAACAGCTCAATTGGTGAAATATGTCTTTCCCCTTTTCTATACAGTGCTGTGTATGTCTTTCCTTATTTTACTACATTTAACAATATCCTTGCTGTTGCTTATTTCATTTTAAACACTTGAACCTTTTTTTAACGTTCTTAACCCTTAGACAGATTACTACTGGAAAACACGTGGAGTTTTGCATTAGTCTTTTCTGCCCTGTACGTGATTTTCCGTAGTTCTCTTTTTTTATTAATACCAATATATTAATTCGGTCCGCACCTCTGTATATAGTATTGAGCATAAATATCAACTACATTTCCCAGAATTCCCGTGTCACGTGACACACGTGTATGCTTTCCTATTGGAAACTGACGCCCAGCCCCCAGTGAACAGGGGGGTTGGTTGACTCCTCCGAGGTGGGCACTGGAGGAAGAGTTTTTCAGCCAGGTTTGCAGTCGCCGCAAAAAAAACAATCTGAAAAATGATCCATCCGTGTCCAGTGGCATTCTCCAGTCCCAGACCGTTGGCCGGGCTGCAACATCCACCCTCGCGGATTACACGTGTGCAATGTTTTTACCTTCTCCCCACCGGAGTTACCACCAAGGCTGATGCCTTCGCTAAAAGGTAATTTTATTGTATTCGAAAATGCCCTAATATGACATGTCTAGTAAGACGATCCCTATATTTGGCCCGAGCCGACCTAGTGCTGATATCAGATAGATGTGGTAGAACCATATATGGATAGATCTAACTGGTTTAGTCATCGTGACATGCATAGTCGGAGAATATATAACAAGGGTCGGTACTATAGGTGATCGACGTAGCTAACAAAAACATCTGATCAAATGAATGTATTGTACTGTGTCTTTGTGGGCCGAATCGTGGCATCGTGGCATACAAATAGATGTTTGTATAATTAGTATCACGATAAAATAATATGGCGACGTTAGAATGACACCACCAATGAGTGATCGCGTGTAATGTAGCTGCCCAGCGTATATCCAGCACCATCACGTCACCACATTCCACTGGCTGTTGGCTAGTAGTAGTTGCTAACAAACACTGCACAAATGGTACTGGCTATTGGCCGGGCCACAAGCCCGGGCAATAGCCAGTACCAATGTTGCTGGATGATTGCGACGCAATGGTGCTGGATATACCCTGGGCAGCTAGCTACATTACCACCGATCACTCATTGGTGTTTCATTCTAACGTTGCCATATTATTTTATCGTGATACTACTTATACAAGCATCTATTTGTATTTGTCATGCCACGACTCGGCCCACAAAGACACTGCACAATAAAATCATTGATCGCCAGCAGCCGGGTAAAACGCCATGTAATAGTAGCGTGCACTGACTACAGCTAAAATGTTTATTTCTTTTTATATATTTAGAACTGGCATCAGATGAGGAGGAGGAGGAGGAGGATGAAGAGTCAAGACTGCGATGGCGTTCTCCGACACTGAACCGGATTCATTCATTCATTCATTTCAGGGGGGGGCAGTTTTTGGGTGTTTTTTTTATTTAGCCTACTCACACATAACCTGACTCCGCCAGATGGGGCAGCAGAGAGTACACTGGGTTCCCCCCTCCTGCTCCCATCTGGGAACTCTCAGGCAGACTTGATGCCCGGCCACAAAACGGCCTGGCCAATCAGCAGCAGCTAGAAGCGAAGTTGCTCACAAAACGGCCTGGCCAATCAGCAGCAGCTAGTAGAAGCTAGAAGCTGCTGCTAGAAGTTGCTAGAAGCTGCTGCTGATTGGCCAGGCCGTTTTGTGGCCGGGCATCAAGTCTGCCTGAGAGTTCCCAGATGGGAGCAGGAGGGGGGAACACAGTGTACACTCTGCTGCCCCATATGGCGGAGTCAGGTTAACTCACACACACACACCGTCAAGGACTGGGTTTGGGGACATTTGGGAGGAGTAGCTCTGATCCATAGCTCTAAATGCGCATTTAGAGCTATGGATCAGAGCTAGGGGAGGAGTAACTGTTTTGTATGTAGGCCTATTTATTTTCTGTAATATTTATCATTTTATTATGTTAGTAGTCGTAAAAAATAAAAGACGCTTTTACAATGAGTTAGACCTGTCATGACTATTTTGTTCACTATTGTGAGGTTTATTGTATATGACTAAGCAAGTTTCAACTGTGATTTACTCTGTAACGGTAGATGGTAATAACTCAATTTCTTTTTTATAATACAGTATACATTCAAGTCTATATTTTGATACATATCATGGGCACCAAGTCATATCAAAACAATGTCCTTGGATGTGTTTTTTATCAAAACTGTTTCTTCATAACAGGTTTTTGAGATACATGCATGAATAGACAAGGTACTGGTAAGACTATGTAAACATGGTATATATCAAAATGTGCGTTAGAATGTCTAATTTTACCCCAAAAAAGAATTGAGTTTATATGATGTTCCAATTTCAGAGCTATGGGGACTTTTAGCTGGATAGGTCAGATTGATCATGACTGACCATGCTATTTATAGATGGCAAAATATCTACAGTGGTACATGTGAGAAACTTTTTATTTTATTTTAATTGAACTAGACAACTCACCCTTTAAAATGAGATATTGCATGGCTATGTATGCCCAGCAGAAAAAAAGTTATTTAGAAAATAAAACTTCAACCGGGCATAACTTTTTTTGGTTGTCCTAGAAACAGAAACAGTGTAAATGCAGGCTAAACATTTTATCAACTCAGTTCATTTTTTTCCTGGAAGCAGACAAGTCAAGCTTTCTCTGAAGGTCTTTCGTTGTCACACATTCACAACAGAGAATTTTCAATAAATCATTCAAAAACGCCATTCTGGCCATAGAGAAGTCTACAAACTATATAGAAATCCTTGAAACGCTCAAAGAGTTAAAGGATGACTTGTCCACTTTTCAACCTATCTTCATATAATTGGTCCTCACTAATGTTCATGATGAAATAGCACCATTTGTTTCTACTCAGCCTGTGTCTCATAGGAGGGCTGTGGGCAGTTCAGAAACCCGTCCACCAGTGACATCATCATTAGCAGATTAATTTTGTTCTTTAACCCATTCTGGGTGGAAACCCTTTTGGTGTTTTAAGCATTATGTTATGCTTTAGCTGTTGAAAAATAGCAGATCTACAAGCTCATAGCGCGGCACACAAAATACACGGTGCTTGTATTTTGGAAAAATCATGAAAATGTTTGAATACATATTCTTTCAGAGTGAACGTTTTTAACTCAAATCTTCTTGAGCTTCTGGGAGGTCCCTGGAAATACATATTTTCAGATGGGGGTCGGCGGCCAATTACATATGATTTTTGAGTTCCTTGACATGAAGTATGATATAGAAGACATTTTTTAAATTTCGACGTCAGGCCTAAATGGGTTAAACAAGATTTGTAAAAAGATATTTAGATTTTATTTTTTATTTATTTTTTGCTCTCATTATAGCATGGTAACTTTTCAGGAATAGAAAGCCTGCAGTTTTTATTAGCTTGGATTCCCCATCGATGATGTCACTGGTGGATGGGTTTCTGAACTGCTCACATCCCTCCCATGAGACACAGAACGAATAGGGAAAGAAATTGGTATTTCATCATGAACATTAGTGAGCACCAATTATATGAAGATAGGTTGAAAAGTGGTGAAGTCGTCCTTTATTTGTGACTGAATCACTTTCAATTGCATTCATTTGAAATAAATACTTACTATACTAAAAACTGGATTTAATAAAAAAAAAGGCTTAAAAACAATTGCTTCTCCTAGCTTATTGCAATACAACACCATCTAAAACACAGATTATTGAGGTCAGCTGATCATTACTATGTACAGTGTGAAAAATGGAATTAGTTATTTTGTCACCTTCTTAAAATAATGGCATTTTGTGAGGAAAAATATAATTTTTGCCTTAATCAGCTCTTCTTGAAACTGGTCAATGGGATATAGAGATCCTTATTGGAAAGGATCATGCTGTTCCCACCCAGGTAGTGTAATGGTCTATCTCAAGTGTGATCTAATGTCAGCGGTTCCCAAACTGTTTAGCCCATGCACCCCCTTCTACATCCCGACGTAGATGACGCACCCCCAAAGCCTGAAACGTAATTTAAAAAAAAGACAACCTATAGTTTCCCTGATTTTAACCAGTCCTGTAGAGTTGCAAATATGGCAGAACTCGCCAGTTAGTTATAGGCGGGCAGGAAATAAAGTAATTTAATTGTAACACCAGCAGCACCATTACACTATTAATGTCATGCTATCTAGGCAGCTGAGCTGACGCACCCATGGGGGTGCACACGCCACAGTTCGGGAACCCCATTGTCAAAAGACTATGTGACGTCTGGAGTAAGTCAGTACTCCACAGATAATTGTCAAAGTCAAAACACAAATTTGTAACAAACACAAAACAGTAATTCAGTCCTTATGTTACATACAGGTGCATCTCAAAAATGTAGAATATCTTCCGTAATATAATTAAAAAGGTAAAACCTTTTTTTTGTTTTAATCTTGATGATTCTGGCATACAGCTCATGAAAATAAAAAAATCCTATCTCAAAATATTAGAATATTTTATGAGACCACTAAAAGAAATATTAGGCTACAAATGCCATTATTTTAAAGGACAACTTTGTTTTTTTCAACCAAGGTTCATGTTTTAGGTTGTTATTAGAGAAACTAAAAGGTGAGGTTTTGTTTTAGCTAGTGGTGAAACATGTCTTTTTTTTTTACACATTTTTACGGCGATTTCTTTATTGTTATTTACTATAGTCTAGTGAGTCTTATGGACAGCCATACAGCATTATGTACATTTACCTGGTACCAGTAAGTCTCGTCGACAGTCATACAGCATGCCCAGACTGAAGGGTCGACCAAGAGCAGCCAGCTCCATCGTTGAACCGCTGTGTGGGTCCATGGCTCACACTGCAATGAAGAAAATGCATACATCTGTTCATTCATTCTATTGGCTTTTCTAATTTAACAGTAGTAGCAGTAGCGGTAGTAGTAGCAGTAGCAGTAGTAGTAGTAGTAGTAGTTAGCAGTAGCAGTAACAGTAACAAGAAGAGTAATAATAACCAGTAAGAAGGGTTTGATGAGGTTTTTTGTCGTGACGTTAGGGGCAAATATTAACCGATCAGAACTGGGAGCAGAGATAAGTAACTAATGAAGGACAAGGACTTTAAACCAAGTCCAGTGAGCCAGTAGGACAAACCGTTGAAAAGTTATGGCAGATGTTACAATCTGTTATGTTGTGGGTTTACTATAGGCATGTAAAAGACTGTAGTTACAGGGCCTGGCCAAGAGAGGGCACTAGTACACCAGACTAGGACTAGGCAGTCAGTAGGAGGCAACCACTGGCTTGGAGCACTGGTTCCCAAAGTGGGGTCCGGGGACCCCCAGGGATCCTTGAGTGAGTTCCAGGGCGTCCCCAGCTAAATTATAGTTTATGGAACCAAATGGACCCGTCAAATGGACGGGTCCATTTGGTTCCATTTGTACACTCTGAGTTAAATTAACATTGATTTTACAATATAAAGTGGGGTCCCAGAGATTGAAATGTCAATAAATAGGGGGTCTGTAGACTAATGCATGTCAAATGGGGTGTCCTTGAAATTAAACGGGTTGAGAATCACTGCACAATTCTTCTATTATGGGGGTCCCTGGCATAGCTTTTCACATGGGGGTCCGCGGGCTAATGAGTGTCAATTTGGGGGTCCTTGTCATGAAAAAGTTTGGGAACCACTGGCTTGGAGGAAGTGACAAACATAAGCGGTATATATATATATATAAATTAGGGATGCAAAATGAAAAATGTAAATCATCAATGAGTTCAATATAAATCAAAATTGTCCAGTAGCTCTAGTCTAGAACAAAAGCCAAAGCAAATATGATGTAAAATGTAAAGTAATCTTAAGGAAAAATAAACTTTTATTTTTCTACATTTTCTACTCTACTAGGCTACTACTGATTGATTGAATACTTTATTAACAGGCTTTGGGCCAAGCCCCTATAGGGCCTAGGCTTGTTCCCTTTGTGGTCCTCTGTATAATATCGGAATCGGTCACAATCGGTATCGGCAGGTATGACCCTGCAAATAATCGGAGATCGGATATCACTCATAATTTCATATATATAATTGTATATATTTAAATCAGATAGGCTAACTCACGAATAGATTTAACCAATATTTATTATAGAATAAAAGTGACATACATGAAAGGATTCCAAATAAGCCAACTGGCTTCTTCCTTTCCTTGCATTGTATTTTTGTTCATTGATATGTATTGTCTATTTTTTATACTATGTGCTAAATAAATAAATATAAACCTAACCTGTGCATATAATATTGTACATTGGCGTTCAGCTCTGCTAAATTTTTCTCCCTGCTCAGCACAATTAAACACCATCATTAAACATTAAGAGCAGGGAGAAAGGTAAGGGATAATATCTGGCTAGGTGGTCATTGTCGGGAGATATTTCACAGACAAGGGAGTTTAAAGGTGCAGTATAGGTAACTTAGACCTGATTTTCTTCCTGGATTTGTACAAAATGTGACCAGGTCTAGCAAAATGGTCCTCATCTCGCCTATAATGAAAATACAGAAAATCTAAAATAAACCTTTTTTTTTTTTTGTGATTTTCGTTTTTTTTTCATATTAACACAGCTTGAATGTTGAAGAAGGTTTTCATTCCAACAGATTATTGATTTGGGCAAATGAAATGTATACATTTATAAGTCAAAGTAGGCTAGCCAGCTCTAGGTGTTGAAATGTTGTGAACATTCAAAGGGGATTTTCTCAGCTTTGGGTAAAACGGCACAATCATTTTAAAATGGTCATATCTCCTTAAAATGTTTTCCAATTTCATTGAATGATACCCTTGCTTGAGTTGCTTAGTGGATTGGATGATTGCACTCTCCCACAGAAAAAAGTTAAAAAACCCCCCCAAAAACCCCCACACATTTTTACACTTCACACTATTACTTTTCCACTCAGTGTTAGGGAACTCGGTATCAAGTGGAAGATCCAAATGCAGCTGCAACAGCTTGGCACCATGCTGGTCAACCAACCTAGCCACATTTTGCTGTGGGATGGCATCCCATTCCTCAACCAGGTTTTGTTCCCACAACAAGTGCCCCGCTTGTTGTCTCCACCAGGCCGAAGGCATGGGGAGAGAGTATGTTTTGCACTCCGTCCGTGTGTGTGTGTGTGTGTGTGTGTGTGTGTGTGTGTGTGTGTGTGTGTGTGTGTCCGTCCGTCCTTCCGTCCGTCTGTTACCAGCTAATCTCCGGCACCGTTAACCCGGTCGATGCCAAACTTTGCACACACACTCCCTGGATGCCAACGATGAACCTCTGCCCCACATTTTCTAGAACGGCCTGTTATAGCGCCACCATGAGGCAGCTTTTCACATTTTTTACCTAAAACTGCACCGATCTGCGTGAAACGTTGCATGCACACTCCCTAGAGGCCAAGGACAAACCGTTGACCTGCATTTTCCGCATCTGCCTTTTATAGCGCCACCAGGAGGCCGACTTTTGTAAAACACATTTTTTGATATTACTCCTCCAGATTCTGTCCAAAAATCTCACAAATCGTTACACACTATCTCTATGGGCATGTGCTCAAGTCGGATCTGTCCGATATTTCATATTCTATCCTAATTGGCTATAATTAGCTTTCACAGTTTGCAAGATTGCCCCGTTTTGAACAAAAGCCTCAAATCATGAACGCAGCATGCAATTTACGTGAAATCTTTCACACATTTTCTTACTAGGCTGAGGAATATATCCCACCCTTTTCACATTGGCCTGTTATAGCGCCACCAACAGGTTGATTTTTGCAAAACACATTTTTGGAACAAAATGCCTCAAACATGTTTATATTAATCCTAAACATTTTGCCAAACATCTCACACAGTCCTTATATAGCACCTTTTTAAAACAATGTTCCAAAGTGCTGCACAGAGCAGGGTGAAGACAAAACAAAGAAAAAAATACATCAAGTCAAAAAACAAAAACAACAACAAACAAAAGCAAATACAGCAAAATTACAGGAAATACAGTAACAAACTTTAAATATGTACAGTCGCGTAACATTTGGTGTATAGGTACGTTTTTAATTTAGACTTAAAAACAGGCACGGAGGGTGCTAGCCTTAGCTGTGTCGGCAGTGCATTCCACAACGTAGGTGCACGGGCAGAAAATGCCCGATCACCACGTGTAATTAAATTAGTCCTAGGGACATCAAGGAGGGCCTTATTTGACGATCTAATGGTTCCCTTTCCTTTGACTTATTCCTTTTGGAACTTTCCTTCTTGATCAATGGTTCCCTTTCCTTTGACTTATTCCTTTTGGAACTTTCCTTCTTGATCAATGGTTCCCTTTCCTTTGAATTATTCCTTTTGGAACTTTCCTTCTTGATCAATGGTTCCCTTTCCTTTGAATTATTCCTTTTGGAACTTTCCTTCTTGATCAATGGTTCCCTTTCCTTTGAATTATTCCTTTTGGAACTTTCCTTCTTGATCAATGGTTCCCTTTCCTTTGAATTATTCCTTTTGGAACTTTCCTTCTTGATCAATGGTTCCCTTTCCTTTGACTTATTCCTTTTGGAACTTTCCTTCTTGATCAATGGTTCCCTTTCCTTTGACTTATTCCTTTTGGAACTTTCCTTCTTGATCAATGGTTCCCTTTCCTTTGAATTATTCCTTTTCTCCTTCTTATGTTTGTGGTGGAGGATGATTCCTCCAATTATTAACCCTACAACCCCCCCTACTACTGCACCAATAGGACCGAGTGCAGCTCCCATTGCAGCAAATTCAGCACCTGTAGCAGCTGCAGTAATACCTGCTACAGCTGCTCCAAAGGCAGTGCCAGCTGCCGCTGCAGCACCTGTAGTAGTTCCTAATAGACTGATAGCCTTGACAACTTTTCTGTTTTTTTTCTCTTCTCTCTCTTTTTTCTCTTCTCTCCCTTTCACCTCTTCTCTCACTTCTTCCCTCATTTCTTCTCTCAGCTGTTTTTTCAGTTCTTCTCTCTCTGCACGTCTCTTGTCTTCCATCTCTCTCCGCTCTCTCTCTTCCTCCTCCTGTATTTTCCTGGCTGCTTCTTGGAACATCTCATTGGTGTAGTGGCTTCCTCCGTTCTCCAACACCATCTGGTTGATTTTACCCATCAGCTCAACAACCTGAGATCTACGGACCAAGGGATCGTTGGCTTTGTTGTTGAAGACATGATAACCACCCTTACATTTACTGACTATATTTTGTAATTTTGGACAATCTTTCAAAAAGGCTTCGACTGTTTGACCTTCGAGCTGGTCACCGTTAGTGAACAGAATCATGGTGTATTCAACTGACTCTTGGCCAAAGACTTTCTGAATAATCTCCACAGATTTCTGCTCCTCGTCTGTGAATCTGCCTAGTTTGATCACAATCAGGAAGGCTTGAGGACCAGGAGCAGCTAAACTAATACAATCACTGATCTTTTTTAGGGTTTCATCTTCACTGAACCTGGTGTCAAACAGTCCTGGTGTGTCAACAACAGAGACATCTCTACCATTCACTAAACCACTGGCCTTCTTACATTTATCGGTTACAGCATCAAATTTTAAACTGGATTCAAAAGCTCCATGACCCAGGATGGTGTTTCCAGAGGCACTCTTTCCAGATCCAGTCTTCCCAACCAGCACGATCCGAAGTCCGTCATCATTTCTCATGGGAGCTGATGGATTAAAGTGGTACAGTAGAGGTTTCTATACAACATGGTTTAATGATTAACTCTATTTTAATTATTGATTAAAATGATATGATTAATCCATTTGAGGTTTCTATACAACATGGCTTAATGATTCTAACTCAATTCTAATTACATTGATTACATTTCATGAGAGACTTCTCTTCACTTGAAAACAAGCAAAAAAACAAACAAGCAAACTATATTAAAATGTAGTTCAGATACATACCTTTACCTCTCGTATCGTTTCTGGATCCTATCTGGCCTCTTCCAGCTCCAATCATCGTAGTCATGTCTGAGTTATTGTTGTCTTACTGTATGTGAGAGAGAGAGAGAGATATTATCAATATATGATCTGGATGAAGACACAGGAATCCAGATTCCCATTCAGTGGATTGATTATTTATTTACAAATGGGGGGGAGGCTCTAGTGGTGACTTATTTGGAAAATCATGGTCAACAGTCAGTGTAACATAAATCATATAACTCATTAATAACTTATTATTATATTATATAAATATATATATATATATATATATATAACTCATCAATAACTAATCAAAGCTGATTAATGTCTATCCTTTGTGTCATTGAAACACCTGCGTTGGTTCCAACATGGCAGGTGTTGGTCCCAACATGGCAGGTGTTGGTCCCAACATGGCAGGTGTTGGTCCCAACATGGCAGGTGTAGGACTACAGATTTGCTTACAAAGTTTGCAACAGTGCTCCGTTTCGAATGAAATGCCTAAAAACGAACACAGCGTGTTCACAGCGTGTTCCTCGGCCTAGTTCCCACTAGGCCGAGGAAGAAACGCCACTTAAACGTTTTCTAATCAGACTTATGGTGGCGCTATAACTGTTTTAACCTATAACTGCACCGATCGGCGATCTAAAACTTTGTATGCACACTCCCTAGAGGCCAAAGACCTGTGCTCCTAGGATATCCTACCTGACCTGGTGGAGACCTGTGCTCCTAGGATATCCTACCTGACCTGGTGGAGACCTGTGCTCCTAGGATATCCTACCTGACCTGGTGGAGACCTGTGCTCCTAGGAGCACTTTTTCTGCTTTGATTTTAAAGACCAGTAGCTTTTGTCTGCTTACCTACGAGGTGCGAATCAAGCGTCAGGTTCAGGATCAGCTTCTGTCCTCCAATGATTCCTGTAAAACAATAATCATTAGTCAGTCATTAGTAATTATTTTTTAATTTTTTATGATTTTCTACAAAACAAATAAAAACAAGAACTTCATTATTAGAACAGAAATAATTAAAAAGGCTAAAAATGGAGCAAAGAAAGAACATTAAGCTAAGACTAAAAGTGTGATTTGATTAGAGTTACTTTCAGTAATTTACGCAGCACGGAAAACCGTGATATAGCCTACTATTAGTTTTGTATTAGTTTATTTATTTGTTTATAAGTATAAATACTAAGAGAGGCTTTGTTAAGGTTAAATACCAGGCTTTAAACATGATAGGGTGAAGGCCCCACCTATTCTAGACAAGCACCCACGCAGCAAGCTCATAAAACATAACGCACACACACAAGCACGTGATGCACGCACACGCACAAACACATGATGCACGCACACACGCCGAGGGACATAGGTCTGAGTTATACTTGGTTGCATGTGGCCAACCGGCAGATTTATAAGCTCACGGTGCACTGCGCTACAAGTGGTTGTGAGCTTGTAGATCTGCTGTTTTGATGCTCGACACTGGTGACCAACAAAGTTATGGTTTCTGTCCAGTGGAAACCTCACATGTCACTTTTCAGGAGTAAAATTCAGAAATGTTACAAACAGCAGATCTACAAGCTCAAAACGCATCGCTTTGCACAGCGTTTCAAACTTCTCGATCTGCTAATTTAGGTGAAACTGTAGTAACTGTAGTAAGTAATTGTTTATTAAAAAAATAAAAATAAACTACAACGATTATGATAAAATAACACGGTTGTATTTTATATAAAAACACAGTTGTATTCTGTATAAAACACGGTTGTATTCTGTATAAAACACGGTTGTATTCTGTATAAAACACGGTTGTATTCTGTATAAAACACGGTTGTATTCTGTATAAAACACGGTTGTATTCTGTATAAAACACGGTTGTATTCTGTATAAAACATGGTTGTATTCTGTATAAAACACGGTTGTATTCTGTATAAAACATGGTTGTATTCATAGCACTTTATAGTACACGTGTATAATATATAATATAGTATACAGTAGTATGTATAGTTTACATAGATACTCCACTGTTACGTTCTTAGTTTACGCATGATTCATGATAACTACTTTTTGTCTCCACCAGGCCGAAGGCATGGGGAGAGAGTATGTTTTGCACTCCGTCCGTGTGTGTGTGTGTGTGTGTGTGTGTGTCCGTGTGTGTGTGTGTGTGTGTGTCCGTCTGTCCTTCCGTCCGTCTGTTACCAGCTAATCTCCGGCACCGTTAACCCGGTCGATGCCAAATTTTGCACACACACTCCCTGGATGCCAACGATGAACCTCTGCCCCACATTTTCCAGAACGGCCTGTTATAGCGCCACCATGAGGCAGCTTTTCACATTTTTTACCTAAAACTGCACCGATCTGCGTGAAACGTTGCATGCACACTCCCTAGAGGCCAAGGACAAACCGTTGACCTGCATTTTCCGCATCTGCCTTTTATAGCGCCACCAGGAGGCCGACTTTTGTAAAAAACATTTTTTGATATTACTCCTCCAGATTCTGTCCAAAAATCTCACAAATCGTTACACACTATCTCTATGGGCATGTGCTCAAGTCGGATCTGTCCGATATTTCATATTCTATCCTAATTGGCTATAATTGGCTTTCACAGTTTGCAAGATTGCCCCGTTTTGAACAAAACGGGGCAATCATGAACGCAGCATGCAATTTACGTGAAATCTTTCACACATTTTCTTACTAGGCTGAGGAATATATCCCACCCTTTTCACATTGGCCTGTTATAGCGCCACCAACAGGTTGATTTTTGCAAAACACATTTTTGGAACAAAATGCCTAAAAAACATGTTTATATTAATCCTAAACATTTTGCCAAACATCTCACACAGTCCTATCCTCCTGGTGGAGACCTGTGCCCAGAAGGGCACTTTTTCTAGTTTACTACTGTTTCCAACATGACAGCCATGTAAACACACACGCACACACACACACACACACACACACACACACACACACACACACACACACACAATGTCACACACAACACACACCAATTTACAGCTAAACGTTGCTCTCACAAATGTTTTTGAAAACATTTGAGTGAGAAATAGACAAAGCAGTACCCGTAAATGGATTCTATTTGATAAACTCACTTCCTTGTTTGCCGACAGTGCTCCAGCCCTGCAGCTGGGCAGACGCAGCCAGCGTGATACTTATGGAATACTTTTTTGTTGCGTTTTGGGTCATTTTTTTTTTCTTCAGGTAGCCATGTTATAAGCGGGATAATAACTGGCTAGGTGGTCATTGTCGGGATATAATTCACCTTCAGGGTGATTAACCCTGTTAATGGTTTACCTTTATGAGCTTAACGCACGCGGACTGGAGCTTACATCTTATAGAACGTCTGGATTGTGGAGAGTTAGGATGAGCCCCAGAATGACAGCAACACTGCAAAGTAAGAATACAGAGGAGAAAGGTTGAGACACAAATGACCACAGCTCCAAACACTTTTTAGACTTAGATAGCATTTGAAACAGACTTATCATGTCATGTAGACAGCACAATAATTGCATTGTATGTAGTCATAGCACATCATAGTACATATGTATAGCATAGTATAGTATATATGTATAGTTAATATGTATAGTGTCATTATATAGATATGTTCTAGTTACATTCTTAGCTTACGCATGTTTCTTGATAAATGCATTTTATATATGTGATGTATTCCCATACTGTTTGTTCTTGCCTAATGTAAGTCGCGCTGGATTAAGAGCGTCTGCTAAATAGCTAAATTGTAAATTGTAAATGGACTGAAAGGTTGAGACACAAATGACCACAGCTCCAAACAATGGACTGAAAGGTACATTGCTCTTGTCATCGTACATCAATTTATGTTAGCGGACATCTGACATTGCTACATAAGGTACATAAGGTGGTCCTTTATTGGCCAAGCGCTCCCACCAACATGTGATTGGTTAGCCGATTTGCTTGTTTACATATGACATTTTCCAGTATAGCTGCAAGCAGCGATAACAGGCACTTTGAACATGCAGGCATAAAGTTCGGAAACTTAACTTTGGTCCTGTATTTCTCCACTTTAATAATACCAATCGGTATTGTATTTTATATACTTGTAATTGTTGATAAGTCACCTTTACAATGAGGTATAGATTGTAAGGATCGGGCGTTTGTGGAATGTGCACTTGCCTCCAAAATGGCAAGTGTATATTCAACCCTTGCTTTGAGTTGCTTAGTGGATTGGATGATTGCACTCTCCCACAAAAAAGAAAAAAAGTTTTCCCTTCAATGTCAATGGCGTTTAATGTTTTGATGTTTAATTTACGTCATTTAGCGGGAGTATCAGCTCTTATCATCATACATCATCATGCCTCATCTCATACTGGCTAATCAGAATGCCTGTTGCCTGTGATTGGTTAGCTGATTTGCTTGTTTACATATGATGTATATTTTCCCGTCAATGTCAATGGCGTTTAATGTTTGGATGTTCTATTTATGTCATATTTAGCGGAATTCTGACGCCATTTCTCCGTTCATCGTCAATGGCAAAACTTGAGACGGGCGGGGACAACATTTTGTGGTCATTTGACTGGAATTCGGTTCATATAAAGGGCTAGCTCCCCTACCAAAAAAATCACACCTGTGTTAAGTGAGTGGCGGTCTTATCATCATCACACATCACATTCCGTGCTCAGCCAATCAAATCATCGCAAATGTCATTCCGGCCAATCACTTTTGGCGTCTTCACTTTTATCTTCAATATGTACTTTGCTCAGCCAATCAAATCATCGCTATGGGGTGATCATCCAATCACAAGCCAATGTTTGTGTTCACACTAACCTGGAAAGCTGGGCATATAGGAGGGGCTAGTTAGTGCCTCTATAAGTTTAAATAGTTCTAAACACATAAAACATGTGAAACCGTTATGTATTACAAACAGTTCATGCATAATAGCATTGTTCTTCTGTTTGTTTGTTTTTACTAACCCATGTATTCTTTCACTCACTTTGGGACTATCTGGACAGGAAGCAGGAACTTCTGTGTTCTTTCTGGACAGGAAGCAGGAACTTCTGTGTTGTGGTTTTCAGCAGCTGCTTGGAGACCAATAATTCAACATCGTTAACAGAGTTGGTTAATTAGGTCACGCCACGTGTTATTACTTCATTGCTATTTGTCATTTTTTCTGGACTGTTTGTTTTTATGTGAGTAGCATACCTCTAAAACATTATGACCACATTTGCATGAAACGTGGTGAATGTGGCCATGAGGAAAATAAATGGTAAATGGTGCATTTATATAGTGCCTTTATCCAAGGCGCTTTACAGAGATTGTGCATTGCATCCACCCATTCACACACCGATGGCGGAGGAAACCATGCAAGGCACCAACCTGCACATCGGGAGCAATTAGGGGTTCAGAGTCTTGCTCATAAGGACACTTCTACACCAACTAGTCGCGGGGAGCCCGGGTTTGAACTGGGAACCTTGCCACCCTGAGCCACTATAAGAAGTCAATAGAATAGAGGGTATGCACGTGACAGTATCTAACCCCTAACCTCAGTACAACTATGCCTGCCCTAAACTTAACCATAACCTATAGCAGCCTATATACAGCTGATGAAGGCATACACCAATTTACAGAACATATTCTTCCTAATGAGAGCATACTCATGGGGGCATGCATTATCGTATTTGAATAGAGCTCCGAAGTCTGACGTCACTTTCAGTAGAGGTCGTCAATCTCCAGGTTCATGTATTTGTTTATTTGCATTGAGATCCCCAAACGGCGATTTTAGGTCGCTTCATATAAGAACTGTGTTTGAAAAATAAACCGACCACCTCAGCGTTTCTGTCAGGGGAGTGGCTGTGCGTCGTTAATGATGTCCATTCATATTTGATACAGCCAGTTTCTAGAGAAAATGGAATTAATGTGACCGCAAAAGCCTTGAAACTACATATGAATGCAATGTCGCTGAGCATATACGTCACGCCCAGCTGTCAACATATTGCGTTCCTGAGATTCCTCGTTGACGTAAGCTCAGCTGGTGGTGACTCGACTCGTACTAACCACGATACATTATATATCAATAAAATAAAAAATAAAAATAAACGTAATTAACGTTCAGTTTCTGTTGTGCGACGGGCTGCGGGCAGAAGCAACCTACCCGGAAATGTAGTCTCTGGGTTGTTTGGCTCGTTTCTAACGCTTATTTTGGTACATTTCCACCTTCAGTCGATGCTTCATATCCATATGAGTGAAAAGGCCGGGGTGATCGGTTTATTTTTCAAACACAGTTCTTATATGAGGCGATCTAAAATCCCCCTATGGAGAGTACAATGCTTATAAAAACATACAGGAACCTTTGCGCTCACTGCCCTCTACTGGTAGTAGAGGGCAGTGACGTCAGGACTTCGGTGCTCTATTGTTATTGACAATTGTTATTTACACTCACTCCAGAGGGCCACATTGCTGTCGTAGCAAAAATAGATCGGCTATTTTTTGCTATAGTCGAATTAAAATCTTGAATTATGTTTTGCTATTTTTGAATTGGAATCCTGAAAATTAACATTTCATGTAATTTCAAATGCAAATTATACTTGTGTTGAGCATTGAGCTACTAATTTAGACTGAAGTAATTAAAGCGGGTCATGTTTGCATGTTGTGGAATTGTAACAGCTGAAACCAATATTATATCAGTATTCTGACATTAACTTGAGGGCCACATTAAGTGAAGGTGGGGGCCGCATGTGGCCCCCGGGCCGCCAGTTGCCCATGTATAGTGTACCTAATGGCTACTGATCTGCTCCACACAAGCAGTGTGTGTGTGTGTGTGTGTGTGAGCGCGCGTGTGTGTGTTACAACTCTATCTCTAGGCTCATGCACACACACGCACACACGCACGCACAGCAGAGTGCAGTGGACTGCACATGGACACATTAAGTGTTTTATGCTTTCTTGTACAACGGTATCTTACGAAAATTCACTGTTAATTAACATTGATTTTACAATATACATTGGGGGTCCCAGAGATAGAAATGGCATTAAATGGGGGTCTGTAGTCTAATGCATGTCACACTGGCGGTCCTTGAAATTAAACGGGTTGAGAATCACAGAAACCTTTCTTTTCTGAAAATACAGTTTCCAGTGGTGCTCAACCTTTTTCATGTCAAGGACCCCCAGAATTATCTGTATTTAGCCACTGACGCCCCATCTGAAAATATGACTTTCCAGGGACCCCCCAGAAGCAAAGATTTTTAGTTAACATTTTCATGATTTTTCAAAAATATCAGATCTACAAGCTCGCAGCGCGGCACTCGGTGCTAAAGTGTAACACAATGCTTAAAACACTAAAAGGGGTTCCCGCCCTAAACTCCATACTGTACTGTACATAGACCTGTTTGAGATCAGTATCATATAAAACATACTGTCTAATTGCAGAATCAACAGTGTGCAAAGAGTAGCTGCGTGCGTGCATGCAGAAATGAAGTTGTTTCATTGAGACACAGGTGTTACAGAAACTTCATCAGCAATAATCTAAGTGAATATAATATTGGTCGAATTATAGGCAACAAATACATCACAATTCAACCAACATTTCAATTTTGATATGGAAAATAACTTGAATCAAATGATTATAGAGCTAAATTAATTTCCACTTTACCGTCTAAATGTGGCTTAAAGACAACAGGTCTCAGTGTCTTACCTTCAATGTAGATGTAGGTCTGGAGAAAAACAGTATTGTATAAACTGTACTGTAGATTCTGCTGATAAACACTTGCATTGAAGGAATATGAAGACATTGACACAGCTCTGGTGTCTCCATCTCTTTTATAGCTTAGTCATTCCTCCAATGGGGGGAGCCTGAGCCTTGCCTCTGGTGATAAACCCGCCTCATGTTTACATGATACTGGGCCCTGATAGGTGCTCGCACAACTTTGCAGGGCAGGGAAACCCAATCACAACTGAGCAGGGCCAGACCCTTAATCTGCAGAGGGCTGTGTATTCTTTTTTTCTTCCTCTCGCTTTGCGTTTCCCTCTTACAAGAAGAGGGACCATTTCTTATAAATGCCTCACTGCATTTACAGGAAATAGTGCAGTGGGTGCACCGCTCTCTCTATCTTGCTCTGGCGCGCGCACGCACGCACGCACGCACGCACGCCCACCCCTAATGGTCTTCCCTGATGAATGATAATAAATGTAATCAGGGAAGACCATTGAGAGCATGATCTCTTTTGCACAGTACACTGTGATCACATCATCATCACACATACACAAAAACAAATAACACAATTTTACACATGGTGAATATTATAGCCGAGCAATATTGAAAAGACATATCTCTGCTGTCGATCGGGAAGAAACCACCTAACTCCAACATACTGCCTCATCAAAGTCGGTGTTGTGACTTTATATATTGTCAATTACTTGCATGAGACGGGGAGAGGTGGTGGAGTTAGTTTTAGCACACAGTTTGAGAGGGGGAGAGGTGGTGGAGTTAGCTGCTTTAGCACAGTGTGAGGGTCCAATGGAGTTAAGAGGTTTTGTCCCAAGCATTTTTACTACTTTCCATTGGTTCAATATTTTGGAAACAACACACAGACTTAAAGGCTGTTCAAAACCACTGATTTATGAAAAGAACAAACAAACAATGGAGTTAGGAGGTTTCCTCCATCAAGAAGTGACTATTTGCCCAAAGGTCATGCCCACTTTCCCGAAAAGTAAATCATCCACAATAACAGTGGTTCCCACAGTGGGGTCAGGGGTCCTTGTGGGAGTTCCAGGGGGTCCTCAGCTAAATGATAGTTTGGAACCAAATGGACCCTTATAGGTCTGTAACTCAGAGTGTACAAATGGAACCAAACGGGCCCTGACAGGTCCATTTGTACACTCTGAGTTAAATTAACATTGATTTTAAAGACGGGTTGAGAATCACTGTCAGTTTCAGTTTCCTGAAAAACCACACAGTAAGTTTCTATATCAGTGGTGCTCAACCTTTTTCATGTCAAGGACCCCCAAAATTATCTGTATTTAGCCGCTGACACCCCATCTGAAAATATGACTTTCCAGGGACCCCCCAGAAGCAAACATTTCTAGTTAAAAACTTTGAAACAATATATATTGAAAGATTTTCCCACATTTTCATGACTTTTCAATAATATCAGATCTACAAGCTCGCAGCACGGCACTCGGTGCTAAAGTGTAACACATACAATGCTTAAAACACTAAAAGGGGTTCCCGCCCTAAATGGGTTAAACTCCATACTGTACTGTACATAGACCTGTTTATCATATAAAACAATGTTATCTATTGTCTAATTGCAGAATCAACAGTGTGCAAAGAGTAGAGCCGGCACATACTCATACATGCTAGACACACCTTTACTTTCAACATATGTTTTGTTTGTCAGGGATTAATTTCTTGGAAATTGGCTGACTGACTGTGAAGGTTTGTGTGTACATTACGTAGTACACATTTTGATATTGATGGATATATTATAGACATGGACACGTATATATCAATCAGTGGTTACTTTATAGACAGTTGATACACAGACAGCTAGGTGCATCAACTGTGCACAGGACACAAGAGGAGCTCTGTAAGTTGAGACTTGGTGACTAAGGCCCTCATTTATCAATTGAGTGTAAAATCTGCCCCAAATTCGAGTGTAGGTTTTGTAGTACACTCACGTCGCCACGGCATTTATAAAGTGATCGCAAACAGCTGATCCTTCCTTAATTTCGTTCCGACGTTAATAAATGTGACGGCTGAAATGTATCTGGCACGCGCTATGAAATCAAGCCTCGCCCTCGTTTTTGCGACATGAACAACTGCAGTACGACCTTGGAAACCATAGTTACATGACGAAAAAAAGCCAATAAAAAAGTTCCCCCGCGCTTGCCTGGCTTAGCCTGGCTTAAAGTAAAAGTAGTCTGAGGGAAAAAAACAGTTCTGTTCCCCGGACATTGTTTTGGGATATTTTGGCTGAGATATTTGTCAAGTCTCAAGTCAGTGTGGAGATTACCTGGTGGTGTTGCTGCCCCTCTCCTCCCTCCCTCCCGGCTCATGGCTCTTTACGGGCCACAGCACACAGACAGCAGCACCTCCGCTGACCGTGTTGCTGCAGGAGTGTGAATGAACCGTGCGGGCTGCGGCGGTGCGGTCACTAGAACAAAGCCACCGTATTAGCATTTGAATACCTGTTCTGTGAACACCGTAAAGGTGTGTGCCACTGCCTATACGTGACAAAATGACCAGGGGGAGGGGAGCTTCAGCATTCAGTCAGTGGGTGCTATTTGGCTTACTATTGTGTCAGTGGGTGCTTCAGCCCTCAAGCACTCCCGGAGTTCGTTGGATTAGGCTACAGTAGGCTACCCATGTTGGGACTCTCCGCAGCTGCAGCACTGCACTATACTCTCCAACGTCCCCATGGAAATATTCCAGCACAGACAGCCCAAATCCTCACATGTATGCGCTCATGCAAAACACTGTTTAAATGGCTTAAGCATCTAACTTGCAACATTGTTTTTAATTGCGCGATTTTAATTGCTTGCACACTTGGAAATATCCTACCAATTTCATATGACATTCCATTACAAAATATATTTTTTTCACGTGTATTATTAGTTTTATACATTTTAGGAGTGAAAACATATGTTTAGATGCCTGTGACAGCATGTCAGCAGTTCAGACAATGCTGCTCCGCTTGTGTACGACAGAAAAACAGCTGAGGACAAAGCCTACGACAGCTCCCGACGTGATTTTTGTCCTGGCTCACGTTCAAGTTCAAGGTTTTGCGGAAATGGTAAATGCCGAAAATTGCGGTAATTTCGGCGTGCACCCATATTTTGACGTACGCCGAGTTGATAAATGAGGGCCTAACACAGAGTAAAAACAGCTTAGAGTTATTTACAGTCCGTGACCATAGGAACCGCTCCTATCTCAAACTGCTAAACCAACAGCTGTGGGGGTGCATGTGTGTGTGTGTGCTGTGTGGCAGAGGGCTCCTGCTCTCTGCTCCAGAAATTGACATGAATATACAATGTATTTGTGCTTAATCATTTAGACTGGTTAACAATATAGTTTGAACTATTTAATTACATGTGTTTTGCATACTTCATATATAGTATAGATATTGAATTAGTCCTATTTGGTATAAAACTTATAGAGTGTTACATGAGCTGCATGCCAGGTGTCCCTCCTCCCCTCCACCGGAAGAGCCTGTGAGTTTCCAGGGAGGCGGGACTTAGAAGTTAGTAAATATGTTGACGCAGTGAAACTTCTAGAGAGTCCACACGAATTAGCTATGATGTGACTACTGTCCACGGGGCATTCTGCCCGTGGTGCCTTGTAACTGAGTTATTCTGTTCAATAAAACTGATCAGATGATGACGACAACCTGCTGCTTGACTCCTTTCTTCCACTCGACGACCATCACTGCTAAAGACACATTTTGGGTAACATGGTGCATAAATATACATCAATATCAACAATATTGAGAAACTAAAATATTGTAATGTTTAGCACCCTGAGCTGGAGTTGAACTCCAGCCTCCAACTCAGTAGACAAGGCAAGCAGTGGACAAGCCGCGCCAAGAGAGCTAGCTCCCTTGGAGGAGCAAGTTATGGCCGGGTCTTTTGCAGGGTCGTTACACTACCCCCTCCTTTCTCTCCCTTCACTTCTCGAGTCCCTCACGTCCCTCGCGCAAGGGCACGCTCCAGGGGTCCTCGTTCACTTCCTACACCAATGTAATGTTTAGCACCCTGAGCTGGAGTCGAACCCCGATCTCCAACTCAGTAGACAAGGCAAGCAACAAGCCGCACCAAGAGAGCTAGCTCGCTTGGAGGAGGAAGTTACGGCCGGGTGTTTTGCAGGGTCGTTACAATATAGATATAGGAGGGAAATTATCATCTTTTTTGAGTGGTGTAAACCACTCCTACAACTGGCTTTTGTGTGCAGAAAAAAATGAGCATGGTTGCTATGTTCAAAATGATTTCTGACGTAATTAAATCACACCCGGGTGAACTGGATGACCGTAGCAACCATGCTCATTTTTTCTGCACAAAAAAGGCCAGTTGTGAAATCACATCCGGGTGTGATTTCATTACGTCAGATCAGAGCTGATCAGGCTATATAATACCTTACCTTATATAATAATAATGATTTCATTACGTCAGACATTACGTCAGACCACAGCTGATCATGCTATATAAAACCTTACACCACTCAGTTCACACGGGTGTGATTTTTTCTTTTACAATTTGTTTTTGGCTTTTCTGCCTTTATTGATAGATACCACTAGGGACCACTAGGCCAGCAGGCGCCCCTGGGGAAAATCATCATTCATCAATTAAAGGAATGGTAACAGTTCAGAGTCTACAGAAACATTTCTAAACTAGAAAAAGTGCCCTTCTGGGCACAGGTCTCCACCAGGAGGATAGGAGTGTGTGTGATGTTTGGCAAAATGTTTAGGAGTAATATAATCATGTTTTGTGTGTGTGTGTGTGTGTGTGTGTGTGTGTGTGAGACACAGCTTGGCCTGTTGTAGCGCCACCATGAGGCTGATTTGAAAACTGTCAAGTGGCATTTTTTCCTCAGCCTAGTGGGAATATGCATGCACAGTTTCACCGAAATCGGAAGCTGCGTTGAGTAGTTGTGGCGATTTGTACAAAACGGGTACCAAGCGGGCTACTCCTGAAAAGTTTAGAAGCCAATCGTAGGCAATGAAGGTGGATTACATGACTATGGAGAGCATGTGTACCGATTTGCGTGAAATTTGGATAACATCTGAAGGAGTAATATTAGAAAATGTGTTTTACATATGTCGGCCTCCTGGTGGCGCTATAAAGAGCAGATGTGAAAAATTCCAGGCAAAGGTTTTTCCTTGGCCTCTAGGGAGTTGGCATACAAAGTTATCCACAAATCCGTGCAGTTGGAGGTAAAAACACTTTTCGGCCAGTTATAGCGCCACCATGAGGCTGAGTTGAAAATGTTCACGTGGCATTTCTTCCTCGGCCTAGTGGAAATGTGCGTGCGCTATTTCACGGAAATCACACGATGTGTTCATGATTTGCAGCATTTTGTTTGAAACTGAACACTCCTGCGAACTTTGGAAGCCAATCTTAGCCAATCAGGATGGAGTCTGAGAAATCTGAAAGACCCGTTTGGTTGAATGGCTCTAGAGAGACTGTGTACCAATTTGCGTGATGTTTGGACAAAATCTGTAGGTGTACTGTCCAAAAACTTGTTTTGCACAAAGCGGCCTCCTGGTGGCGCTATAACAGGCCGTTCTGGAAATTTTGGGGCAGAGGTTCATCGTTGGCATCCAGGGAGTGTGTGTGCAAAATGTGGCATCGACCGGGTTAACAGTGCCGGAGATTAGCTGTTCACAGACGGACACACGGACGGACACACGGACGGACGGACGGACGGACACACGGACGGACGGAGTGCAAAACATACTCTCTCCCTCTCCCCATGCCTTCGGCCTGGTGGAGACAAATATGCTTAGAAATTGAAGTTGTGCTCTTCATAATTTGAAGGTTCATGTTTTTAATTCATTGTCTTGATCTCCCTCTAGTGGCCAGTGTTTACAGTATAGAAAGCCCATTGCACCTGTAGTTTAGCAGTGGTGTAAAGTAGATTTAAGCTACAAAATTGTACTTAAGTACAATTTTGTGGTATTTGGGTATTCTTACAAAACAGTATTATAACCACTTATATACCTGCCCTATATACATTTCGGCCATTTGAATCTACGTCACGTTGTGAGCTTGTAGATCTGCTATTTTCAAAAGATTTTGTATACATTTCAAACGTTGTGAGATGGGACATTCTGCACAATGAGTCCTTTAAAGGAGCATTCAGTGATTGTGGTGATTTGGTAAACCCCCCGGTCCAACCCCCTGGTCCACCAAGTAACAATGAACGTTCTACAGTGGGGGGACACACAACAATCCAACAGCACGTGCACCAAAGCGAGCCCCCACTCGATCATGACTGGAGGAAGGCCCCTCTGTATCCTGATTGGATGAAGGCTGGGCCCTCTAGCCAAAAACGAAACCTACGGTTTTTTGACCCCATGCAGGGGTTAACTGGGGACAGGGAGGAACTCCTTATAATATAAGGAGTTCCTCCCTGTCCCCATATAAGGCTTATATGGTCCCTACACTCTATAGTAGGGAGACAAATCCCCCCCAAAAAAGAAATGTGATATTTGAATTAAGTGCAATCACTGAATATACCTTTAACATTTTGTACTTTATAGGTACATTTTAATACCATTACTTTTCTACTTTTACTCAAGTGCATTTTGAATTCCGGACTTTTACTTGTTACAGAGTATTTCTGCATTGCAGTATTGATACTTTTACTTAAGTAAAAAAAACATTTGAGTACTTTTTCCACCACTGCAATTTAGTGAATTGATTAGGTATCTGGCTCATTGGCAAGGCTCTGTGCCGGCTGTATGTATAGGCACAGGGCAATTTACAGGTAAAGGCAATTTACAGTTTTAACTCGCATGACTCGCATGACCTACCACACAAGATGAATTCAGGTCAAAAAGACCTATTATTCCTGTGATGTTATCACCTCCACCGCCCTTTAGGGTGAGGTCGCTTCTCGTTTCTCGCGTGCTTCTCGCGTGCACTGGCCATATATGGAGCGTGTCTTGAGTGTACAGGGTTTGATGAGGTCAAATCAACATATGGAATGTCATAACAGGTCAGCTCTATATGGAGATCTACGGGTGGCAGCGGGGGCAGTGTGTTGAGTGTACAGGGTTTGATGAGGTCCCAGGTAGGGCTGAGCCTTAATTTTCGGGCCTTACTCTAGTTTTCGCCAGCTGCCGGGCGCAGCTGCACTAATAACTTTGGGGCGGGCCCGTCTAGAGTTTGCATGGGCAGGTATCAATCAAAAGGGAGACATTGAAGAGAAGGACATGTGCATGGGGAAGGATCAACATATGGAATGTCAGAACAGGTCACCTCCAAATATGGAGATCTAAGGGTTTGAGGTTTGAGGCCAGATGTAGAGTTGCTGGCCGGCTCCATATATGCAGATCTACAGTAGGTGATGATCCAGTATTCTCCACCACTTGAAGTCAGGATAGTTTAGTTTTATAGTTCATCGTTTCAATCCGTAGTACAAAAAGAAGGGGGGCGGGCGGGGGGGTCATTCAGGGATGACTGTCTGGAAATGTGATTCCCTCTGCCTAAGCCAAGAAAGTGTCCCATACCTCATGGAACTTCCTGACAGAGCCCCTCATTATGTATCTCATCCTCTCAAATTATTAAAAATATCTTGTATCCATTGTGTATTGTGCTGTGGGCGATTTCCATCTCATAAGTATTAGGCGTCTTGCCAACGTGTTACAAAGGCAAGGTCTGCTTGAGATCTAGACAGGGGCAGTTGAGAAATGCCAAACCAACACAGTCTCATGAACATTACCTCAAATGGTGCCGTTTGGCAAGAACTTAGTAACTTCACATGTTGATGTAATACGGTATTAAATGGTTAAAATTAAATGGTGCATTTATATAGCGCCTTTATCCAAGGCGCTTCACATAGATTGTGCATTACATTCACCCATTCATACACCGATTGCGGCGGAAGCCATGCAAGGTACCAACCAGCACATCGGGAGCAATTTGGGGTTCAGTGTCTTGCCCAAGGACACTTCGACATGTAGACAGGAGGAGCCGGGATTCGAACCGCCGACCCATGGATCATTGAACGACCTGCTCTACCTCCTGAGCCACAGTATATACTATATACTATAAATAACCCCATGAGGAAGCGTTGACCTTTACTGAATTGCTTCAGTTTCAGTTCATTTGACCACCTAACTTCAGATGTGGGCATAATTACACCATTGCTTCAGTTTCAGTTCATTTGACAACCTTCTTTCAACTTTGGGCTGACCCAAAGTTGAAACAGTTGCCAGGGGGACATCTTTGGGCCTGGGGTCCTCATCATTGGATATGTTGTTCCCACAACCGAGAAGAGTATTTTACCCTTTACTGGAGGTCCTAGGCCCTAAAATGACCCCATGAGGAAGCGTTGACCTTTACTGAATTGCTTCAGTTACAGGTAATTTGACCACCTAACTTCAGATTTGGGCACCCTAACATGTGGTCTTTAAGTGGTGGGCCTGTGGTCATCTTAGTGGCTAGGAGGTCCAGTGAAAGGCCTACATACTCTCCCAAGATGGAGGAACAACATTTTACAATCTGGGAACCCTTATAGGCCTTTGTATGGCTACAGTGCGACTGGTTCAATCCTACCCTAAATCTAGGCCTAAAACGTGACACCTCAAAGTGGGGTACATTGCATCCACTGGTCAATCCAAGGGCCTACCACTCCACTCTCTTGATATGTTCTTTCCCAACTCTTGGAGAGTATGTAGGCCTTTTTTAGCCAGCACAGCTCAAGGGATAAGTAGGCAGGTTGTGAGTATTCTATTCAGTGTGTAACCGACATCTGAAGTGAACTGAGCTCCTGACCTCTGGCTAGTTGAGTATAGTAACATTATTTTGTAATTTAGCAAGCTGCTAGTAGTGGTACTCTAAGTGCTTTTCTATTAGTATTGTATTATTAGCTTGTGTGGTAGTCTGTAGTTTATAGTTGTATTGTCTGTGTGCTTCAAGCAGTAGGCTATTGGCACTTTGTAGTAGTGTAAGTAGTTTCACCCTGTATAGGCCACTTGACAAGTAGTTTCACCCTGTATAGGCCACTTGATTGCCTTGTGAAGTGTGTGGTTTAGCCAGCACAGCTCTCTGACATCTGGCTACTTTCCCTCTACTTTCAAGACTGCCAGAGTCACCCCCCTCCTGAAGAAACCGACACTTGACCCCTCTGAGATCAAGAACTACAGACCGGTTTCCCTTCTATCCTTCCTATCTAAAACTCTCGAACGTGCTGTCTTTAAACAACTGTCCTCCTATCTCCACCAGAACAACCTCCTGGACTCCAACCAGTCTGGGTTCAAAGTGGGTCACTCGACAGAGACTGCCCTGCTGGCAGTGACGGAGTCGCTCCATGCCGCTAGAGCGAACTCTCTCTCCTCCGTCCTGATACTCCTGGACCTGTCTGCAGCGTTCGACACGGTGAACCATCAGATCCTCCTCTCCACCCTCGAGGGGATGGGTGTCTCAGGCTCTGCACTCTCCCTGTTTGCATCCTACCTGACGGGTCGCTCCTACCAGGTGATGCTGAGAGGGTCTGTGTCAGAACCACACAGGCTCACAACTGGGGTTCCCCAAGGCTCGGTTCTGGGTCCTCTTCTTTTCTCTCTCTACACTACATCTCTGGGTGCTGTCATCCACTCCCATGGCTTTTCCTACCACTGCTATGCCGATGACACCCAGCTGATCCTCTCATTCCCCCCCTCTGATACCCAAGTGGAGGCACGCATTGCTGCTTGTCTGGCTGACATCTCGGAGTGGATGTCGACAAACCACCTGAAGCTCAACCTGGACAAGACCGAGCTGATGTTCCTCCCGGGGAAGGGCTGTCCGCACCGAGACATGGCCATCACCATTGATAATGCTGTGGTGACCTCAACTCGGACTGCGAAGAATCTGGGTGTGACCCTGGACGATCAACTGACGTTCTCGGCAAACATCGCATCAGTGACAAGGTCCTGCAGATTCCTCCTCTACAACATCAGGAGGATTCGCCCCTTCCTCACGGAGAAGGCAGCCCAGGTGCTCATCCAGGCTCTCGTCATCTCCCGCCTGGACTACTGCAACTCCCTCCTTGCTGGTGCTCCGGCATCTGCCATCAGACCTCTGGAGCTTGTTCAGAAAGCTGCGGCTCGTCTGGTGTTCAACCGCCCCAAGTTCTCCCACACAACCATCCTTCTCCGTTCTCTACACTGGCTCCCCGTAGCGGCTCGCATCCAGTTCAAAACCCTGGTGTTAGCCTATAGGGCAGTGAAAGGAACAGCTCCTTTCTACCTCCGGGCTATGGTCGATGCCTACACCCCTGCCCGACCACTTCGGTCTGCCACCTCGGGGCGACTGATTGCCTCGTCACTCAAGGGTCCTTCTGGCCGATCCACACGGTCACGACTCTTTTCTGTTCTGGCCCCACAGTGGTGGAATGAACTTCCCACTGATGTTAGGACAGCAGAGTCACTGCCCATATTTCGCCGCAGGTTGAAAACCCACCTCTTCAGGAAACACTACCCTTCCTCTCTGCCTGACCTACTTGTTGTCAACTAGTTGTACGAACGCTTGTTTTCTATTGTTGTATTGTTTATTGGATCTTGTTTAGTCGATACACTTAATTGTTTTAGCTCATGCTCATTTGATTTAGCTATTTTGTCTCATCTGTTTAAGGAAATAGGTAGCTGATATATTGCACTTTTACCTTAGCGCTAGGTATACTCTTGGTTGCTTGTTTTTGCAGAAAATGCACTAAAGACTTCTGGTGATTAGTAGTTTTTAAAAACCCTATCCTGGTGTTTTAAAAAACATTATCCTAGTGTTTTTAAAAACCCTATCCTGGTGTTTTAAAAAACATTATCCTAGTGTTTTTAAAAACATTATCCTGGTGTTTTAAAAAACATTATCCTAGTGTTTTTAAAAACATTACCTGGTGTTTTAAAAAACATTATCCTAGTGTTTTTAAAAACACTATCCTGGTGTTTTAAAAAACATTATCCTAGTGTTTTTAAAAACACTATCCTGGTGTTTTAAAAACCCTATCCTGGTGTTTTAAAAAACATTATCCTAGTGTTTTTAAAAACATTATCCTAGTGTTTTTAAAAACACTATCCTGGTGTTTTTAAAAACCCTATCCTGGTGTTTTAAAAAACATTATCCTAGTGTTTTTAAAAACATTGGTGTTTTTAAAAACACCAGGATAGTGTTTGTGACACAAACAACAGTGTTGTTTGTGTCACAAACAACAGTGTTGTTTGTGTCACCACAGCAGTTTGAGTGGTTGAATATATCCGACACAAACGATAAAAAATAAATAAAATCTCTCAAACTACCGTCTTTCTGTCTCCACTAGGTTCCAGTGAACCCGGCTCTCTACCTGATAAAGTACGATGGCTTTGACTGCGTTTTTGGCCTGGAGCTCCACAAAGACCCACGGGTCCAGGGCCTCGAGGTCCTCCCTGACAGGCTGGGTAAGGCTGCCTGTTAAGCGTCACTATAAATCAACCACCAACCCATTACCAGAAACCTACAGTCAACTCTCTGCTCACAGGTGTCCATTGACCATTTGCAGACCACGTCCATCTTGCCAGTGTAGCCCCCAGCCAATACTCAGGCCACAACAGCCCTGCCAATAGGGCTCAGCCCTATTGTCACGGTGGGTTGCACGTTGGTCTGGCGAGTGGGAGCCCCGGGTTCAATCCCTGCGCAATGCTACAATCTGGCGTAGTCTGCAGGACGTGGAGTGTGTTATCCTCGTGTGAGGGACATGAGGGACATCGTGTGTGTGTGGCGGTCCGCGGTGTGAAGTGAGAAACGCGAGGACACGCTTCAAAGACTGGGGGGGGTGATTGTAGCCCCCAGCCAAGACCCAGCCCACAACAGCCCTGCCAATATTGGCACGGTGGGTTGCGCGTTGTTCTGGCGAGTAGGAGCCCCGGGTTCAAGCCCCGCTTCCGCGCAATGCTACACCAGCAAGGTGGTAACTATAGGTGCAAATTGCCATTGACAGCCCATTCATCCAAACAGAAAAGTCCTATCTGATTGTATTAACCAACGTTAAACACACCAACATTGCAGCTGTACGAAAAGCATGAATCTTTCTATCTTTCAGATGATTACTCCAAGGAACAGCAATTGCACCACTCAGTTCACACGGGTGTGATTTTTTTCTAAATGTCAGAGTTTGGAAGCGCTCGTTATTAGTACATTACATTACATGCAAATTCAAAACAGGTAGTACGCAGGGCCGTTCAGTGACTTCAACAAGCACTTCCACATTCCAACACTTGGGAAAAAAATCACCTGCAAGGAATTTCTTGACAGGAAGTAGCTCATATGTCTATGTTGGATTTTTACAAAGCAAACATTTTGGGGATCCTCAGTTCAAATATGATTATTTTGAGGGGGGTCACGGCCTTAAAGGTTTAGCAGTTGTTTTCAACCAGTGGTCTGGGGACCACCAGTGGTTTTTGAGAGGGTTCTAGGTGGTCCCCAGCTAAATGATGGAGAGTTTGTAACCAAATGGATGTTTATTAGGTCTTTAACTTTTGAGTGTAGCCTACTGTAAAATTAAACCAAGAGTTAAATAATTGTTAAACATGGTCTGCATTACTTAAATTTACAAGAAGGATACATAATTAGAAAATGGAATTGTGGACAAAATCATATCCAACGATAACAAAAGAAATCTTCAGTTTTGGGTCAGCAAGTCTAAATCTCATCTAAATAGTGGCCCGTGGCTCAAATGCATGCTGAAAGAATAATGGGCCTTGATATGAAAAAGGTTGAAAACCACTGAGTCAGCTCACAGATGACGCCATTATATTACATCCCTCTGCAGTCAGCTCCCGGCTCGCGGCCGCCGGTGACCTGGCGGACTCGATGATTGGCAAGGCGGTGGAGCACATGTTCGAGACGGGGCGGGACGGACCAAAGGAGGAGTGGAGGGGCACGGTGCTGGCCAGGGCCCCTGTCGTCGTGACCCCCCCATGGTTCTACATCACCTACGAGAAGGACCCCGTGCTGTACATGTACCAGCTGCTGGACGACTACCGGGAGGGAGACCTCCGGATCATGCCCAACTCCGGTGAGTGGAGCAGTGTTGATTTCGTCGACTAAAACTATGCCGAAAAATGTTTGTCGACTTCACCCAGGAGTCAGCCCAGCTCCTAATCCAGACAACAGTCTTGTCAAAACTTGACTATTGTAACTCCCTCCTTACTGGCCTACCGCCATGTGCACTTAAGCCCCTCTAACTGATCCAAAATGCCGCAGCTTGCTTGGTCTTCAACCAGCCAAAATTCTCACACGTCTCCCCCCTTCTCCGCTCCCTCCATTGGCTCCTGGTCGCTGCCCGCACAGAATACAAAACTCTGATGCTGGCATTCAAAGCAACCAAAGGCATGGCTCCCCCATATCTTACAAGTATGATCGTACCCTACAAACCCTCCCGCGCACTCAGATCAGCCAACGCAGGGAAGCTGGAAGTACCTTCACTAAAAACACCGGGACAACGCTCCACACGTCCCAAACTCTTCTCCCTTCTGGCTCCAAAACTATGGAATGCACTTCCCATCAGAATCAGAACTGCAGCCTCACTCCCAATCTTCCGCCGTAGTCTGAAAACCCACCTCTTCAGACTCCACCATGGCCCGTAGCACTAGCCCCTTAGATAGCACTTTATGTAGACTTAGATAGTATTTTAAATATAGCACTTTATGTAGACTTAGATAGTATTTTAAACAGACTTTAAACAGACTGTAGTCATAGCACTTTATAGTACACATAATATATATATATAATATATAATATAGTATAGTATGTATAGTTTACATAGATACTCCACTGTTACGTTCTTAGCTTACGCATGTTTCATGATAATTACTTTTTATATATGTGATGTATGCCATGCTTTTTGTTATTGCTTAATGTAAATCGCTCTGGATTAAGAGCGTCTGCTAAATGCCTAAATTGTAATTGTAAATTGACTACCTTTTTTCACTAACGAAAACTAAATACAAAGTAAATAGAAACTAAGCTACGATGACTAGGATTCTTAATAGGACTGGTTGTTAAAGATCCCTAAATATTCAGCACAACAATTGAATGGATTGGAGATGACCTCTTGGGTGGGGTGGAATTGTCAATGATGCCGTGGTGCCACCAGTACGACACATCTTCAGTTGTGTGCCCCGACCTCATTGGGTGTTTCGGCCACTTATCACAAGACACCCTCTGCCGAGGTTGGCCCACCACAGGCTGATAAGACCTAGCCTGGCGCAGCCACACTAAACCCGCCCCTATTGCATATATGCCCCGAGGCGGTGGTATATTAGTATCGCAACGCGAGGCTAGGTCTTTTTTACGACAAGACACAAAAATATAGATTCATTCATTCATTCTTTTCAGGGGTGCTGCTGCTGCTGACAAGAAATGTAGGGGTACTTAAGTTGAGCATCACTAAAAAGGGTTGCTATAACAAGCAACTATTTTCTAAATATTGAAATTTAGGTGTGTATAAAAGTTCTGAAGAAAACGCCCCTGATTGGCATACATGTTGTTTTCCACTGAAACCTCTTATCTCCATATTTTAACGTATTATTTATTTATTTTCAAATGGCGTAAATCAACGCCGTTCTTCATGAAGAAATAGAAAACGTACAAATAAAAAAAGAGCAAAAAACCCGTCGCATGGCGACGCGTTGAGGGATTTGCACGTCTTCTGTTTTTTGCTAATGAAATGTTTCTTCTTTGGACATAATGAGGTTTCCACCGGACAGCAGGAAAGCGTTACTGCACTGGAAGCAATTATAGGCTGCTAGGGGAGTTGGAAGGTACGGGGCTGAGTTTCCTGTAATTGTTTCTAAACATCTGCCTTCAGTTTCTCAGCTTGTGTGGAGTAAAGCAAACAAGGACATGTACGTGCGTCTCGTACTCATACAAGTACTGAGGTACTTTACTTCACTGCAGGGCCGGATTAACACCTCTGAGGGCCCCTGGGCACTGAAGCTCGAAGGGCCCCCCTTCACGCGCGCACAACATTTTTGCTGTTTTGGAGCCGTTTTGGGGCAGTTTTATGCCGTTATATTGGCCTATTTCCGGTCGCCTACCCCCCCAGAGTGACAGCCAATCTAGCGCATTGTTGCTGCTTTAAACACAATTGCACTTTTCAGCTGCCCTTTTTTGCCAAAAAAAAAAAAAGATTTTTCTTTTTTGAGGGGCCCCTGGTGCCCAAGGGCCCCTGGGCACGTGCCCAAAGTGCCCATATGGTAGATCCGGCCCTGCTTCACTGGAGTATTTCCAATTTTCTATGCTTTTACTTTTTTTTCTGCGCCATACACTTCAGAGACAAATACGTACATTTAAGTACATTTTACTCCACTACAAATTATAATTTGACCATTTTAGTTACCATTTGTAGATTTTGATTATGATTGCAAAACATACATTAACCACTTCACTTCACTGCAGATCTACAAGCTCACGTTGTGAGTTGGTAGATCTGCTATTTTCAAAAGATTATACATTTGAAAATGTTAAATGTATGATTCTGCACGATCAGTACTTTTACTTTGGGTATACTTTAAGTACATTTTGAAGCCAATACTTTTGTACTTTTACCCAAGTGAATGTTAAATTCCGGACTTTTACTTGTAACGGAGTATTTCTATGTTGTAGTATTGACACTTTGACTTAATAACTTTGAGTAGCCTACTTGATCCCACCACCGGTTAAAAGACAAAAGGATCTGCGTACTTCTTCCACCAATGAGCTTGTGTCGTATGGAAAACAACAGGCCTGGACAGAATGAGAACTGTCAGCTTACATAACCAGATGCTGGGGTGATGTCAGGACACGTTCCACTGCCTGTTACCTTATCTGACCCCGTCTTCATTAACTAGACCTGACGTCGAAATAAAAAAAGTCTTCTGAAAGAATATATGTTCAATTTTCAAAGATTTGTGCCGCATTTTCACGGTTTTAAAAAAATAGCAGAACTAATGTAATGCTTAAAACACCAAAAGGGGTTCCCGCCCAAAATGGGTTACCCATTTAGACCTGAGAAGAGAACAGATTCTACAAAATGTCTTCTAAATCAGTTTTCTGAAAAACCTATGTTTCTATTATGTCAGTGGTGCTCAAACGTTTTCATGCTGCAACCTCCATCAGAAAATGTGTTGTTCCACATTTTCACGATTCTTCTAAAATAGCAGACCTGCAAGCTTGTAGATCTGCTATTTTTTAACAGAAGTTTAAAATAATGGTTAAAGTGGTTAAAAGCTACAAGGTGACACAGATGCGTTCCCGTCCTAAATGGGTAAAAAAAAACAAGGACAAACTAGAAAAAGTGCCCTTCTGGGCACAGGTCTCCACCAGGAGGATAGGACTGTGTGAGATGTTTGGCAAAATGTTTAGGATTAATATAAACATGTTTTTTAAGCATTTTGTTCCAAAAATGTGTTTTGCAAAAATCAACCTGTTGGTGGCGCTATAACAGGCCAATGTGAAAAGGGTGGGATATATTCCTCAGCCTAGTAAGAAAATGTGTGAAAGATTTCACGTAAATTGCATTCTGCGTTCATGATTTGAGGCTTTTGTTCAAAACGGGGCAATCTTGCAAACTGTGAAAGCAAATTATAGCCAATTAGGATGGAATATGAAATATCGGACAGATCCGACTTGAGCACATGACCATAGAGATACTGTGTAACGATTTGTGAGATTTTTGGACAGAATCTGGAGGAGTAATATCAAAAAATGTGTTTTACAAAAGTCGGCCTCCTGGTGGCGCTATAAAAGGCAGATGCGGAAAATGTAGGTCAAAGGTTTGTCCTTGGCCTCTAGGGAGTGTGCATGCAACGTATCACGCAGATCGGTGCAGTTTTAGGTAAACAATGTGAAAAGCTGCCTCATGGTGGCGCTATAACAGGCCGTTCTGGAAAATGTGGGGCAGAGGTTCATCGTTGGCATCCAGGGAGTGTGTGTGCAAAGTTTGGCATTGATCGGGCCAACGGTGCCGGAGATTAGCTGATAACGGACGGACAGAAGGACGGACGGAAGGACACACACACACACGGACGGAGTGCAAAACATACTCTCTCCCCATGCCTTCGGCCTGGTGGAGACAAAGAGAAAACCAGCACTCACATAACTCTCGTTTTAAAGGCACTTTTAATTCATGTAATGCTTGGCATGGTACGCTGCAGAGCAGCAGCACAACGGACGCGTTTCGGCGTTCAAGCCTTCATCAGCGTTGCCTCTTTTAGAGATTCTTCTGTGAAGTTATACTTACCCGACCGACCACGCACCCGCTACAAATGCTCAGATCACACTTGTGATAATTGTATCACATTCCGTGCTCAGCCAATCAGATCGTCACAAATATCATTCCGGCCAATCACTTTTTGGCGTCTTCACTTTTCTGCCTTCACTTTTATCTTCAATATGAATGAATGAATAGTTTTATTTCGGTCTTAAAACATGTACATGATTATTACAGCAGCAAAGGCATTTTACAGGACATGTTTGGACCGAAAAAGGTGTAGGCTGAAGCCGTAGCTTATATAGTGCCTATCCTTTTTGACTTACTTATCTTACATTAATGCAAAATAATAACAAAGACGAACAACAAATAATAGATATAGAAAATAAGGAAACAAAATAAAAAATAAACTTTTTTTCTTTCTTTTTTCCCCCATTTGGTAGAATCATATGGATGGAAATGGTGCAATATAAGAGGTTTATGATGATGTTATATATTTTTCTACTACATTAATTGTAAACATTTTCTTGAATGTATAGATCGTATTGCAATTTTTGTGGTCATTATCACAGCTATTCCATATTTCTGCTGCCATTACAGATGGACATATTTTTTTAATGTTAGTTCTTGCTTTTTTAATTTCAAACATCAGTTTACCCCTTAGCTCGTAATGGTTTACTTTCATTTGGAACAGCTTCTGAATGCAGTCAGGGAGTAATTTATGTTGTGCTTTGAACGCCAAGAAAACCCAGAAAAGCTGTTTTCTGGGTTACTATATCGTTGAATTTTAGTGTATTATATTTAATAAAGAGTTTGTTGGTAGGTTCATAATAATCAGATCTATTTATTATTCGTATGGCTCTCTTCTGTAATATAAAAATCACACCCGTGTGAACTGAGTGGTGTAAGGTATTATATAGCCTGTCTGACGTAATGAAATCATGTCTGACGTAATTAAATCACACCCGGGTGAACAGGGTGAACATAGCAACCATGCTCATTTTTTCTGCACTATCATGTCTGACGTAATTAAATCACACCCGGGTGAACAGGGTGAACATAGCAACCATGCTCATTTTTTCTGCACAACAAAGCCAGTTGTAGGAGTGGTTTACACCACTCAAAAATAGGGTTTGTGTTTGTTTTATATGTGTTTCCCCATATCTCCACACAGAGTAGGTGATATGTGGAACTATGGGTGAACAATACAACAAGTAGAGTGATTTCTGACTGAGGATATATTTGGTTTTATATAATATTGCAATAGTTTTTGACATTTTTGTTTTTACATTACTTATGTGATTTCCAACTTAGTTTGTCATCTATTATTACACCCAAGAATGTATTTTCATTTACTCTTTTAATTTCCATACCGTTTATTTTGAGTGTGGCTTGATCATTGATTTCTCTTGTACCAAATATTATGAATTTCGTTTTATCTACATTCAATGATAGCTTGTTGTTGTCAAACCATCTTTTTATTATTGTCAATTCTCCTTCTACTGTATTCAGAAGCTTCTCCAAATTCTTGTCAGAGCAATACAAGTTTGTGTCGTCGGCAAATAGGACGTATTTTAGCAAGGTTGACACTTTACAAATTTAATTTATATATAATATAAATAATTGTGGACCCAGGACGGAGCCCTGTGCGACGCCATACAGTAGGTGACTTTCTCTAATTTAGATTTTACATTATTTATTTGCACATATTGATGTCTATCTTCAAGATAGCTTCTTATCCAGGAATTGGCTATCCCTCTTATACCATATAGTCCATGAGCCAGACCCCCCTAATTTGCGCGTTAATTACGAAATGGGTGGGCAAATTCTTGTTTGAATTTTTGACTAGCTGTACATCTCTACTTCACATTTTTGTATGATAACAATCGCAGACTAGCAGCTTAGTGGTAGTTATCATGCATTGAATACATGCACCCCTATATTGCCACATGCAAATATATGATCAACCTTTTTGAACCTTACTTTGTGCAGAGACCAATGAAACCACTTTTCTGCATAATTCAAATATGGGGAATTGATTGGAATGGTTATTTTACTTCCACAAAACTTCCATATATGCTTAAATGGGCTTTTAATGCAGTATTTTGCACACACATCTAAGAAATTTAAAATAAGTCTTGCAAATATCCCCATTTTGGAAGTGTGTGCTAAGAACCAACATGTTCCTAATGGCTATAGAAAACTGCTCACCATTCTAAGCTTTAATTTGAGTGGTAACATGTGTTTATACGTTTTGTAACTCTAGAGATATAATCAGAAACACTATTATAGTGTGATAACACAAGCCAGGGCCATAGCTATAGAATCAAATGGGTGGGCAAAACTGGTGTGATTTTTTTGACTTGTTGTGCATCTCTACTTCACAGTTTGGCATGATAACCATTGAAGACACATAGCTTAGTGGTCGTTATCATGCATTGAATATGTGGACACCTATATTACCACACACATTCTTACACAAATATATGATCAACGTTTGAGCCATTATTGTGTAGAGACCTATAATCACACCTTTCTGCATAATTCAAGTGGGTAATTGATTGGAATAGTCATTTTACTTATTCAATACTTTCATATATGCTTAAATGGCTTTTTAATGCAAGATTCTGCACACAAATGGAATAATTTGAAAATAAGTCTTTCCCAATTTGAAAGTATATGCTGAATGAGAAGGAGCATGTTCAGTATCTCCCTGAGGGTAAAACACACATACTGTATAAATAGTTACTGTAGATTCAAGTCAATATTTCACCCTCAGGAAGATCCAACATGTCCTGTGACTATAGTGACTACAGTAGCCTGGGGAACTAAGCGCTCAGTCCCAAGCCATGATGAGGCAACACGCGTGAACATGTGTGCTGTACATTGAAATGTAACTCATGTTTGCTTCCCACAGACCCTAATAACCGTAATAACACCTATGCTTTCTATGGCATAGGCAGCTCCCGGCAGGATCTGCTGGGAGAATCTAGACGCAGCTGCGCGACATGAGTAATTAATTAGAGCGACAGAGAGAGAGAGGAGTGTGTGTCTGTACGTGTGTGCGTCAATTTATCAAAGGTGCAGACGATCAGAAATCAGCAGTGATCGACGTTATGCGCTACTGTATGCCGTATTGAAGTGGACTCGGACCCATACTTTTTTTTCCTCCCTGGAAATATAAACGTCTGTGTTTCCGAGGCTACTAAAAACAGTCACCGTCAAGACAATCTTCTTTCTTTGGTGTATCATGGTCAGATGTCCGGTCTATATACAACAAGGCACAGCCAGGTGGTGATTTAAGCAATATTACACGAGAGGGGTGTGCTTCACTGTCATAATGGCACGTCTCACTCTGGGGTTTGGACTTGGATAGAGGATATATATGATTGTCATTCACTGAGTCCATGATGTTCCTCCTGACTTCATGATGTGCCTGTGGGAATGTTTGTATAGAGTCAATAATCATGCAGTCTCATGATCCACGGAACTAACATGATGTTAATATCCCAAGGCGTGAACACACACAGACAGTGCGTGCCAACTACCAGGCTGGCATTTGGAGAGGGAGTCTTCAACAACACCTGCAAGTCCCAAGCCTATAGTTCAGCATGGCTGGGCCAGAAATGTCGAATGGATGAGGTTGACACTAACGCTTGCCCGCTTGCCCGGGGCAAGTAAAAAAAATGGTCGGGCAGGTGAAGGTTGCTACCGGCTTGCCCGATCGGGCAAGTGTGCATTTTGAGTGAACGTCTTAGTTTAGTTGGCTATATAAACATTTACACAACATGAGATATTTAACGTGGTCATTGCGCGCCGCCTCTGCATCTTCCCCTGCTTTCTATCTCTCTCCCAAGCAACCTCCTGCCGCCACCACCACCACACACACTGTAGCTCTACTAGCACGCGTGAAGCTATGAGAGAGGTCCCTGCTCCAGCAAAATCTTGAGCCCCCCAAAACAGGCCAGCAGCCTGGGGAAAAGGTAAAAAATACTACGGACACAGAGTCACAGAGAGGAAAAAGTGACGACAGAAAAAGTAAATGGGTCAGAACGACGTCAGCAAAAGTTTCTCGAGGAGTGGACTGTCGCGTTTGGCCATATATAATATAAGCCTTCCAAGAATGTGAAAACATTGAGATTACAAGAAATGAAGGTGACATCATTTACCACCATTACAAGAAATGAAGGTGACATCATTTACCACCTCTTCACTTCCAGCAAGAGGGAGAGAAGAATTCAGAGCACAAAGCACTTTAAAACATTCCTAAAATGATTCTCATGGGCACAAGCACACAAACAACAGCCACCCCATCCACATATGTCCGCACGCACGCACGCACGCACGCACGTGCACACACACGTATCAGTCTGACACATATTCGGTACAAAGACTGGGTCATTAGTGAGGCTATTATCTAGGAGTGTCAAGTAGCCAGACTTGAGTCCATCGTGCCACACTCAAACCTTATCTCTCCAGATGCCAAAGCTCACTCTGCTTCCCAATCAACTAGCTCTCTCTCTGCTTCCTGCCTGCTCTCCATATCTATCAGATCCTGCTGATGCTAGAAGCACACATAATCACCCATGTCTGCAACTATCCCATATATAGCATATCCTATATAATACGCTTAATTCCGTGCCCACAATTCAAAATCGGGTGGCCAAGTTATAGGCTGTGACGTATGCAGAGTATGCGGGAGTGCCGTATACGCCTGTGCTTTATGTCACTATCTGCATTTTCAACCCAGCTTTGTGGGTCTTCGACTACTGGCCAATCACAACAGGGCTTAGCTTTCCTAGAACTGCGGTGGGATCCATAATAACGACCCCAGGACACACACTCCCCAAGCACACTTCCGCAGAAAAGTGTAATATGAAACAACTACAAAACAATAACGTGACCGGAGACGTCCACTTCATAGCCCTTAAGTGGACGTGGATCAGAAGGAGCGTTTGCAAAATAATAATATTGGATCCGAAAACGACGTGTGACTCTCCGCTACCTGGACGTTCCTGCTGGAGCGTGTGTGTGTGTGTGTGTGTGTGTGTGGGGGGGGGGGGCGGGGGGCGTCACAGCCAATGTCTTGCTCTATAGAGCGTCGCCGTCCCGCCCCCTACCAGGGCCCAGGAAATGATTCCCCGTTCATTTTCCTCATAGACATTTCAAAAAGTATTTATTTAAAGACCTTTTAAGCCTTGTATAAAGCTTAAATGGCTTTTTAATGCAAGATTCTGCACACAAATGGAATAATTTGAAAATAAGTCTTTCCCAATTTGAAAGTATATGCTGAATGAGAAGGAGCATGTTCAGTATCTCCCTGAGGGTAAAACACACATACTGTATAAATAGTTACTGTAGATTCAAGTCAATATTTCACCCTCAGGAAGATCCAACATGTCCTGTGACTATAGTGACTACAGTAGCCTGGGGAACTAAGCGCTCAGTCCCAAGCCATGATGAGGCAACACGCGTGAACATGTGTGCTGTACATTGAAATGTAACTCATGTTTGCTTCCCACAGACCCTAATAACCGTAATAACACCTATGCTTTCTATGGCATAGGCAGCTCCCGGCAGGATCTGCTGGGAGAATCTAGACGCAGCTGCGCGACATGAGTAATTAATTAGAGCGACAGAGAGAGAGGAGTGTGTGTCTGTACGTGTGTGCGTCAATTTATCAAAGGTGCAGACGATCAGAAATCAGCAGTGATCGACGTTATGCGCTACTGTATGCCGTATTGAAGTGGACTCGGACCCATACTTTTTTTTCCTCCCTGGAAATATAAACGTCAGTGTTTCCGAGGCTACTAAAAACAGTCACCGTCAAGACAATCTTCTTTCTTTGGTGTATCATGGTCAGATGTCCGGTCTATATACAACAAGGCACAGACAGGTGGTGATTTAAGCAATATTACACGAGAGGGGTGTGCTTCACTGTCATAATGGCACGTCTCACTCTGGGGTTTGGACTTGGATAGAGGATATATATGATTGTCATTCACTGAGTCCATGATGTTCCTCCTGACTTCATGATGTGCCTGTGGGAATGTTTGTATAGAGTCAATAATCATGCAGTCTCATGATCCACGGAACTAACATGATGTTAATATCCCAAGGCGTGAACACACACAGACAGTGCGTGCCAACTACCAGGCTGGCATTTGGAGAGGGAGTCTTCAACAACACCTGCAAGTCCCAAGCCTAGTTCAGCATGGCTGGGCCAGAAATGTCGAATGGATGAGGTTGACACTAACGCTTGCCCGGGGCAAGTAAAAAAAATGGTCGGGCAGGTGAAGGTTGCTACCGGCTTGCCCGATTGGGCAAGTGTGCATTTTGAGTGAACGTCTTAGTTTAGTTGGCTATATAAACATTTACACAACATGAGATATTTAACGTGGTCATTGCGCACCGCCTCTGCATCTTCCCCTGCTTTCTATCTCTCGCCCAAGCAACCTCCTGCCGCCGCCGCCACCACACACACTGTAGCTCTACTAGCACGCGTGAAGCTATGAGAGAGGTCCCTGCTCCAGCAAAATCTTGAGCCCCCCAAAACAGGCCAGCAGCCTGGGGAAAAGGTAAAAAATACTACGGACACAGTCACAGAGAGGAAAAAGTGACGACAGAAAAAGTAAATGGGTCAGAACGAATAAAGCTCTGCCCGAGCAACACTATGCGGCGATGCTCCGTCGTACGGCGGTGTCGCGCCTCGAGTGTTGCATGCATGCTTCACAACGCTTGGGATGCGATGCGCCGTGAGCTTGTGTGTGGATCAGCTGTTTTCACGTACACACCACCGTTGTACCACAAAGTAAATCTCGCAGAACGTGCACAGTGCACACATCAATATACATTGCCTGCAAATTGTCAACAATACCATCACTGGCCCAGGCGGTGGCGTAACCGTCTGGGCACCCGACTGGTAATCCAGTCGCAGTGTGCCGCGGGTTCGACTCCCGAGCCCGACACGGCCTTTACTGCATGTCTTCCCCCATCTCTCTCCCATTTCCTGTCAGCCTACTGTCTGTCCCTTCAAAAACCAATAAAAGGCGTAAGCCGCAAAAAAATATCTTAAAAAAAAAAAAAAACAATACCATCACTGGTTGGTTTATTGTGTTTTCAGAACGTCGTTGTTTAATGGTTGCCAGTCATTCAATACTCATCTCATGCTGATACTGATAGTATGCTAATGGATGTGTGAAAGTGGAACCTCCAGTAATGAGGTGTCCTCCCAATGGAAGAACAACTATGAAGATAGCTACCTCTAATGTTAAAATAAACCTCATATTGTTAAAATAAAATATAGTATTTACATAACTTGATTGTTCACTGTAGCCTACTGTGACTTAAAAAAAAACATAATTTTCAAAGTTTTCAACTGGGAAAGGAAACGTTGCAAGCATGCAAGTAGAAAGTAAAAAATCACACCCGTGTGAACTGAGTGGTGTAAGGTCTTATATAGACTGATCAGCTGTTGTCTGACGTAATGTCTGACGTAATGAAATCACACCCGTGTGAACTGGGTGACCATAGCAACCATGCTCATTTTTTGGTACGAACAGACAGACAGACAAACTAACAAAGCCAGTTGTAGGAGTGGTTTACACCACTCGATAACAAAGCCAGTTGTAGGAGTGGTTTACACCACTCAAAAATACGTTAAAATAAACAGTAATGCAAAATGTAGGCATACGAATATATTTTGGGGGGCAAGTGGCCATGACCTTTACTTGCCCGACGGGCAAGTGCCTCTGAGACCTTAGTGTCAACCCCTGGGATCTCCAGCTCCTGATGTAGTGTTGCAGCTGCTGCAGTCGCAAATGCAAGCTCCCAGGATGCACGTGCTTGACATCAGGGGTGGCAGGTTCCTATAACGGCAGTGGGTGCCCCCCGCCCCGCCCCCCAGCCACCCCGCCTCCCTGCCACCCCCCCCCCCCCCCACCCCCCCCGGCCGCAGCGGGGAAAAAACCTTTTTTTTGGTACTTTATTTACAGTTTGCTAATAAATACAGCGGTGCGCGCTTTCAGTTCACAACAATTAACGAACACATTAAATTGTTTCAGCATCTTGTTTCAACATTTCAGCATGATCAACAGTAAATAATTAAATTGTTTCAGCCATAAGCGGCGGGTGGATTTTACCTTTAGCTAGGTGGGACGACGCAGATTTATTTATTTATTTCCCCCAGATGGTCTAACAATCTCATGATTTGACCAATGTATTACCAATCTCGTACACCATTGCTCACGAAAGCAAGATCCTTGACCAAATTACAGCCACTGCATCTTACCTTTTAATTAAAGTAAAAGTAGTCTGAGGAAAGGGAACAGTTCTGTTCCCCGGACATTGTTTTGGGATATTTTTGCTGAGATGGCTCTGTTTGTCAAGTCTCAAGTCAGTGTGGAGATTGGCCGGCGGTGTTGCTGCCCTCCCCTCCCCTCCCGACTCATGGCTCTTTACAGACGGGCCGACGGTACACAGACAGCAGCCTCTCCGCTGACTGTGTTAGTGTTGTGTTGCTGCAGGAGACGGAGTGTGAATGAACCGTGCGGTCACTGGAACAAAGCCACCGTATTAGCATTCGAATACGTGTTCTGTGAACACCTTAAAGGTGTGTGCCTACGTGACAAAATGACCAGGGGGAGGGGATCTTCAGCCTTAATCTCAGTGGGTGCTATTTGCCTTGTTCTTTTTTCAGTGGGTGCCCAAGCCCTCAGGCACTCCCAAAGTTGACGCCGTTGCTTGACATGGCTTGAAATGCACATCAATGTGCAAATTACAAACATGCAATAACCAACCCCAAGAAGAGGACCTTATTATCACAGAGGTAGCCTTGACTGACTCGGAAATAAAGGACTGAATTTACCAGTGCTCCCATGGGCCAGTGCCCGTGGGAGCCTGGGCAGAGGACTTTTGTGGCGGTTCTGGACAACCGTGGGTCTGACCGACTCGACACCGGGCACTGCACTTATATTGTAAGGACCTCTTTAAAAACAACATTGCTGATAAACTGGCACTTCTTGTTTGTCTCTTCATCTCGAGCAAGAATGCCTGCTTGATTTGCTAACCCTACTGGCCGCCACATAGAACTGGCCATGGCTGAAGAAGTCCCTCATGCAGAAGACCCCAACACGGTGTAGTGTCTGGCCCTGAGACTTATTGAGTCATGCCGAAGCAGGGTCTCACTGGAAACTGTTGGCGGGGCAGAGTGAATGGATAGATGTCGGTTGGACACAGGGTGATGCGTGGACTGAGTGTGCATCCCGCATTGACACCAATCACAGATCTTGCAGCTTTAGGCGTGCATCTCGTGCTTTGTCTGACTCAGCTCTCTGTGCACGCGTGTGTCGAATTTGAAGTAGGTGGGGCGAACGCCGGTTCTCGTGTTACATGGATTACAGACGTACAGCTGTACAGACACAGAGACTTTTATATTTACATTTATAGTTAGATGATACATTGGCTACTACCGGTATATGGACATTGAATATTCCCTCGTTTAAAACCTTTGACTTTGACATGTTAACAAAATGAAATAAGAATGTTGACTCTGTCAATACAATATTCAATCCAATATTTGGATTGAATATTGATTCGGGAAAGTTAGGCAAAATCAGGCATATTTTCCTATATAATACCTAATTTGCATATTTAAATATACAATTTCAGAAAACTTGTAATACAATAAATCATTGTTTGCATGTAATTAATCAACTAGGGAAGTTTCATGGTGATCACTAGTTCTTAATTTTTTTCATCCTATTCACCCATCACGTATATAGGTGAAAATAACAAAATGTGTGATAAATATGAAAAAGCTGCTCCTGTGGAAGTGTTATCATATATTAATTTACTTATATTGACCTTCTAAACAATTTAATATAGGTATGGTTTTGCCCACTCATTTCGTAATGAAAACTTGTCCGGCTCATGGACTAATATCTCTCTTTAGTAATAGGTTGTGGTCACCGTGTATTCTCCGTTTTCGATTGCTGTTGAGATTCCCTCCACCAGTTCCATTACAGCCATCGAAGTGGACCTGTTTGTCCTCAACCCATATTGGTGGTTGCTCATTAGATTGTGTTTTTCAATGAATGGATCTAGTCTTTTAACAAATAGTTTTTCAATTATTTTGGAGAATTGTGACAATAAAGAAATTGGTCTGTAGTTGTTAAAGTGTCTGTCTCCGTTTTTAAAAATCGGAATTACTTTTGCCGTTTTCATTTTGGTTGGAAAGATACCGGTTTGAAAAGATTGGTTGCAAATGTAGGTGAGAGGTTTTGCTATGTTTACTATTATATGTTTAACTAGTGACATATCTCGTCATTGTGTGTTGGCTCCACAATCTCTTTAGCCAAATTAGACCCCACATTTGCAAAATATATATTAAATTTGTCAACAATTTACTTTGGTTCATTTATAGTTGTATTATTATCATTTATGAAGTGATTAGGATAATCAGCTTTTTCTGATTATGCTGTTAATTACCTTCCATAAGAGTGTCACTCTTATGTTTTTCCAATAATTTGTGGTGATATTCCTCCTTCTGTAGTCGTATAATGTTTTATCAATTTGTTTTTATATGTTTTATATCTATTTTCGGTTTCTTTAGTTCTGTTTTTTAAGAATCTTTTATATAATAGGTTTTTCTTTTTACATGCATTTGCAATACCCTTTGTAATCCATGGCTTGTTTGTATTCTTGTGCTTTATGGCTTGTTTTTTCATTGGACAGTTTTTTTCATATAGCTCTAGTAATATGAATAAAAAGGCATCATATGCTTTATCGGGGTCTTCATTGGCATAAACCTCCTGCCAGTCCTGGTTGCTAAGGTCCATGTTGAGGGCTGAAATGGTTTCCGGTGTTTTTAGTCTAGTAAAATTGTAAATATTTTGTTTTGGTTCTTTTTTGGCGTTGAAAGAATTATGGAATATTGCAAAAACGGGAAGATGGTCACTTATGTCATTTATCAGCAGTCCCCCTGTAATTTAACTGTCAATTTCGTTTGTAAATATATTATCTATAAAGGTGGCGGTATCTATCGTTATTCTACTAGCTACTAGCTGTACATTTGGTCTATAAAATCTATTGTTTTTTTATTGCCATGTGGATTAAGAATATCTATGTTGCCTGTAGCTATATGTATTTTACTGTTGTTTAAATTGCCAAACATACCAGCTAGTTTCTTATTGAATGTGTCTAGGCAAGTACCTGGAGTTCTATATATACAGCTGATCATCATGTTTTTAGTTTTCTCTGCAATAATTTCAATAGTTAGATATTCTATAATATTGTCTATCGTATCTGACATGCTATCTTAGAGCTGTATCTACATATATAGCAACTCCTCCTCCTGTTGTACTACTGTCCCTATTTGTTGTGAACAGCTATATATTGTTATAACATTGAATTTATTGAGATATGTTTTGATTTGTGAAAAGTTTTTGTATAGGCTTCTGCTGTTGAAATGTATAAGTGACAAGGCACCTTCCATCACTACGTTACTGATGCATTGTTCATCCGTGTAGTACTCACAATTATTACTTATATTATTATAAAAGTGGTTATCAGGATCAACATCGTTATCAATTCCATATAGTTTGTGCTCATTATGATCAAAAGTTTTAAAGTTCAGATTTTCATATTTAGTATATAATGAGTGCACATCCTCCATACAGGTGTGATCAATGTCAATGTCTTCATTCATATCATGCATGATGAACAGTCAGGAGTCATACAACGCAAGCCCAACCACCGCATGAATGATGTGCTGCGAGCGTGCCCACCCACACACACGTACAGCATACACACAGACGTACACCGGTACGCAGCACAGTACAGCCACACACACACACACACACACACACACACACACACACACACACACACACACACACACACACACACACACACACACACACACACACACACACACACACACACACACACACACACACACACACACACACACACACACACACACACACACACACACACACACACACACACACAGAGAGAGAGAGAGAGAGAGAGAGAGAGAGCGTTAGTTCTTTTTAAACGAGAAAAAAAGGAAAATGAAAACGCCACACTCTCCACTGCCTCCAGTTTCAACCTCAAGTCCTCAGGTGGGGTGAGAAGGATACAATAGAAAAAATGTTCCTTAGCGCCGGGAACAAACCCCGCATACTCCCATACATGCAGAAGCACTGTTCCAAAACGGAAAAATAATCCTTTGCCTGTGTTTAAGACCAATAATCCTGAGAAAAAAGCAGATAGGCCTAAGCGATCATGCCATCTGGGTATAGCCAGTAGAGATGCCATAGCAAAAATAGTCCATGCAAAAAACATTTGAAGGTTAATCCATTCATGCATTTCTTCAGGCATAGCATAGGAATGCGATATTGAAAAAGAAAAGGAAAAAATAACATGCAGAAGGCCTCCACTCAAACGCCATATCCCTACATAGAAATAGTCTGGGCTATAGCTTCTTGCATAGTTTTTGAGAAAACATAAATCGTTGTATGTCATGAGAGAAAACGAAAGGATCCATGCACAGTAGTAGGGCTGGGTGCAATAACCGCAATATCGCCATACCGCCGGTATACAACGCATACCGCGGTATCGGGTTCGTTACCGCGGTAAAAAAGTTTTTACGTTTTTTTTGTCCGTGCTGTTCTGGCGCCCTAGGTTCTAACCCTAACCCTAACCCTAACCCTAGTTCTAAACCTAACCCTGGGTTCTAGGCCTAAGTGCATATGGTTGATATGAAATAAAGTGTATCATAATAAACAGTGAGGCTCAGTCAGTCTAATCATATGCCAGCAACACCAGAGGGAGTTCAACAAACCATGTGCAACCCAGATTCGGCACAAACAAGTATTGATTGATTGATTGATTGAACTATTTATTAACAGTTTGCAGAATTACAGTAGCCTACATTTCAAGCACAACTCAATACAAAGACTGTTAACTGCGAGTGGACGACCCAATAAAGCATTACACTTGTTTACAAGAGGGTCCACCTAAATTAATTTCACTCCTATGCCACAATAATGTGGAACGCCCTACCAACTGTCATTAAGACATGTAAATCCCTTGACTCCACCCACCCCTTTTCCCCCTCACTGTATATGTTTTTCCCCCTTTTTACCTGCTTTATGATGATTTCCTGTTTTTGGCTTTATAGAAGTGTAGTGTACAAAATGTTATGATTAATTGAACAAGGTGGACCCTCTTTGTAAACAAGTGTAATGCTTTATGGTGTCGTCCACTCACAGAGTAACAGTTAACAGTTTTTGTATTGAGTTGTGCAAATGTACTGTAAACTGTTAATACAAACTTAAATCAATCAATCAAGCAATAATGTTAACTCATGGCTTGGGGACTGGGGAGGCGCGCAGTTGCTGCGTGGTGTGGAGCGGCTGGAAGTTGAACCTTTCAATTCATCATATATTAAATCTATCAGTTAACTTGGAATTTGTTTAATATGTTTAAGATTTTAGGTTCCATGATGAGGGGACGTTTTTGAATGGTGAGGTGTTTGTTTCATGCGATGCGCTGCTGAGCGGGCATTTCATTGGAGTGAGAATGGTTGCCATTGCGATTCCAAGTGAGACAGTGTGCGGGATCCTTTTTTTTCTCTACTTCTCAGTTCCAGTTATCCAACGCACCTGTCCATTGTAGGTGTGCAGAAGGACTTTTTCTTATAGTCAGTCAAAAGATAAAAACAGTTCTGTCCGTCCTGTCTGTACAGCTCTCTCTCTCTCTCTCTCTCTCCCCTCCCCCTTTCTCTTCTCTCGCTGACAGACATCAATACAAAGTTGAAACCGTTACAATGATGCGCCCTTATCCATAGGCTACACGTTTAGCCTAATGTTTCTCTCTCCCTTTCTCTTCTCGTCTCTCGCTGACAGACATCAATACAAAGTTGAAACCTGTTACAACGCTGCGCCCTTATCCATAGGCTACACGTTTAGCCTAATGTTTCTCTCTCTCTCTCGGACGGTCTGAGCAATGCACGATGCACCTGGCTGTTACAATAGCGCGAGGTATTAATATTCGCTCAAAACAAAGTCGGACAATGTTTTAAATTAGGCTACTCCAAACCAGACCCACCTATAAATGTTGTCTGTTGTGACATCAATGGGATCGCAGGAAAAAGACGCTCAACACAACTTGTCTTGATCTGAAATGATGTGAAATCCGTTCGCTTTTTTAACAGCGTGCTGCGGGAGATGTCTGACGCAGTTGATTTGATTGACACCAGAACACGTGTTGCGGCATTGACATGCCAATCTTTCCTTAATAAAACAGTAGTCCATAATATCCGTTCCAAAACTCTGTTTGCCTGCACCCCCCGTTACCTCCTCCTGATAGCTAACGCCCCCCCCAACGCCCAGAATGGTTATTTGGCCCAAAAGGATTTATATATATTATAATCACACAATCAAAGTCCGGATCGTTTGCAGCTGGGGTTAATTGCCTCGCGCTGCGCAAGGGTCTTCACAATAGCGCTGTTGTGGATTTCATTTTGGTAAACTGGATAACAACAGAAAAACGTGGAAAAGCTATACGAGTCGTCTTGTCTCTGTAACGGTGCCACTGTGTGTGTGAGCTGTGAGGGGAGGCCGCGCAATGGCGCGCATGGAGGAGGAATGACACTGGAACTGCACTAGAGACACACAGCTGCTCATACATCTCCGTACACGGTGTTTTACCGGATTTTGCAGACCTGCTCTATACATCTCCATACACGGTGTTCCACCGGACTAAATAACACTATAAAACCGGAGGATTTTTTTTTCACGCGCTGGGGGGGAGGTGCGGTAATTATCGCCATACCGGCGGTATGGGGGCCGACAATAACCGCGGTAATAAAAATCCCATACCGCCCCAGCCCTACACAGTAGGCTAGTCTGGTTAGACCAGGAGATTTCAGAGAAAGCGGCAGCATTATCTGTATGGATCTAGGTCTTTGAGTTCTCTTACCATGACAGCTTTAGCTTCTTCCGGGGTCGATCCATTCAGCCGAATCGGAACCTTGCACTTCCTCGTCCAAGTTGCTTGCATTTTTCCGCTTCTCTTCAGAGAGCGGGCCTCGCGTGCGATGTCGGCATTCTTCTTGGTTAGATGTTCATTCAGGTAAACCTGGGTGTCTTTCAGCTTCTTCCACTGCATCATTAGTTTGATTTTGTGTTTGATGATTGCAGGTTTGGACTTTTGGACGTTCCCGTCACGGTCCACTACTGCCTTCCGAGGAAGGGTGTGGCACGCTGAGATGGCACGCTGAGATGCCGTTCGGGTCGACGTGGATCCTTACTCTCGAGGAATTGCAGAACCTGCATCTCCAGCGCTTGCTGGTCTTCGATCCCAGCGTCTTCGCTGACTTGTCCTCCATCAGCTGCAGCTCTCGCATAGGAACGGGGTTTAACTTCCAGTCCCGAAATTATGACATCTTCCATGCGAGTATATTGCTCCAAGTCCTGCACTCTTCTTTCCAGACCCTCCTGTCAAACTCCTGTAAAACCGCCTTCAAACCGCCGCCCGCTCGGAGTGACGTCAGCACGTCAGCGTAGAGCACAGAGAGAGCTGTACGCTGTTCAGCCAATCAAATCATCGCTATGGGGTGATCAGCCAATCATCAGCCCCAATGTTTGTGTTCACACAGACCCACAAAGCTGGGCACAGGAGGGGCTAGCGCCACGCAAAACCCCCACAAAAAACAGACAAACCACAGTACTAGACAGATGAAGATTACACACATTATTTATTTTGATACACAAGTTTTTTTTTTTTTTTTTTTTTTTTACAGTATTCTTGATTTGTCTTTAAAGAGCAGCCCTTCTTCTAAACAGAAACATAAACACACAAACATAATGAAGCTACCGATACACATCTTCCAGGGGCAGTGTGGTTCTTATTTGTATCCTGGGGGGGTTCTAATTTAGACCTGCAGGTTCCCCAGGGGGTCATGGAATCTGTACACTATAAAACTATAACAGCTGCCGGTGGTGAGCCTAGAGAGCCAGACCTGAGAATCCCTGCCTGCCTTTAGAGTTGAAAACCTTTTTAAAAAGCAGTGGTCCGGGGACCACCGGTGGTCCTTGACGGGGATCCGGGTGGTCCCCAGCTAAATGATGGAGAGTTGGAAACCAAATGGACTCAAATCAGGAAGCTTCAGAGTCTGATAATCAGGCTATAGGCAAATTCTCCTTTAGTCTTGTTTTTGTTTTTTTACAGGCCGTTAATCCTATTTTAGTCTTAAATCGAGTAGTTTTAGTCTTGAAAGTGCAACGCAGACACATATTCATAGTTGTAATATAAAACAGGTCTTGTTTTAATTGTAGTATCAAATGACAAGAAATAAGTACACGACCTCGATCCAGTGTTCATTCTGACAGCACATTCAAATTTAGTCTTAAGTCTATTGAATAACAAAACATTTCGTTTTAGTCCTATATTTAGTCATCTTGAAATCGTCTAGTCTTAGTCGACTGAACGTCAAAATATTTAGTCTTTCAGTCTTTTTATAGTCTTAGTCGACAACATGAGCACTGGTTCCAGTGCTTCTCAGGGACCGCACAAACACACGACACCAGGGACTTGAAATAAATAAGACGTTATTCATTAAACAAATAATAATTAATAACTAACAATGCCTTCAACCACCAGGCCTGAATCGACAGCAGCAGAGCAGCTTTGACGCTGTTGGTTACAACCTGGTTTTAGCAGTGGTGGAAAGTAACTAAGTACATTTACTTAAGTACTGTACTTAAGTACAATTTTGAGGTATTTGTACTTTACTTGAGCATTTCCAACACTTTTACGTCTACTCCACTACATCTCAGAGCCAAAATGTGTACTTTTTACTCCACTACAATTATTTGAAAACTTTAGTTACTATAGTTACGTTGGAGATTTTCATTTTGATTAGAAAACATACATGAACCACTTCAACCCTATATACATTTCGGCCATTTGAAAATAGCCGATCTACGAGCTCACAATGCGTCGCAAAGCGACGCATTGTGAGCTTGTAGATCAGCTATTTTCAATAGATTTTGTACACATTTTTAACTTGTGAAATGGGACATTCTGCACAATGAGTACTTTTACTTTTAGTACTTTAAGTACATTTTGATGCCGATACTTTTGTACTTTTACTCAAGTACATTTTCAATTTGTACTTTTACTTGTAATTTAAAAAAAAAGTAGTTTTAAATTGCAGTATTGGCACCTTTACTTAAGTAAAACAATTGAGTACTTTTTCCACCACTGGTTACAACCTGGTTTTAGTGTTACCGCTGCAGGGTACGAAAGGCTCTTTTTCCACCACTGGTTACAACCTGGTTTTAGTGTTACCGCTGCAGGGTACTGGTTACAACCTGGTTTTAGTGTTACCGCTGCAGGGTACTGGTTACAACCTGGTTTTAGTGTTACCGCTGCAGGGTACGAAAGGCTCTTTTTTCAACCGACACTATAGTCTCGCGTTGCCAGACTGTCGTTGCCTCCATTATCAAACGCTTCCGTCATACCAAGGCCTCACTCAGACCTGTACTGCATTGCTGTATGCTTGTTGGATGAATGTTGTGTAGTGTCATGGCCGCCCCAATGCATTTCCAATGGGAGTCACATGGTTTGACACAACATTTGTGTTGTATGAGGGGGAGGGGCGCAGTCGAAACACAGCCGAAAGCCATACAACAGCTTGTAGTCCAAAATGTGGACTACAAACCACGTGACTTCCTTTGGAAATGCATTGGGGCGGCCATGACACTACACAACGTTCATCCAACAAGCGTACAGCAATGCAGTAAAGGTCTGAGTGAGGCCCAAGTCTGGAGCGACGGAAGCTCCGATCGTGAGCGAGGCGATAGAGCGGAAGTGAAGCCTCCTCCCCCGCATTCGTTTCGTCTTTACAGTCAACGCACATGCATCCTAATGATATTAATCGAAAAACCACGGCTTTTCTGCTTAGCAGAAATGTAAATAAAAATAAATAGTGAAAAGATATTTTAAAAATGGCGTTCGGAGATTGTGAAATAGTCGTCTGGCTATAGGCGAGACTATACCGACACACTGATGGTTCCGCTGTATGACGTGCCGCTCTATGGCCAATGAGAACTCTGGCGGCGTTACTTTGCTAAACTATGAACGCCATAAAAAATAAAATCACTCTTAAATAAATACTATAATGTGTTCTAGGGATGCACCGAAAGGGACATTCTTGGCCGAAACCGAATATAGGAAACAATTGGCCGAAAACCGAATAAGATTTATATAATATATTTTTTTTCCCTACCATTGCTGTCATGGCCGTACCTTAAAGCTACCTGATTTATGGCAAAATAAATGGTTATGGCAAAACTTCACTTAAATAATAACCACTATTATGGGTCCATAAAACATTTATTCGGCTCTTTTGAATGCATTCATTGCGTAAACTATTCGGTGATATATTTTCTGCCCGAAACCGAATAGGCCGAAAATGCTTGTCTAGCCATTTTCGGACGAATATTTTCTGCGGCCGAATATTCGGTGCATCACTAATCTCTAATCTGTTCTAATAAAAGGCTAGTTAAACAAACCGGCTGAAATGATACAGCCCCGCTACAATGAACAGCACCGTTGGAATGCTACCAGAAGAAGTCTTGTTCGCACTGCAGGAAAAAAAGCGGGTTGTTTTGTTTTGGGAAATGTGATCGGTTGGGACTGACTGTCCACTCTGTTGTTCAACGATGTGATCTTTAGGACTGAATGTCCACTCTGTTGTTCAACGATGTGATCTTTAGGACTGAATGTCCACTCTGTTGTTCAATCTCTAGGGGGGGGGGGATGCAACTCTCTCTCTCTCTCTCAATGCCTCTGCGTTTTCCTACAACGGAGAGGCTGAATGGGAGGCATGGCTTGTTTCAGCTCATCCACACACACACACACACACACACACACACACACACACACACACACACACACACACACACACACACACACACACACACACACACACACACACACACACACACACACACACACACACACACACACACACACACACACACACACACACACACACACACACACACACACACACACACACACACACACACACACACACACACACACACACACACACACACACACAGAATGGGGAAACAAACAGCTCAAGTCCATTCAGTTCACAGTCTGTGGTTCTGTGTGGATGAGGAGGACGTCACGTCTGAAATGCGAGTGCGGAACGATCTTCGCGTTTCAGTAAATGGTCACCCCCCCCCCCCTCTCCCTCCCAAGTACAGTTTTAGACCGTGACGGGGGGAGGGAAGGTGACATCAGGCCAGAACACGGGAAGGAACGAACAAGGACATTAATAACAGATTACAAGGAGGAAATAAGGAAGTAAGACGAAACTGAAGGACGGAGGGATCAAGGAGACAAGGAAGGAAGCAGTGAAGGAGGTGTGGGTGATTTGGGGCACTGACCCATTTTGGGTCCCAAAGAAAACAGATTACACTTTTAAACGAACAGATATTGGGTCAAATATCTTCACGTCAGTTTGTCTTGTCTTGTCTGTGCGTGTGTGTGTGTGTGTGTGCGCGCGCGCGCAGGTGTGTGTACTACTGTGTGTCAAGTGTGCAGGCTTTCAGCTAGGAGTGGCACAGCAGGATTCCGGCCACCAGGGGGAGCAGGTTGACCAGCAGGAGCCACACAGTGAAGACCAGGGCCGGAGCACCGGAGCAGGGGTCTGAAAGAAAACACGGGAGACGGATCAGAAGAACCTAAAACGGATCAGAACTAGGACTTCAAATCAGGACTTCAAGATTTAGCTTCTCAGACCCATTTGAGCCACGGACCACCATTTGATGACATTTAGCCTCTCAGACCCATTTGAGCCACTAGCCTCTTAGACCCAAAACTGAAGAATATTTTGCTGTTGTTAGATTGTAGATTTTGTCCACAATTCCATGCTGTTGGCAAACGATCAAAAATAACAATTCTTCTACATTCTCTAATTAGCCCTTCACTAAGTCCCTCCCCAACCCTTCCTTGTCCAATAGGCACGTTAGCAGCGAAGAAAGCTTGACCTGCATAGCAACCGTTGCTAAACTATTTGGATTGGCATTGGACAATCGCTTTTTGGGGTGGGATTTAGTGAAGGGCTAATTGTGTAGACTTAGTAATGTAATGCAGATGTTTAACAATAATTTAACTCTTGTCTTGAGAGCGTTAAAAAAAATGTACGCTCTCAAAAGTTAAAGATCTAATAAGGGTCCATTTGGTTACAACAACTCTCCATCATTTAGCTTGGGGACCACCTGGAACTCCCCCTCAAGGTCCCCGGACCACTGGTTGAAACCCACTGAAAGGATCAGGGATCTACTGAATGTGGGATCTACGTTCAGTAGATCCCGTGATCTTTGGTGGCCAGATGTAATTTCCTGGGGTCTAGTAGTAGGACCATAGCAATTAACAATAAATAAATGAACACTCATCTTTTACTTTCTCTAATAACAACCTAAAACACGAACCTTGGTTCTTATCATCATGACGCAACATGTCGATTTGCTCGTCTAGATATGAAAATATCAATGTATTGTCAATGGCATTTAATGTTTGTGTACTTTTACTATTTTTTTTTTCTTTTTGGGGTGGGCTCCTAGGCCCTGCTTTACCAGGTTTGTGTGAACACAAACATTTGACCCAATTTCTCCTTTCATCTTCAATGGCAAATATTGAGACCTGTGCGACCAAAAGCTGTATATAGGAGGGGCTAGCGCCCCTCAAAAATGTGCGGGCGGAAAAGTCAGGACGCAAATTATGATTGGACGGACTGAGATGATGTATCATGATAAGAGCGCCCCTCACTTCACACGGGTATGATAAAAAAACCAAAAACAACCATTTCATCTCTTTTGAGGAATAGGAACATTGTCCTCGCAATCTACTCTGTGGGCTCCATTTTCGTCACCGCTAAGCCCCTTATGCTAAACTTCTTTGCCTTTTTTTTTTTTACTATTTTGCAAAACATTTTTGAATAGTTCAAATGGCCAGTCTACAAGCTCACAACGTGTCAATGTAGATTGGCTAGTTGAACTATTCAAAAATGTTTTTCAAAATAGTAAAAAAAAAAAGGCAAAGTAGTTTAGGGATAAGGGGTTTAGTGGTGACGAAAATGGAGCCCTATATCTCAAATCCAAACAGGCGCACACACACACACACACGCACGCGAGGAGCAGGGGCTGTGCCGTTTTACTGACCAATGGGCTCGCTCCTGGAGGTGTTGCCGGGCAGGTCGGCGGCAGCAGCAGCAGCAGTGTGGGCGGGGCAGTGAGGGCAGAGGTCGTGGCAGGCGGGGCAGAGCAGCGCTCCGCGGTACACCCAGTCGTTGAGGCGCACGCTGACGCTCAGCAGCTGGCCCTGACGAGAGCACAGGAACGAGCGCTCCTGCACGAACACCACCAGGCCCTGGGGAGAGCACGCCACCTGCGGGACGCACGCCGCCATTACAGCCTGAACCGTTTAGGGCCCATTCTTAACAAAACATGGTTTCTAAATCCTGTTTCTATGTCAGTGGTGCTACAATACTTCATGTCAAGAAACCCACAAATTATATGTAATTGGCCACCGACCACCATCTGAAAATATGTATGTTCCAGGAACCCCTCAGAAGCAAAGATTTGAGTTAAAACCCTATATATATATATATATATATATATATATATATATATATATATATATATATATATATATTCAAAGATTTGTGCCACATTTTCACGAATATTGTTAAAAAATAGCAGATCTACAAGCTCATAGCGAGCTTGTAGATCTGCTATTTTTCAACAGCTAAAGTACAACATAATGCTTAAAACACCAAAAGGGGTTCCCGCCCAAAATGAGTTAACCCGTTTAGACCTGAGGCCCATTCTAAAAATGTTCCATGTATTTCAGTTTAAATGTCAGCGGTGCCCAACCGTCCGCGGACCGGACCCTCATCTGAAAATATGTTTTCCCCCCCAGCCCAGAAGCAAAGATTTGAGTTAAAAACGTTCGCTCTGAAAGAATATAGTATTCAAAGAAAGAAAGAAAGAAATAGCAGATTTACAAGCTCGTAGCACGGCACGCGCTATGAGCTTGTATTGTATGTCTGCTATTTTTCAATAGCTAAAAGTATAACATAATGCTTAAAACACCAAACGGGGTTCCCGCCCAGAACAGGTTATCCATTTTGAGCGGGAACCCCTTTTGGTGGTTACATACATTATGTTATAATTTAGCTATTGAAAAATAGCAGATCTACAAGCTCATAGTGTGCCAGTCTGCTATTTTTGAAAAATCGTTAAAATGTGCCTCAAATCTTTCTGAAAATTGTCATGATTTAGAAAACTTTTTTTATAAGGAACCAGGTGGCCATTTGCAGTAGGTCTTTTGAGCGGTGCCTCCGCTCCATTACGGAGCTATGTGTGTCACTCCCTACACGTGTCCCTGTGTCTGTCTGTCTGTCTGTCTGTCTGAGCACGGAAATACTGCAACACGGTAACTGTCATTTCTCGACCGTTTCGGAACAGGGCAGGGCTCGCCGGAACAGGGCAGGCCCCCCTCCTGGGCATGTTCCTGGGGGTCTGGATGTTCCGGGGACCTCCCTGGGGACCTATGGAAGGAGGTAGGGCCCGCACACCATTCTTTTGGTAAAGAATTACTTTATTGAATAAATAGACAACGTTTCGATCTTGACAGATCTCCGTCAGGTCAGTGCGTGTAAATAGGTATGACCTCCCTGGGGACCCCCACGCGTTAACCCCATTTTGATTCTAAAAATGTCTTCTACATCCTGACAGTTTTCTGAAAAAGCTATGTTTCTATGTCAGTGGTTCTTTGATTTTTCAAAAATAGCAGACCTACAAGCTCGTAGCGCGCCACTCGGTGGCGCGCTATGAGCTTGTAGATCTGCTATTTTTCAATAGCTAAAGCATAACGTAATGCTAACACCAAAAGGGGTTCCCGCCCAAAATGGGTTAACTCTGACATTTCTCCTAGCTTATAAAACCCGGAGCCCCAGTCAGTATAGGTTACTATCCTATGGTACCTTATAACACCCGGAGCCCCAGTCAGTATAGGTTACTATCCTACGGTACCTTATAACACCCGGAGCCCCAGTCCGGGTAGGTCATTTTCCGGGTGCACTGCTCCATGACGAAGGCAGACTTCTGGTACAGACACACGGAGTCCGTTCCGTACTGCTCCGCTCCGTAGTTTCTCCACCAGTCTGTGAGTTGGAACACACACACACACACACACACACACACACACACACACACACACACACACACACACACACACACACACACACACACACACACACACACACACACACACACACACACACACACACACACACACACACACACACACACACACACACACACACACACACACACACACACACACACACACACACACGTCGTTCATGAATTGCCTATTTTTACATGCAACTTAGCATAAAACTGGATCTCTTGTCCACTAGTCCCTCCCTAACATTTTAGTCTAGTTTTTTATTTGTTGACGAAATTGTCAATATATTTAGTCATAGTTTTAGTCATCGTAGTTTAGTTTTCATGTAGTTTCCATTTAGTTTTAGTTGGTGAAAAAGGTAGTCGACGAACATTTTTCGTCTTAGTTTTAGTCAACAATGGTTCAGTAGGATGTAAATTGTACCTGATTGGTTCAGCAGGAGTTAGATGTTATACCCGATTGGTTCAGCAGGAGTTAGATGTTACCTGATTGGTTCAGTAGGGCAGTGTTTCCCAACCTTTTTTGTCCCAGGGCACACTTTTCATAGCCTAAAAATCTCAGGGCACACCTAGATATACGGTGTATCTATATACACACATACATACACATGTATGTATGTGTAAATATATATATATATATATATATATATATATATATACACAGTGTTGGGAAAGTTCATTTATTTTAGACTTTATTGAATATAAAAAACCTTGGGGGATTAATAAAGTGACAACTTTTACAATATCTCCATTATTTTTTTAAATAAATTTTGGAGAAAAAAATAGCTCATATGCAATGTGAAATGCCACCTAATTCTTAATCCTTTTCCTTGTCTTTATTATGGGCCAACTTGTGAAAGCTGCATGCTTTTATTGTGAAGTGTCTCAGTTCTCACAGCCTGCATATTTCCACGTGCTGAAAATAGCTGATCGACAAGCTCACAACACGTTGCGTCCGCAACGCGTTGTGAGCTTGTAAATCAGCCATTTTCAGCATGGAACAAGTGTACGACGAAGAATAAATCAGGCATCACTGCGCTTCTGTGGAGGATTTTGTTCGCCGAACGAGGCGACCATGTATGGACACTTGGACAGCTATTTTTCGTGGCACATTATGTTTAATCACAACAACGTCACGTTTACTTTACCTCCTCAGTGTTTGGGTCGGGACATGTAGGACTGTATGTGTCTGCTGTCTACGTGCGCTCCAGTCTTACTGGAGGGGGCGAAATGTAGCGTCTTCTGGATGCATCTCTTTAGCATTATCATTTCAATGGCCGAGGGTCGTTAGTCTCTATTGTTCCGTAGTTGTTGTTATCGCACGTCTAATGGTTAGACGTGTGACAACAACAACGATTGCTTTCGGGGGAGGGTTAGTGTTATTTTCGGTCAAATCAGGCGGCACACCTGGACACATTAAACGGCACAGTAAAGTGCCGCGGCACACAGGTTGGGAAACACTGCAGTGTAGATCATACATGGGCAACTGGCGGCCCAGGGGCCACATGCAGCCCCCACCTTCACTTAATGTGGCCCTCAGGTTAATGTCAGATATAATATTGGTTTCAGCTGTTGCAATTCCACAACATGCAAACAAGACCCGCTTTAATTACTTACAGTCTAAATTAGTAGCTCAATGCTCAACACAAGTATAATTAAAGGCATTTGAAATTACATAAAATACATTTTTCAGGATTCAAATTCAAAAATAGCAATCTGTATATTAGCGGTCCTATGGATGCCAAAAACCAAAACCAGAAAAAAAAATAAGGAGGTGCGCATGGACTCCTCCTGGGGCCTCTATGAAACATGTTCTGGTCATTTTTTACTGTTTCTGTCCTGAGATAGAATCAAGATGCGTTTGAATCTTAATAATAACCACTTTAATGAATTCCTTGAGTCCAAAATATATAGAAAAATGTGGCTATTTGACTTTGAATGTTGTTTAGTTCAAGAGTTATGGTATTTCTATTATCTCCATCTTATGGTTTGTTTTCAGGATATGTGTAAGAAAGGGTTAAAATGAACCCCTTGTGACAGCATTTGACCTGGGTAAAAAGAAGACATCTTAACTAGACACCATAAGGGTCCTAAAAAGCATGTGGTAAAAAATAATACACCTCAAACATTTTGTACAAAGAGAAGTATAGATGTGATTTGAATGTGTTCTGGTAATTTTTTGCTTTTTCTGTCCAGAAATAAAGTCAAGATGTGCTTGAATCTTAATAATAACCACTTTAATGAATTCCTTGGGTCTAAATTATATGGAAAATGTGTTCATTTGTCTCTGTATGTTGTTCAAAAGTTATGGCATTTTCTGTTCTCCATTTTATGGTTTGTTTGGGGGGTAGGGGTAAGAAAGGGTTAAAATGAACCCCATGGCACATTAATTGACCAGGGAAACAAGACGAAATCGTATCTAGACACCATTAGGGTCCTAAAAACATGTGGAATAAAATAATACACCTCAAACATTTTGTTTAAAGAGAAGTATAGATTGGATTGGAACATTTTCTGGTCATTTTTTGCTTATTCTGTCCAGAAATAAAGTTTAATGAATTCCCTGGGTCCAAATTATATAGAAAAATGTGTTCATTTGTCTCTGTATGTTGTTTAGTTCAAGAGTTATGGTATTTTGTGTTAGCTCCATTGTATGGTTAATTTTGGGGGTAGGTGTAAGAAAGGGTTAAAAATAACCCCCATGGGACATTATTTGATCCAGGCAACAAGAAGAAATCATAACTAGACACCATAGGGGTCCCAAAAAAACATGTTACGAAAACATGTCACTCGGGTGCTGTCGGAGCCTCTTAAGTGCCCTACTAAAGGCACCAACCAGCACATCGGGAGCAATTAGGGGTTCAGTGTCTTGCTCAAGGACACTTCGACAGCAACTCTGGGGGAGCCCGGGTTCGAACTGGCAACCTTGCGGTTGCCATCCGGCCACTCTACCCCTGATCCACCGCCGCCCTAGTGAGTGAGTGTGGAAATACAGTGGCCCTCTCCATCGTCAAAAGTTGCCCACCCCTGGTGTAGATGTGTTACCTGGTTGGTTCTCAGCCAGGCGGCAGTAGGAGTTCCTCTGGTATTCTCCACTCAGACTCCAGCTGAACTCCTGGCTGAAGGGACAGTAGTCGGCGATCTCCACAGCCCCTCCGTACCACGACAGCTGATCCGAAGATACCTCGGGGATCTGGTCAAAATACTGACACGCGCACACACACACAAACACATCACACACACACAAACACGTCACGCGCACACACGTTAGTCTTATGCCCAATTTACACTGGCAGCCAAATCCAGCCTGAATCAGACATGCAGATTGGAATCCCATTGGTTTAAAAATGTGTGTGTGTGTGTGTGCGTGCGTGCGTGTACCTGGTACTCCACTGGCAGCTCGTAGGGATATTTCTGCAGATTGCACACGGCCACGGCCAGCTGGTCTGTCCTACAGGTCAGCTGTAGAGGAGACCCTCTGACTGTCTGACAGTACGGAGACACCGTGTGATGTCTGGAATTAAATAATATGAATATTAACCCATTTTGACCCGAGATCAGATTCTAAAAATGTCTTCTACATCCTGACAGTTTTCTGAAAAAGCTATGTTTCTATGTCAGTGGGTCTTCGATTTTTCAAAAATAGCAGACCTACAAGCTCGTAGCGCGCCACTCGGTGGCGCGCTATGAGCTTGTAGATCTGCTATTTTTCAATAGCTAAAGCATAACATAATGCTAACACCAAAAGGGGTTCCCGCCCAAAATGGGTTAATGTAAATACTGTTACAGTACGGAGACACTGTGTGGTGTCTGGAATTAAATAATATGAATGTAAATACTGTTACAGTACGCAGACACTGTGTGATGTCTGGAATTAAATAATATGAATATTAATGTAAATACTGTTACAGTACGGAGACACTGATGTCTGGAATTAAATAATATGAATAGTGGTCTCGCATATACAGCCAGCCAACTGTTTCACAATCTCCGAATGCTATATATAGAGTCTGGAACTACACCTCCCGAGTAAGGAAGCTGGCATTTCGGTTCACGAGAATATATTTAAAAATATTTATTTACTTTTCTGCTAAGCAGTAAGCTATGTATATATGCTTAGATGATGTATATTTATGTTAGGATACATTTGCGCGACTGTAAAGATGAAACGGAAGTGGGGAGGACTCTCCACTTCCACTTTATCGCTTACTCGTGATCAGAGCTTCCGTCGCTCCAGACCGTATGACGAAAGCATTTATATTTTACTCATGATCAGAGCTTCCGTTGCTCCAGACCGTATGACGGAAGCATTTATATTTTACTCATGATCAGAGCTTCCGTTGCTCCAGACTGTATGACGAAAGCATTTATATTTTACTTGTGATCAGAGCTTCGGTTGCTCCAGACTGTATGACGAAAGCATTTATATTTTACTCGTGATCAGCGCTTCCGTCGCTCCAGACCGTATGACGGAAGCATTTATATTTTACTCGTGATCAGAGCTTCCGTTGCTCCAGACCGTATGACGGAAGCATTTATATTTTACTCATGATCAGAGCTTCCGTTGCTCCAGACCGTATGACGAAAGCATTTATATTTTACTCATGATCAGAGCTTCTGTTGCTCCAGACTGTATGACGAAAGCATTTATATTTTACTCGTGATCAGAGCTTCCGTTGCTCCAGACTGTATGACGAAAGCATTTATATTTTACTCATGATCAGAGCTTCCGTCGCTCCAGACCGTATGACGAAAGCATTTATATTTTACTCGTGATCAGAGCTTCCGTTGCTCCAGACTGTATGACGAAAGCATTTATATTTTACTCGTGATCAGAGCTCCCGTTGCTCCAGACCGTATGACGGAAGCATTTATATTTTACTCATGATCAGAGCTTCCGTTGCTCCAGACTGTATGACGAAAGCATTTATATTTTACTCGTGATCAGAGCTTCCGTTGCTCCAGACCGTATGACGAAAGCATTTATATTTTACTCATGATCAGAGCTTCCGTTGCTCCAGACCGTATGACGAAAGCATTTATATTTTACTCGTGATCAGAGCTTCCGTTGCTCCAGACCGTATGACGAAAGCATTTATATTTTACTCATGATCAGAGCTTCCGTTGCTCCAGACCGTATGACGAAAGCATTTATATTTTACTCATGATCAGAGCTTCCGTTGCTCCAGACCGTATGACGAAAGCATTTATATTTTACTCATGATCAGAGCTTCCGTTGCTCCAGACTGTATGACGAAAGCATTTATATTTTACTCGTGATCAGAGCTTCCGTTGCTCCAGACTGTATGACGAAAGCATTTATATTTTACTCATGATCAGAGCTTCCGTTGCTCCAGACCGTATGACGGAAGCATTTATATTTTACTCATGATCAGAGCTTCCGTTGCTCCAGACTGTATGACGAAAGCATTTATATTTTACTCGTGATGTTGATTCTACAAAGCCTGACAGTTTTCTGAAAAACCTGTGTTTCTATGTCAGTGGTGCTAAACCTTTTTCATGTCAAGGAGCCCCAGAATGATATGCATTTGGCCGCGGCTCCCCATCTCAAAATATGTTGTTGCCCCCCCCCCCGCCCCCCCCCCCCCAGAAGCAAATATTTGAGTTAAAAACGTTCCTTCTGAAAGAATATATATTCCCAATTTGTGCCACATTTTTCAAAAATAGCAGATCTACAAGCTCGTAGCGCGGCACTCGGTGCCGCACTATTAGCTTGTAGATCTGCTATTTTGCAATAGCTAAAGTATATCACAATGTTTTAAAAACACCAAAAGGGGTTCCCGCTCCGAGAATGGGTCAAGTGTGTGTGACCTGTGAGCCTGGCGCTCCATCCAGAACTTGCAGCTCTTCATGACGAAGTCGCAGCCCAGGCCTCGGCCCCAGTCCAGCCTCTGGGCCAGGCTGTAGTTGGCCCGGTACCAGCCAGAGTCCTCCATGATGGCCAGCGTCAGCCGCGAGAACACGCGGTTCTGCGTGTGGGAGCCCGTCATGGCCTCGTTCTGGAAAAAACACACGTTAAAAACCCATTTTAGACCCGAGGACGATCCTACAAATATGTCTTTTAAATCCTGACAGTTTTCTGGAAAAACCCCTGTTTCTATGTCAGTCTTTCTCAAACATATGTATTTGGCCGCCGACCCCCCATCTGAAAACATGCAGTGATGTAAATAGGTTCTCAATGTAATGAGTCCCGGGATGCAGGGATGGTCTTTTAGACGAGTCCCAGGGAAATGTTTTGAGTCCCACTTCAACGACGTTATAGGAGTCATATTTTGCCATTTTTACAAATTGCAGCATTTAACTCCCATTTCATTTCATGTAGTTATAATGTGGTTATATTCATGTAGAAAACAGAAGAAGAAATGATTATTATAACTAAAGCTAGCAAAATAAACTAGAATAAAAAACAGTACAGTAGTACAGTAGTGCATCACGTGGATGCAGAAGTCGTTGTTTTATTGCGTCCCTTAACTATAAACTGCGTTTTGGGATGCAAAATGCACCCCATTTTAATCTCTGAATATGTTATTCCAGGAACCCCCCAGAAGTTCCCTCTGAAAGAATATACATTCAAAGATTTGCACCACATTTTCATGATAAAAAAAAAATAGAAAATAGATCTACAAGCTTGTATCGCGGCACCGAGTGCCGCGCTACGAGCTTGTAGATCTGCTATTTTACAATAAAGTATAACAAAATTCTTAAAACACCAAGAGGGGTTCCCGTACTGAATGGGTTAACTCCCATGGTAATCCATAATAAACATCGCTTCCCTGCTGTGTTTTTTAGTGGTGCAACCACTCCTATTCAGTATTTTAGCCGTGACGTAAGCGCCCCCTCCAGAGATACTTCCGGGTCCCACTTTTGCGTCCCCATAGAGTTATACTGTGTCCCTCCGTCGGACTAAATCTGAGACGAAAACAACCACGAAAGTCTAATTTTACCGCTTTCCTTGCAACAACAAAGCTACTGGTCTCCCAAATCTGGCTGTGACAGGCCGTCTGCCCCACACTGAATACTATCGCCATTTTATTTCATTGTTTCAACTAAATCCTCATTAATGCAAACTAGATTCAACATACTCAACCCTGCACACATTCTAAATATGCCCCCGAAATATTGTACTGAGCAAATGGACTGTTACCACCTTCAATAATAACAATAGTCTTTGTTGTCTCCACATCATATATTTTCTTTGTCATGGACACTTGAACACTTGAACAGAACATTAATAATTCTACTCGATTTGGAATCATTAACACTTTAATTGCCCGGAACTATTTAATCCATTACATTCATGCGCCCAGTCGATTTATAAACACGGACGCCTTTTCCGGACGGACCAGCCGGAAGTTCATGATGTTGTGTAGCAGCTAACAATAGCCACAGCACTTTAGAATCGATCGACAACAACGGGAGACAAGAATAAATCTATCGAGACTAGCGACTGGACCGCGGAGCGGCGTCTAACACAGGATCTTTTTTCAGAAAAAGACGGGATGATTTAGATCGCGATTTATGAACGTTTTAAGATTTTCGTTTTCATCAGCTAAACAGAGGAGGGAGTTTTTTGATGACGTCTCAGTCTTGCGCGTCACCGAGGAGAGCCCAGCAGGCGCGCCTGGGCTATACAGCCAGGCGATCTGTTCTCGTATCAATAAACTTCGTCTTTAGGACAATACTTCGTCCTGAGCGTCGGGCGTTACTAATAGAAAGGACAAAGAACTTCGTCCTGGGCGATTAATCTGTTAAGACCCATTTTAACCCTCAATGGCTTCCTTTCTGAAAAATAACGTCATTGTGAAAAGATTCACGCGTTTAGATATTCTATTTATTGACTTAAATACAGAATAGACAGCTATGTGTGTCCCTGGGTCCCTGCCTGGCAGGGTCCGTCCGAGCACGAAAATAGAGTTTGGTTTGGTTGTCACCACCACACACATATTAACTTTATATATGATGATTTTTGGGGTGTGACAGTACAGTACAGTAGAGGGACCCCCTGGGGACCCCCACACGGTAACTGTAATTTCTCAACCATTCCGGACGCGGGGCGGGTCGCCAGAACCGGGCCCCCCCCCACCCTGAGCGCGTTCTGGATGTTCCGAGGACCCCCCTGGGACCCCCACACGGTAACCCTGTCATTTCTCGACCGTTTCTTGCGCACGCACGGTCGCACGCACACGCGTTTACCTCCAACAGTCTCTTCTCCCAGTGGTTGAGTTGAGTTCCTGTTCCTCCCTGGTTCTCCAGTTCCATTCCCTCCAGGATGGGACAGTCAAAATGTCTCCTGGCCTCCTCCTGTTGACCACACACACACACACTGTAACCAAATGAACCCCCGGACCCTACCAACCCTCCCGCGTGCTCAGATCAGCCTGACACAGGGAGGCTGGAAGTACAGTCCACAGCGCTCCGCACTTCCCAAACTCTTCTCCCTTCTGCCTCCAAAACTATGGAATGAACGTCCCATTGCGATCCGCGCGCGCACGCACGCACGCACGCACGCACGCACGCACGCGCGCACACACACACACACACACACACACACACACACACACACACACACACACACTTCTTACCACGACGCGGGGGGTGACGAGCAGGTGCACTTGATGTCGGACCATGACCCCCCCTCTGATGTCCCACAGCCTGGTGACCGTCCTGATCACCCGATCACTCCACTGGTAGAGACCCAGGCTGAGAGAGAGAGAGAGAGAGAGAGAGAGAGACATGAACATTCAGGACATTTCAGAATAAAAGGCGCCAAGCAGATGAGACTCTGACTCCGCCAGATTGCGGCAGTATTGAGTTCACCAGTTCCCTCCTCCTGCCTGCATCTGGTCTCTCTCAAGCAGAAACGATGAACCCGGAAGCAGCGCAACAAGAATCTGATATCTCCATAATAATTTCGAGTTGTAGTCCTGTTAGGTTGTGTTTTACAGGTGCGCCGTGGCAGCGCTTCAATACGTCACCAGTCTCGGCGTTGGTCCCGCCTCTAGCGGCCGCGTACGACCGCGTATCGCTCCGATCAGCATTTTGTTCGGAGCACATCGTCTCTGCCCGAGAGAGTCCAGGTGGGAAGCAGGAAGAGGAACTCACTGCTGCCACCATCTGGCGGAGTCAGGTTAGATGAGGGAGGCGTTGCCTAGTCAACGGCCGTTGACTCCCTGGACGTCCTAGGCACCAGAAGTGTTAATATACAATGAATGCTCATCTTAACTAGCTAACCCGCCCGCACCTGTTTGTGAGGAGAAGCACATCAACATTTAGGACAGCAGTTGTATTAATGTTCTATGAATGTCTTTATTTCCATTATTAGGGCCCTTTTCAATTGAATATTAACACTTTTGTATGCCCCGGAGTGCCCAGCAGATGACATGAGGCGGATTTTACTCTGAAAAGCCCCGCCAGGTTGAGACGTTCCATTACAACCTCGCGCTAATAAGGCTGATCTCTCTCTCTAGAAGCATTAATATTCCAAACGAGATGCATTGGTTAAGTCAGAAATGAGGACAAGAACATCTGCGTTCTGATCAAAACCATGGACAGCGCCGTAGATTCAGAGATGATAGCAAGTTTTGTCGGCCGTAAAAGCAAGGACTATTAAAAGAGGACGGGAAGCGAAGACCGTACGGTGGACTCCATGTTGCTCCCTGGAAGGAAAGAAACATGCGCAATGGGCTATATGCAGCCAACACATCCGCGTTCAGCTTCCTCTGTCTCAACTGCGCATGTTTCTTTCCTTCCAGGGAGCAACATGGAGTCCACCGTACGGTCTTCGCTTCCTGTCCTCTTTAGATAGTCCTTGCCGTAAACCAAGGACTGTCTAAAGAGGACGAGACGCGAAGACCGTACGGGCAACGCCATGTTGCTCCATGGTGCTCCATGGAAGGAAAGAAACATGCGCAGTTGAGACCAGGAAGTTGTACATGCCCCCAAATTTGTGCATGTACAACTTCCTGGTCTCAACTGCGCATGTTTCTTTCCTTCCATGGAGCAACATGGCGTCGCCCGTACGTCTTCGCGTCTCGTCCTCTTTAGACAGCCCATGCGGTAAACCAGGAAGTGAATGGCTGCGTGCGCAGCTAAACGGCTCCGGGACGGACGAGCAAGGCGTTTCCTGCTGGCCACACCTCTCGTTGAAGGCTGTCAGGGTCATGGTCAGGGGTCAGGGGTCACCTCACCTCTTGTTGAAGGCTGTCAGGGTCATGGTCAGGGGTCAGGGGTCACCTCACCTCTCGTTGAAGGCCGGCAGACCGCTGGCGAAGCGCGGCGTCAGAGGCTTGCCGTCGTCATCGTGGTAGAAGGCGAACAGGCCCGCCGAGAAGCCCTGGTGGACGACATGTTTACAATGTAGGCATTCAGCAGACGCTCTTAACCCATTTAGACCTGAGGACGATTCTACAATTGTCTTCTACATCCTGACAGAAGAACGCATGTTTCCATGTCAGTGGTTCTCAAACATTTTCCATGTCAAGGACCACCAAGATTATATTGTAATTGGCCGCCGACCCCCCATCTGAACATATGTCGTTTCAGGGACCACCCCCTCAGAAGCAAAGATATGAGTTAAAAAGTTGAAAACGTTCGCTCTGAAAGAATATATATTCAAAGCTTTGGACTACATTTTCCCGATTTTTCAAAAATAGCAGACCTACAACGAGTACGAGCTTGTAGATCTGCTATTTTTCAACAGCTAAAGCATAACATGCATACAACACCAAAAAGGGTTCCCGCCCAAAATGAGTTAATCCAGAGCGACCTACATAAGCAAGAACAAAAAAGCATGTCTCCCCGTGTCCCCTAGGGTAGGAACCCTCACAAAAAACATGCAGTAATCCTGGTCTCTAAACTGCCTCCCCCTGGCCAGCCGGGGCGCCTGTTGGAGGGGAAAGGAACTTCCCCCCCCGTCAGGTGTAAAGGAGCAACTTGGACACTCAGGCATGAAGGAAGCATGAGTTCAAGTCCGTTGCTCTACCCCTGTCCCCCATATATGGGGACTAGGTTGGCGGAGGGTGTGTAGAGCCCAGGATCGCATTAGATAATTGACACAGGGATGAAAAATGGGTTACAAACAAAAAAAAGTGTATGTGCGTAGTGTGTGTGTGTGTGTGTGGGGGGGGGGGGGGGGGGGGCATTCCGGGCAAACACCGTCTTTTAAAGTGAACGCGTATGCTGGCACTGGGAACTGGGGTTTATGCTAGCAGCTAGCGGTAGAGATAGTTATGTAATGTGTATGCTAAGTAATGCTTGTTTGACAATAATTTAACTCTTGAGAGCGTAAAATGAAACCAAATGGACCTGTACGCCGTACGCTCTCAAGAGTTAAAGATCTGTGAGGGTCCATTTGGTTACCAACTCTCCATCATTTTGCTGGGGACCACCTGGAATCCCTTCTGGTTGAAAACCACTGATTTGTAGAATACAACAGACACAGACACACAGGAACGCACCCAGGGTGCCGGCCCGATTCCGGCGAGCCGCCCCGCGTCCGAAACGGTTGAGTTACCGTGTGGGGGTCCCTCTACTGTACTGTACTGTACTGTCACTGTACTGTACTGGCACACCCGAAATCACCATACAGTTAATATGTGCGTGTGTGTTTGTGTGTGTGTGTTAGGTTGTGCACAGGTGGTGAAAAACAACCATGCCGTTTTCGTGCTCAGACCCACCCACCCAGCCACCCACACACATAGCTCCGTAAGGGAGTGGTTGCAGTTCTACCATTCAAAAATTCAGCCCCTGCATATAGAGCGTCGCAGTCCCGCCCCCTCGAGAGTCCCGGAAAATAAATCCCTGTTCATTTTCCTCAGACTTTTCAGAAAGTATTTATTTAAAGACGTTCACGCCGCGGACAAAGCCAACTCTTGTCGTGACAAAGCATGACAATAAACACAATGTTTTGGGCCAAACAAAGAATTAGAAAGTAGAAAAAAACCGCAGGTTACAACACTTTTGTTGTGGTTTTTCTTCTTTGTAATTATTTGTTTGGTCCAAAATATTGTGTTTGTTGTCATGATTTGTCACAACTCGAGTTGGCTTCGTACGACGCTGAAAAGGTCTTTAAATAAATACTTTTTGAAATGTCTATGGGAAAAATGCTTTGGGAATTATTTCCTGGGCCTGGCGTCGCCATGAAAGGGGGCGGGACTGCGACGCTCTATAGCATTGCATTGGAGAGAGATTACCCATCGGCCCACAGAAGCTAGTGTTGTTTTTTGGCAGCAAAATGTCTATTTTAGTTAATGCTGGGCCGTTATCGGCGTTAACGTGCTGCGTTAACTCGAGACTCTTAATGCGCGATAAAAAAAATATCTCCGTTAATCTATTCTCAAAATTGGGTCTAGGAGCTGGGTCTGCAGCAGCCAGAAGGCGGGCTGTGTGTGCGTGTGTGTGCGCGCATGTGTGTGCGTGTGGGGCGCGTTCGGAAATAGCGCACTGAGCCCACTGTGCAATGCAAACTAATAGGCGAGTGCACTCCGGTGTGGTATTTCCGAACGCGCCCACAGGAGGCGGAGCACAGTCGGAGACTGCACGGAGACGGAGTCAGACAGTCAGTGCACTCGCCCCTGACTTGTAGTCTGAGAGAGGGACGGTAAACAGCAACGCCAACAAAACGTTCTACTTACTAGAAAAGAAAGAGGCAGCGATGGAGCCATAAGTCCATATCCATATTCCATATCCAGGCAGCAGCCTGTTAGCTGTTGTGTGCTAAGCTAAACCACCATCCATGTATCACAATATGATCACAACACCAGGGTTGCCACATTTCGTGACTGAGAGAGAAACAAGCAACCAGGTCTATGAAAATGTTAACAGGCCAGATCAAGTCAGAAAATCCGAAAAAGTCAGAAAATAAGTCTAAAATAAGCAACTATTTTGCTGACTGTCAAACATCATTGTCCAATGTTGTTTTAGAGTAGTGGTTCTCAAGCATTTTCATGTCAAGGACCACCAATATTTTAAAGAAACTTTACAGATAGACAAGTCAAAAGTAGCTTATAATGACTAGACTTGGCAACACTGTGAACAGTTCTACAAACTCACAATATGAAATATAAGGTATTAATAGGCTAGTTGTATCCATAATTAGGGCTCCTGGTCTAAACCTGTTCACAAGGACTTACTTCTGGACATTATTTAGGTAGCGCACACATATTTTCAATGCATTCGGCAGAGTTCAAATGAGCCATTTTAATCGCGATTAACTCCAGGATTGCAGTGCGATTAATCGCGATTAAAAAAATTAATCTATGCCCACCACTAATTTTAGTTTAGTCATAGTCTTTGGAATGAAAATTATATAAATGCACCATTTACTACAATACCCCCTGGAGGTATACCATGTAATATTTACGTAGTATTCAGAGGTATTTCTACAGGTAGTACTGACCCGGGCGTGGATGATCTCGTGTTAGTAGTAAATAGTACTAGTACTAGTAGTAGTAGTAAATAGTACTAGTAGTTGTACTAACCAGGGCGTGGATGATCTCATGTTTGACGGTGGACAGCATGCCTTCAAACTCCTGCGGCTGGGAGGAGATCATGGCAGGACACAGGTTGGCATAGCCAGCTATCGGCCTGTAGGGGGAGACACAGAGCATAGGAGGCCTGTTACAAGACCAACTAGAAAAAACAAATCGCTGCAAGCAGCGATAAGGCAGGACCAAGCAGGAAGGCAATAAGAATAATATGCACAATAAGCCATAGAAACATGGAAGAAGACTGAGTGTGTATGTGTGTGTGAAAGTGTTCTGGAAACTGTACTGCCGCGGAACGCGAACAGCGCAGCGCATCGTGGGAGGAGAGCTTCGACCCCTCCAGGAAATACATGAGGAACGTTACGTGGCAGGGCTCGAAATTGCGACCGTTTTGAACCGCAAAATGCGCCTGAATTTGAATCTGTGTGATATAATATAATTGGGAGCACCAGTGCCACTGCAAAATCATTGCTGTAGAACGACCAACACGATCGCAACCAAAACGGTCGTGGGCCGGTTCCGTCCCGCGAGATGATTTAATCCGACATTAATTTCTGACATACATTTCTGAGCATGTAAAAAAAAAAAGGAAGTTTCTAGTCCATTCCTGTCAGAAGTTATGATTTTTTTTAAAGAAATCTCTCCTTGTTCTGCTCTCCCTCTCCAAAATCCAGGAGAGCTGTCCTTGGTGGATCTTCTGCCATCCAAAATTTCTAATTTAATTTGTGCCTTTGTACCACGACGCTCCCGCCATGTAAAAGCTTCTGACGAAAAGGTAAAAAGTGTGTGCTTGTGCTAATGATACTATAGTGTGTGTAGTGAGTGTGTGTGGGGGGGGCAAGCTCCGACTCTTAACACAATCAGCGCCGGGATTTCTTTCAAAATAGCAGCTCGGGGCGCCGCGCACATATGGCAGCTTTTACTCTGAAAGCCCCCCCCACCTTCCGTTCCGTACAAAAACCGGGAGGAATAATGTTTGCCTACCTCGCTATGACTACGAGTCGCTGAATAATCCCGAGCTCCCTAGATTAGGAGATACGAGGCATCCTTTCTGAGCCGTAAACAGGGAAGTGAACGCCAACGCGCATGCGCGAAACAGCAAGGAGTATGGTGCACAAGGAGAGGCCAACACCCCCCAAAAAAATAAGATAAATAAATCCCGACTATTTTTCTCTCGTTTGATATATATCAAAGAAAATGCGCTAGGACGTGTGTACTGTACACGTCCACGTAATCTGTCGGTTGGATTAGCTATGACGTTTCCACATGTCCTACGGTCTAACATGGGTTAAAGTGAACGCGTATGGTGGCACATGGACCTGGGATTTATGCTAACAGCTAGCCGCAAAATAAAATAGTTAATATATATGGGCCTACCTGTTAGGGCTTTATGCAACTAGTCGACTATTCAACTAGTCGACTATTCAACTAGTCGACTAGTAAATCCACTAGTCGACCTTTTTTTCATTTCATTTATTTATTTAGGACTAGATTTAAAATGGTAATAAAACAAAAAAAAATAAAACAATGGATATCTAATATCCTTATAGTTTATGTTCGAAAAAGGGATAGGAAGAAGTTTAGTTAAAAACGTATCGGGTCCTACCCCTTCTTTGTGTATAAAAAAAAAAAGTCTGGGTCCGAGTCCACTTCAATTCGGCATAGAGTAGTGCAAACATCTCTCACTCTCTGCTGCTTGTACACCCACACAATCCTCTCTCTCTCTGTCGATCTAAGTAATTAGTCTCATGTCACGCAGCTGCGCATAGTTTCTCCCGGCGGATCCTGCCGGGAGCTGCCTATGCCATAAAAAGCATAGGTGAGTTCCAGGCTAAGCATATACTGTACAAGAAGACCCTTGAGGACATACATTTATACACACAAAAACGTATGCGTACACACTGTACCCAGCTATTCTATCCTATATATATGTATTATATCCGTTTTAAACATTTTTTTAAACTTATTCCATGTTTCACATTGTTTCAATTAGTCTTTGACCTTGTTGGTACTAGTTGACTTTGTAGGCCTCAATATCAGGTAGATTATAGTTATAGTCACCAATGTACACAGTTTTCAAATGTACAAATGTTATTTTCCACATAATAGGTAGTTAAACAACTAGTCGACTAGTAAACTAGGCAACTAGTCAACTAGTTAAAACTGACTAGAAGTGAACTACCTGTCCATCTGGGCCTCCAGTTGGCAGTAGGCTGCGTATGCCACGATGTTCTCCTGACCGCATCGCTCCGTGGTCACCCCGCTGACGTACAGCACAAAGTCGGAGCCCTCCACCCCGGGGCCGTCCGGGGGGCCCCGGGGGCCACACCACTTCCCCCCCGCACTGCACACCGCACATTGCTGGGGGGGGGGGGGGGGGGGGGGGGAGGGGGGAGAGGGTGAGAGACATGTTGGTAGGGCTTTCACAATTTCAAATTCAAGTTGACGATTCTTACACAAATAATTGCGATTAACCCATTTAGGCCCGACATCGAAATGAAAAACAAATGTCTTCAAAATCCTGACAGTTTTCTGAAAAACCTAACTAACCTAACCTAAACCTAACTCTATATCAGTGGTGCTCAATATTTCATGTCAAGGACCCCAAAAATGATCTGTAATATGCCTCCGCCCCCCCCCCCCCCCCATCTGAAAATATGTTATTCCAGGGTCCTCTCCAGAAGCAAAGATTTGAGTTAAAATGTTCACTCTGTAATAATATATATTCAAAGATGTGAGGCATATTTTCACGATTTGTCAAAAATAACAGACCTACAAGTTGTAGATCTGCTATTTTTCAATAGCTAAAGTATAACATAATGCTTTAAAACACCAAAAGGGATTCCCGCCCAAAGCGGGTTAAGGATTTACGGATTTTTTTACATTTTACAGTCAACATTGGAACGTTACAATTATAAAAAAAATATTTCTGTTTGAAGTTTAGGCTTCCCTCACTCCTGAACAAGACCCCAGGATACTTGGGGAAGGACGGAGAAAAGGAGATCAGCCGGAGAATCGGAGCGGCAGGGGCGGTATTATATATATATATATATGTATTATATATCGCTGTACCGCTACGTCACTTTGTCACTGTCGTGACGAAAAGAGAGCTGAGCCAGGCAAAGCTACCGAGCAATCTTCGTTCCTATACTCTCACCTATGGTCATGAAGTGTGGGGTCATGACCCAAAGAATAAGGTCACGAATACAATTTGCCGAAAGGTAGTCGACGAACATTTTTCGTCACGGTTTTTAGTCGACAAAATCAACACTGGAGTGACGTCAGGGCTTTGGCGCTCTATCGGGTGTGTGCGCGTGAGAGCAGCGCTGACCTGAAGGTGACGCTGTGGCACGACCACGGGTCCGCAGCGCGTGACCTCGGCACATCCCTCCTGGCAGTAGCGGTGAGGGTCATCTCTCTTCCTGAGGTACTGGTTGGTGGAACATTGTCTGGAAGGGCGCACACGCACACACACACCCACACACACACACACACACACACGCTGCTTTGAGTAAAATTAACTCTGTGTACTAATAACATGTAGATCTCCCTTGTATTGTTTTTGCGTTATGTCATTTCCCTCAAGGTAAGACCCCTCTCTCTCTCTCTCTGAAGCTAGGTTCCATGTAAAAAATAAAAAGACGAGGCCTCTGTCTGTCTGTCTGTCTGTCTGTCTGTCTGTCTGTCTGTCTGCCTGCACACTCTCAGAGTTAAGGGGGGTTCACTGCAAATATATTTGAGAACCACCAGTACTAGTTGGACTCCTAATGTGCCATACATAGTGTCAAAGCAAATGTTAGTGTCACACATATTCTGAAGAATTCCTGGAGCCTTCCTTGACTTTCAGTAATTGGGTCTTATGAAAACAAGAAAAAAAAAAAAAAAGAAAAAAACAGAAAATGTAAAAATGTCTTGCCACAGACATATTTGACCCCTGTATGGACATATTGATGACCCCCCCCACCCCCATCATCAAATCTCGTGTTTCTCGGGGACGGCCCAGGTGACTTTAACACCTTTCCATGACAGATCTCGAGGACTTCGTTTTTTTTAGCACCGACCTGCTGAGCAGAACGGGTCCCACAGCCCTGCGCCTCACACTGAACACACTCTGGAGGTAGTCTATGGCCTGAGGGAAGAGCTGGTCCTGGAGGGAGAGCACGCACACACACACAAGGTCGCACACACACACACACACACACACACACACACACACACACACACACACACACACACACACACACACACACACACACACACACACACACACACACACACACACACACACACACACACACACACACACACACACACACACACACACACACACACACACACAGTGTAGTGAGAACAGAATAGCAGTGTGACTACTAGGGATTGGGACTATTTGGAACCGTTTCTGTGGTACTCAAAACGTGTAGCCTACAAATGCAACCAAATGGACCCATAAGGGTCTCAGAGTTACAGTCCTGTAAGGGTCCGTTTGGTCTCTCTCAGAGTTACAGTCCTGGAATCGTTAAAAGGGAATCGGAACTCACCTTCACCAGTCTTCTGTTGTCTGCAGGAAGCCTGTAGAGATGGAGAACAGCCACATGAGGGCAGCACAGAGCAGGGAGGTGTTTTTGAGTGGTGCTAGTAGGGATGTCTGTGACGGTTAATTTCCCAGCCGGGTAGCTGATAGCATTATCCGGTTAATTAACGGATGTTGATATTTTTGAGTGGTGTAAACCACTCCAACAACTGGCTTTGTACCCGTGTCTGTTCGTACCAAAAAAAGTGATGTACCCGTGTCTGTTCGTACCAAAAAAATCACACCTGTGTGAACTGAGTGGTGTAAGGTCTTATATAGCCTGATCAGCTGTGGTCTGACTTAATGTCTGACGTAATGAAATCACACCCGGGTGAACTGGGTGACCGTAGCAACCATGCTCTTTTTTTCTGCACAGACAGACAGACAGACTAACAAAGCCAGTTGTAGGAGTGGTTTACACCACTCAATAACAAAGCCAGTTGTAGGAGTGGTTTACACCACTCAAAAAGCTATGTACCCGTGTCTGTCCGTACCAAAAATAAAAATCACACCCGTGTGAACTGAGTGGTGTAAGGTCTTATATAGACTGATCAGCTGTGGTCTGAGGTGGTCTGTAATGTATGACGTAATGAAATCACACCCGTGTGAACTGGGTGACCATAGCAACCATGCTCATTTTTTGAGTGGTGTAAACCATTGAGTGGTGTAAACCACTCCTACAACTGGCTTTGTTAGTGCAGAAAAAATGAGCATGGTTGCTATGTTCACCCTGTTCATCCGGGTGTGATTTCATTATTTAGTCTGTCTGTGCTCAAAAAATGAGCATGGTTGCTACGGTCACCCAGTTCACCCGGGTGTGATTTCATTACGTCAGAGCTGATTTCATTACGTCACAGCTGATCAGTCTATATAAGACCTTACACCACTCAGTTCACACGGGTGTGATTTTTCTTCTTTTTAACCCATTTAGACCTGAGGACGATTCTACAAATGTCTTCTAAATCATGACAGTTTTCTTGAACAAAATGTTTCTATGTCAGTGGTTCTCAAACATTTTCATGTCAAGGACCCCCAAAACTATATGTAATTGGCTGCCGACCCCCATCTGAAAATATGTAGTTCCAGGGTCCCCCAGGAGCAAAGAGTCGAGTTAAAAACGTTCACTCTCAAAGAATATATATATTCAAAGATTTGCGCCACCTTTTTCACAATTTTTCAAAAATAGCAGACCTAAAAGCTCAGCTGCCACACTATGAGCTTGTAGATCTTCTATGTTTCAATAGCTGCTAAAGTATAACAATGCTTAAAACACCAAAAGGGGTTCCCGCCCAGAATGGATTAATACTCCAAATGTAATATGCATGTATACATAATTAACGCCGGTAGACGAATGGTATACACTCATGTATGCTCATTTTAAAAGACAAACAAAAGAAGCAACATTCAACAATACAAATAAATTGTTTTAGGTTTAATCATCAAAAAACAACGCATCGTGATCTCCACACATGCATCTGCGCGTCTACCTAGTACAGCTATATGGGGTCCGCTGAGTCCAAAACATAAATAAATACAACACCGTCGTGTCCAGTCCAGATCTGAGCAACCTACCTAATACAGCCACTGGTCGCTTGGGCTAAGCCTTCTTTTTCTCCACAATCTCTGAATGCTATATAGAGTCTGGAACTACAGTTGGAGGCCATCGATATTGTCCTTTTCTTTTTGCTGAGGTTTGCGTGATCTGCGCAAAAGGACAGTTAACCCATTTTGGGCGGGAACCCCTTTTGGTGTTTTAAACATTGTTATAATTTAGCTATTGAAAAATAGCAGATCTACAAGCTCATAGCACGCCACCGAGTGGCGCGCTACGAGCTTGTAGGTCTGCTATTTTTGAAAAATCGTGAAAATATTTATTTCAGAAAACTGGTGGATTTAGAAGGATTTTTTAAAATGTTGAGGTCAGGCCTAAATGGGTCAAATGATAAGGGACAATATCGGTGGCACCCAACTGTACACCTTCTGAATGCTACATAGAGAGTCCCCGCAGGAATCCGTGGAAAAAAAGTCTCGATTCCGCGGCTTAGTTCATATTCCGCGGACATTAACTTATTTAAACCTAAAATGACCAGTTATCAAGCCATTTCTTTCAAAAAATAGCAGATCTACAAGCTCGTAGCGTGGCACTGAGTGCCGCGATACGAGCATGTAGATCTGCAATTTTTCCAACCGCTAAAGTTTGACATAATGCTTAAAACACCAAAATGGGTTCCCGTCCTGAATGGGTTAAAGCAAAATAAAATCTCACGACTGAAAAATGTCGCTATAGGCCAAGTCCTAATAATGTGTGATTTGTGAAACAGCATGAAAGGAGTCACCACACACTAGCGCGCATGTGTCCAATTACACACAGATTTGAGTTAAAAATGTTCGCTCTGAAAGAATATATACTGTATATATATTCAAAGATTTGAGGTACATTTTCACGATTTTTCAAAAATAGCAGATATACAAGCTCTTAGTGCGGCACTCTGTGCCACGCTATGAGCTTGTAGATATGCTATTTTTCAATAGCTAAAGTATGACATAATCCTTAAAACACCAAAAGGGGTTTATGTAAAATGATCATGTTTTGGTCGCCATACATACAGCTAACCAGTTGAAGGGATTGCAGATTGAGGTGTTAACGATTGCGGTTATGATGAAATATCTGAGATCATTAGGGTTTTCTGAGAAGACTGAAAGAACTAATATACAAAACATGGGCTTATCTACAGCCTGGGCTGTGGCTCAGCGGTCCAGGCACCTTGGCTGGTAATCCAGTCTGGCAGTGTGCCGCGGGTTCGACTCCCGATCCTGACCGTCATTACTGCATGCCCCCCCAATCTCCCTTCCCATTTCCTGTCAGCCTACCGTCTATCCCTCCATTTCATTTATTTTTTTAAGTCTAACTCATGTTGATTAGGTGATGTAATGGTGATATAAAACAAACGGTGCAAACACAAACATTAAACGCCACCATTAACAATACAGAGACAATATGACGTAATGACTACTTGTGCCTGATACGGCAGTGGTGTCAGATTACATACATGTATACATGGGGGCATTACCTTTAATCCTCCCGACACAAAAACAAAAACAAACCAATTACACCCTGGCATTGGGTCCTTTAATCCACATCTTTATTACGTCATCATTGAGAGCTAGTTATACCAGTTATACCCCGACGTCATATGCTGGCACGATACATACGCATCAAACGGGGCGCAAAGTAACCACAGTATACCGCTAATCAACTTACAAATTACATATACATAGAGGCATTTCCTTTAATCCACCCGACACTGATCGACATATAAGTCACCATCGAAAGCCGTCGCTTTTACCATACTTCACAATACTACTTTTTTACCTACAAAAACTAGGTACGTAGCAAATAGCTAAACCTAATAATTCAATATTTCAAACGTTCTTTCACAGAGAAGCTGAGATTTGACAATTTGTAGCGGTCGACAGTACTTGCGCGCTCTGCTTGCGCACTAGTAGGCCATTTATGGCTTACTTGTGTGCAACAAGCAAGTAGGCACTCGACAGAGTGCCTGTTCTAGTTGTAAATGCGTTCAAAACAAACATTGAACTAAAGACAAACATTAAACGTGTGTATAGGAGGGGCTGGCACCCCTCAAAAATATAAAATAAAGGCGAAAGCCAGAAAAAAAATACACACAGGACACACTTCTAGAAGACACGCTGACTTCTATGGAATCCAAAATGACTTTAATCCATTCTGGACGGGAACCCCTTTTGGTGTTTTAAAGCATTATGTTATGCTTTAGCTATTGAAAAATAGCAGATCTACAAGCTTGTAGGTCTGCTATTTTTGAAACATCGTGAAAATGTGGCGCAAATCTTTGAATATATATTCTTTCAGAGCCAACGTTTTTAACTCAAATCTTTGCTTCTGGGGGGGGGGGGTCCCCTGGAACAACATATTTTCAGATGGGGGTCGGCGGCCAATTACATATATTTCTGGGGGTCCTTGACATGAAATAGTTTTGAGAACCACTGACATAGAAACATAGGGTTTTTCAGAAAACTGCCAGGATTTAGAAGACATTCGTAGAATCGTCCTCAGGTCTAAATGGGTTTCAATCCATGAATGATGGTAAGAACTTACTGGTCGACACTGGAGTCGTAGATGATCTGGATTCGGAGGTGGAGGTCTTCAGGAGGAGAGCTTCTCTTGGTCAGTCGCTCTGACTTCAGGTAGACCTGGTGCACGACCTGAGACGTGCACGCACGCACACACACACACACACACACACACACAGACGCACGCACACACATACAAACACACACACAGTTAACGTCCAGTCCCCGACACACTGCATTCACGATACTCCCCTTTACCACATCTCCCTTTTTTGTTGGTTCTCCTCGCCTTAGTCCCGTTCGTCAAATCTTCAAAGATTTCATTCTACCTGCTCTCTCTACTAGCCTCGAACAGCTCCTGGACGCAGCACGGTCCGAAGCAGCCTGTTGTGTGCCTTGTACATCAGTGGTTCTGGGTCTAGTTACGGGTCTGAGAGGCTAAATGTCATCAAATGGCGGTCCGTGGCTCAAATGGGTCTGAGAGGCTAAATGTCATCAAATGGTGGTCCGTGGCTCAAATGGGTCTGAGAGGCTAAATGTCATCAAATGGTGGTCCGTGGCTCAAATGGGTCTGAGAGGCTAAATGTCATCAAATGGTGGTCCGTGGCTCAAATGGGTCTGAGAGGCTAAATGTCATCAAATGGTGGTCTGTGGCTCAAACGGGTCAGAGAGGCTAAATGTCATCACATGGTGGTCCGTGGCTCAAATGGGTCTGAGAGGCTAAATGTCATCAAATGGTGGTCCGTGGCTCAAATGGAAAATAAATAATGCACCTTTATATGAAAATAGCCTCTCAGACCCATTTGAGCCACGGATCACCATTTGATGACATTTAGCCTCTCAGACCCAAAACGTAGAATATATTTTTGTTATCGTTGGATAACATTTTGCCTACAATCCCATTGATGTGGTACCACAGATTAAAATAGGGTGCATTTTGCATTCAAACACACATTTTAAAGTTAAGGGACGGAATAAAACAACAACATCCACGGGATGCACTACTGTACTACTGTACTGTTTTTTATTCTAGTTTATTTTGCAAGCTTTAGTTATAATAATCATAATTTCTTCTTCTGTTTTCTACACGAATATAACCACATTATAACCATATCAAATGAAATAGGAGTTAAATGCTGCAATTTGTAAAAATGGCAAAATATGACCCCTAACGTCGTTGAAGTGGGACTCCTAAAATGTGCCTGGGACTCATCTAAAAGACCATCCCTGCACTCATTGCATTGAAAACCTATTTACATTACTGGTACCATCATTAGGACTAGGAGAGATAACAGGCACACGGTTGATCAAAAATAACAACAACTATTCTACATTCTCCAATTGCGTAGTCTTCTTGTAAATGTTTAACAATAACTAAAAACTCTTGGAGAGCGTAAAATGGTTGCATTTTACATTATCAAGAGTTACCAACTCTCCATCATTGAGCTGGGGACCACCTGGAACCCCCACACAAGGACCACTGGTTGAAAACCACTGCAGTGTACAATCATTTGATATTAAATTAAACTATGATTAATTCAGAGGTATCTAACATGTCTCTTGGGGAGGTGGTGGCAGCATAATAATAATATTACTAACAATAACAGATACAATACAATAATAATAATAATCCAACTGTACCTCTATTACTAACAATAACAACAACAATAACAGAAATAATAATAATAATAATAATAATAATAATAATAATAATAATAATAATAATAATAATAATAATAATAATAATAATAATAATAATAATAATAATAATAATAATAATCCAACTGTACCTCGTGCCTCTCGGGGAGGTGGTGGCAGCGCGCCGCCGTGGCCGCGAGGAGGAGCAGCAGGGCCGGGCTGCAGACGGAGCTCAGCCCGGTGTCTGACAACGGGCCCATGTCGGTCCTCCTCCCGATGCTAATGCTAATGCTAACGCCGCGCCGCACACACACAGAGCCTGCAGGCGGCCGGGCGGCGCGTGCATCGCTGCTCTGCTCGCTCCGTCCGACCTATAGCTTGTTTTATGGCATCGTTTTTGTCAGAAAGAAAGAAAGCGGGAAAGAAAGAAGGAAGGAAGAAGGAAGGCAAAAGGTGTGTTTTATAAGATGAAGCCAGGCACATCCTATACTGACTTACTGACTGTAAACACACCAACAGCTGAGCTCAGCCGACCAGTGACTACACTGCCAGTGTTGCCACGTCTGGACTGGAGAGAGAAACAAACAGGCATCTGGGTCAGACAATATGAGCATATGAGCATTATCCATCCACTATTTATTTTGTGATGGGCTAGAAAAAGGGGGGGGGGGGAATTAGTCTATATTTGATCTTTGTTCTGAAACAAACATCACAAAACAGAAAACTTAAATCAGATTATAGTAAGATCCCCTGACCCAACTGGCCAGGGGTCGGGTCATCGAGGACCATAATATTACCAGAAACACATAAATAGATCAATCTGAATGACCATAACAGGTCCGTAACTCTTAGCCCTGGCCCTAATCAGTCTCAGGTGTTGCCAGTGGCAGAGGTATAAAACTATTTTTTTTTTCCGCGGCTTCCGCATTTATTTTATATTTTGTATGGAGGGACAGACAGTAGGCTGACAGGAAATGGGGAGAGAGATGGGGGAGTGACATGCAGTAAAGGCCGTCGGGATCGGGAGTCGAACCCGCGGCACACTGCCAGACTGGATTACCAGCCAAGGTGCCTGGACCGCTGAGCCACAGCCCAGGCGGTAAACCTGTTCTGTATCCTGTGCGTTTGACGGTTTATGTTTGTTTATTTTGTATCTAGAACAAAAGTATAGGACTTTGGTCAGATAATAAATATAATTTAATATGAACTCGGCAACTAGTAGGCCTATCACCCAAGTGTAGGGACTTGGGTGTGACTTGTTTACATCAGGGTCCTCCATTTTCAATTCATCAGAACATTGAAAGACTTATATTCTATATGTAAACAAGGAAATCATCATTATATACTGTTAAATAAAGTTTAAAAAAAGGGAAAAACATGCACAGTCTGGAGGAAAACAGACTTCACAAGTTCACAGGGGCCAGTTGCAGGGGTGGAAATCCCGTAAGAGGGCACTTTTGGACAAAAATAGCAGATCTACAAGCTCTCAACACGTCGCACTGCTACGCGTTGAGAACTTGTAGATCAGCTATTTTCGAGGCTCAACCCTGCACTCTTTAGCTACTGGAGATGCAGGTATAACGACATGGATTTCGAAACAAATTAGTTTAACGCAAAATGCTGCCTTCCGGTATGGCATGGAAAGGAGAGGAGTGCCATTTTGCATTTCTTTCACCATGTAGTAAATGCTGCATTTGTGGTCTGGAGAGGGCAGTTGTTTTACAGACGGGTTAAAGGGCAGGGGGCTGAAGCCCTCTTTGACGTCTATGTGTGCATTATTTTTTACGGGTTAATGCGACGCATTTGAGCTTTTAGATCTGCTATTTAAAAAATAAATAAATAAATATTGAATTATAATTTTTTTATGTGGAATGTAACACAAATCTTGGCGTGAAATGTTTTCAGATGAGGATAGACAAATAAATATTAGTTTGGGTGGGGGGCCTTGACTTGAAAAGGAAACAGTGGTTTAAACAACATTAGGAAACAAAAACCCCACCCACAACTACCAATATTTACAAGCAACTTTACAGAAAAAACAAGCCCAGAGTTGCTTATAATAAGCGGACATGGCAACACCGTCCCTGGATGTTGCCAGGTTTTGCAAGAGAGACAAGTTTAATTGATTGAAAATGCTATTCAGTTTGTAGAATGGGTACAGTTCAACGACAGTCGACAGGTTCAGGTACAGGTCAATACAGAACTCTGAGAATAAAACCCATGGCTGAGGGAAGTAGGGGTGCTGGGGGGGGGGGGGGGGGGGATTTCTGTTAATAGGCCTATGCTGTATCACAGTATCGGCGGCGTAGTTTGTTCATATAACCGAGAGAGGGAAAGTAAAAGGCACGTTTCCGCGAGAAAATGCGCGTGCACCCCCTACTGAACGTTCAGCACCCTCAAATGTAACTATATGGGGACCTCGCAGTATAATTTCCATCCGGCCACTCTACCGCTGACCCACTGCCGCCCGCCATGTACCTCTGAGAGTAAAACGTCTGGGTTTCCCCGAGGCTACTCTGAGAGTGGCATTAATTAATGAGGGCCGTTCTCGGCCTTATGTCCCGCCTGGGACGAAGAGGATTAAGTAAGTAAGTAGTAAGTTCTCGGCCCCACCCCTCTCACATTGTTTATATTGTGTTTAGGATCCAAGATGGCCACAGCACCAGGAGGGGGTGGGGCAGAGGTGGGCGGGCAGGGTCGACATATACCCTTAACTGGGCTGCATTCAAGACACTTGCCTTGTGTCTGAACACAGCTCTGATAGATGTGTTCTGCCCCCCTCCCCCCATCAAACAAAATGTTTGGTCAAATCATATGGGCTTCCATTGGGATATACACAGACACAAGACAGGTGTCTTGAATGTGTGAACGCAGCCCAGTAAGGCCACCCCCTCCTGGTGCTGCGGCCATCTTGGAAACTAAAACACAATATAAACAATGGGAGAGAGGTGGGGCTGAGAAAGGCCCTTATTTGGTTCCATGTGTAGATGCGCGCGCATCCACTTTCATCGCCTGCTCTGTTTTCAGACGGCTGTATCTCCAGAAGCGACATTGGAGGGGTCGCTTTGTCCCAGACAAGCGTTTTCAACGGCCTGTAGCAGGCGCTGTGATACTCGCGGTCCACTTTTTCCACCGACAGAGAGAACAAGCACCAGCTTCGTCAACACACGGAATGGTTTCATAGTAAAATGCGATTACGGATATTTGGCTCTTCAAAGTAAGTGTTACGCGCGATAAAACCCTGGCAGTACGCGACGGAGGGATTAAATAATGGTAGCGGTAAATGGGTTTTAATGATGGTTCCGTAGACTAATGCATGTCAAACTGGGGCTCCAGTTAAATTAAATGCCGTGTGCGTTACTGCTGGCATATCTTTTCAAATGGGGGGTCCGCCGGCTAATAAGTGTCAATTTGCGGGGACCTTGACGTGAAAAAGTTTGGGAACCACTCCTCCGGAGGACACCTCGTAACTCAATTTTTTTATTTTGGTTTTTGATTTTATTCCATAAATCAGTGCTATTGAACACCCTTTACGTCTGTGTGTTTTTTGAAAATATTGAACCAATGGAAAGTAGTAAAAAACGCATTGGACAAAACCTCTTAACTCCATTGGACCCTCAAACTGTGCTAAAACAGCTAACTCCACCACCTCTCTCCTTCTCATGCAAGTAATTGACAATATCTAAAGTCACAACACCAACTTTGATGAAGCAGTATTGCATGGTTTAAAAAATATATGGTTTTATTAATTTCCTTAAAAACGTATAAATCAGTGTCATACATATTCTGAACAAAACCTGGAGACTTGACATTCAGTATTTGGGTCTAAGTATGATAAAAAATAAGAAAATTATAACGGTGTGTAAAACGCACACGCGCGCACACGCATGCACGCACGCACGCACACACACACACACACGCAGTCACGCACACACGGACAAGACCAAGTCCAAGGTATGTTTCTATAGGGCGTCTGGATCTTCCGAGTAAAGACGCTGCCATTTCAGCCAATATCAGTCGTTTCCGGTTTCATTTCAGCCAATAACAGTCGTTTCCGGTTTCATTTCAGCCAATAGCAGTCGTTTCCGGTTTCATTTCAGCCAATAGCAGTCGTTTCTGGTTTCATTTCAGGGCCGGAAGTTCAAAGGCGACAGATTTAAATTCACCGGAAAAGTGGCTTCAAAACGGTCCGCACTGTTACGACGAAAAGAGAGCTGAGCAGGTCGCGAAACGAGTTTTCGCCGACGGGTGGCTGCATGGACTCTCCCTTTAGAGATATAGACGCCGAGACTCGGAGTAGAGTCGCTGCTTCTTCACTTGGAGAGGAGCCAGCTTAGGTGGTTCAGGCATCTTATCTATGGATACTTCCCGGACGTCTCCCTAGGGAGGACCTCGCTGAACGTCCCGCTAGGAGGAGACAGGGCAGACCAAGGACCAGATGGATTATATCTCCACTTGGAGGAGACCCCGGGGCAGACCGAGGACCAGATGGATTATATCTCTACTGGGAGGAGACTCCCGGTGGCAGACCAAGGACCAGATGGATTACATCTCTACTGGGAGGAGACCCATGGGGCAGACCAAGGACCAGATGGATTACATCTCTACTGGGAGGAGACCCCAGGGCAGACTGAGGACCAGATGGATTATATCTCCACTGGGAGGAGACCCATGGGGCAGACCAAGGACCAGATGGATTATATCTCCACTGGGAGGAGACCCCCGGTGGCAGACCGAGGACCAGATGGATTATATCTCTACTGGGAGGAGACTCCCGGTGGCAGACCAAGGACCAGATGGATTACATCTCTACTGGGAGGAGACCCATGGGGCAGACCAAGGACCAGATGGATTACATCTCTACTGGGAGGAGACCCCAGGGCAGACTGAGGACCAGATGGATTATATCTCCACTGGGAGGAGACCCCAGGGCAGACTGAGGACCAGATGGATTATATCTCCACTGGGAGGAGACCCCGGGGCAGACCAAGGACCAGATGGATTATATCTCCACTGGGAGGAGACCCCCGGTGGCAGACCGAGGACCAGATGGATTATATCTCCACTGGGAGGAGACCCACGGTGGCAGACCAAGGACCAGATGGATTACATCTCTACTGGGAGGAGACCCATGGGGCAGACCAAGGACCAGATGGATTACATCTCTACTGGGAGGAGACCCCGGGGCAGACCAAGGACCAGATGGATTATATCTCCACTGGGAGGAGACCCCCGGTGGCAGACCGAGGACCAGATGGATTATATCTCCACTGGGAGGAGACCCACGGTGGCAGACCAAGGACCTGATGGTGGGGATTACATAATCACACCGGCCTGGGAGTCCCCAAGGAGGAAGTGGCTATATAGTGTTGCTCTGGAGAGGGAAGGCTGGAAATCTCTGCTGGAACTGTTGCCCCCGCCACCCGACTCCGGATAAGCGGTTGAAGATGGACGGACGGACGGCAGTCAGTCACACGTCGACATGCTGCAGAGCTTCCAGACCCACACACACCAGGCTTCCCAGTACAGCTCCCACTGCTTCACCAACGCGAGCCAGGCAGCCCAGGCACGACCCACAGCACTTGTCCTCTCCTAAAGAAAAAATTAAAACCATACATATACCATAGTCAATCGTCAGGTCAAAGGTAGAGAATGTGATTGCCCCACCTCATTGTAATAAGTATAACGTTGAATTAGGTCTGGGCTGATTTCCCCATTGAACTCAAGTCGCTGCTTCTTCGCCTGGAAAGGTGCCAGCTTAGGTGGTTTGGGTTATCTGGTTAGGATGCCTCTCTCGGCGTCTCCCTAGGGAGGTCCTCGAGGCACGTCCCTCTGGGAGGAGACCCCGGGGCAGACCAAGGCGCAGTTGGAGGAAACGCATCGACTCACTGGACTTGTAACGTCTCGGCATCTCCCAGGAGGAAGTCACTAATGTTGCTCTGGAGATGGAAGTCTGGAGCTCTCTGGTGGAGCTGTTGCCCCCGCGACCCGACTATGGTTAAGCGGTTGAAGATGGATGGATGGATTATTGGCGCTCCATTTTAAGTACGCGGTCATGTGTTAAAGATTGAGTGCCGTGATTTTGTTCCCCCCTAAAACATCAGGTACTATGATTATACTTGGAGAAAGATTTTGTTTTAAAAGTGTAAGTGTTTGTTGTAAGTTTAACAGAAAGTGTTAAACTTGTATTTTTATGTGGCCACGCCCACCAGTTCATTAAGTATGCCTGGTGGGTGGTGATGGGTGGTGATCCAACTGAAGCCACATCCACAGCTGTTGTCGTGTTATTAATTGTGTGTTTTTTTTGTTTTTTTTTTCAAAATCTTTTTATTCAGGTTTTTCGACAGTAGCCCAGGGGCAAGTATTAGACAGATATATAAAATATAAAAATAAAACTCAATCCCCTATCCCACCCTCCCAACACCCACAATCCCAAGGATAGTCGGAACAGTCTGGAGGAAATAAAATAAATATATATATATATATATATATATATATATACACACACATACACAAAATACATGCATACATAATTACAAAAAATAAAAATATAATAAAATAAAAAAGCAGATTTTTCATAGAGCAGATTTTGTTTCTGTTGTGGTTTGGCATTGGCCGAGGCATAGGCACGGCACACTATGCAGTCTGTGTGTTGTGGTAGAATGTCATAAATGGGCCCCAGGTCTTGTAAAACTTTTTCTCAGAGCCGGCAATTGAAAACCTTAACATCTCCAACTCGAGACAGGACATTATATCACGAAGCCACTGACGGAGCACGGGCGGGGCAGCATCCTTCCATTTGAGCAGAATGGCACGCCTAGCGAGCAACAAGGCAAAGTCGACCATACGACACTCTATGCGTGTTAGAGGAAGGTCATCCCTTCCAGCAGTGCCAAGGAGAGCCACTAAGGGATCTGGGTCTAGATTTTGATGTAGAATGTTGGATAGAGTATTGAACACATTCCCCCAAAATGGTTGTAATTTAGGACACATCCAATACTGATGGATCAAAGTTGCATCACCGCTCTTGCACTTGTCACAGGTAGGAGTTACGTCAGGATAAATACTAGCCAGTCTAGCCTTAGACATATGAGCTCTATGGACTATTTTAAACTGCACTAAGCAATGTCGTGCACAAAGAGAAGACTTATGTATAGAAGAAAAAATAGAATCCCAAACTTCATCAGACAGTGTGAGGCCCAGATCATGTTCCCAGTCAGCCTTTATCTTATCTAAGGGCGCTGGCCTCGAATTTGAAATGATATCATATAATATTGAAATGGCGCCCTTAATCGTCGGGTCAAAAGACAGAAATTCATCAATAGGGTTAGCATTAGGCTTATTAGGGAAGTCAGGTAGTATAGAGCTCACATAATGTCGGGCCTGCAAAAATCTGTAGAAGTGTGGTCTAGGTAGACTATATTTCTTTGAAATTTGATCAAAGGATGCAAAGCTCCCCTCTATAAACAGGTCTTTAAACCATTTGATGCCCTTTCCATGCCAACTCTGAAAGGTCATGTCTTGCGTTGATGGAACAAAAAGGTGGTTGGAAGCAACAGGACTGACCAGGGAGAGGTCTCTATAATTATAAGTTTTCCTGAACTGGGCCCACACTCTCAGCGTATGACGCACCACCGGGTTAGTTATTGAATCAGGCAGGGGGCGGCCAAGCGGTGTACTAAGAATAGCTGGAAGTGATAAATCCCTACACGACTTTAGCTCCAGAGATGTCCATTCCGGGCAATTAGGCTTAAGGTAGAAATTATTCCAAAAGGCAAGACACCGGATGTTAGCAGCCCAATAGTAATGACGAAAATCGGGGAGCCCCATGCCTCCATCCCTCTTTACCCTTTTAAGTAACATTCTGCTCACACGCGGCCTCTTATTCTGCCAAATATATGATGAAATTGTTGAGTCTAAAGAGGAAAAGAACGATTTTGGAATGAACACAGGGACGCATTGAAAGAGGTATGTGAATTTAGGAAGAACATTCATTTTGATTGAATTTATGCGGCCAGCGAGGGACATTGTAAGAGGCGACCACTGCTGTAATGACTCCTTAACTCTGTTTGCAAGAGAGACAAAGTTTTTTGGGAAAAGATCCTTAAATTTGCGCGTAACCGATACGCCTAAGTAGGTAAATTGACCCTTCTCAACCTTAAAGGGTATGTGACTATAATCTAGGTCAGATGCAGCTTCATTGGCTGGAAATATTATGCTTTTATTTAAGTTTATTTTGTAGCCAGAAATACGACCAAATTGGTCAAGTGATGATATAGCTGCTGGCAAGGAGGTTAATGGGTCAGAGACAAACAGCAGCAGGTCATCTGCATACAAGGACACTTTATGCTCTTTATCGCCTTTCTGAATGCCCACAATGTCGGCATTTTGGCGCAAAGAAATCGCAAGAGGCTCGATTGCCAGATCAAAGAGGAACGGACTTAGTGGGCAACCCTGGCGGGTCCCACGGCCCAAGGCGAGAGGCTGAGAGAACACACCGTTGGTCTGTACAGCTGCGGTGGGAGACGCATAGAGCAACCTAATCCAAGCAATAAACTTTGGTCCAAAACCGAGTACCCAAACAACAACAAGTACCCAAACTCAACACGTAATTGTGTGTTTTAGTTTGATTGTTTTTATTGCCTTGTTGACCACTGTACAGCACTTTGTAACTTTTGTTTGGAAAAGTGCTTTATAAATAAAATGTACTTACTTACTTACTCCTGTATATCACTTTCATTTTGATTGGGGCCTTTTGACCTGGGCCTTGATTGGGCCTTTTGAGAAAACAAAAATACACAGGGAATAACACATATTTGAATATTCTAACCATACCCCGGGGTATAATGTTAACTCCATAGACACATACAAAACACAAAACACCTGTGGGTCTATTAGAGTAATGTTAACTCCATAGACACATACAAAACACCTGGGGGTCTATTAGAGTCATGTTAACTCCATAGACACATACAAAACACCTGGGGGTCTATTAGAGTAATGTTAACTCCATAGACACATACAAAAAACCTGGGGGTCTATTAGAGTCATGTTAACTCCATAGACACATACAAAACACCTGGGGGTCTATTAGAGTCATGTTAACTCCATAGACACATACAAAACACCTGGGGGTCTATTAGAGTAATGTTAACTCCATAGACAAAACACCTGGGGGTCTATTAGAGTAATGTTAACTCCATAGACAAAACACCTGTGGGTCTATTAGAGTAATGTTAACTCCATAGACAAAACACCTGGGGGTCTATTAGAGTAATGTTAACTCCATAGACAAAACACCTGGGGGTCTATTAGAGTAATGTTAACTCCATAGACCCATACAAAACACCTGGGGGTTTGTTAGAGTAATGTTAACTCCATAGACCCATACAAAACACCTGGGGGACTATTAGAGTAATGTTAACTCCATAGACGCATACAAAACACCTGGGGGTCTATTAGAGCAGGGGTTCGCGACCCCTCGGGGGGGGGTCGCCAAATTATTTTGGGGGGTCCCCAAATCATTTAAAAAAAATAAAAAAAAAATGTAATGCAACCGAATGGCTGGAAAATGGAAATGAAGAGTTTAGATATAGTACACATAGTACATGCATACACCCTCCCTAATGATTATATCTGGTTTCAGTATTTATTTATGGTTTATTGTCTCTATTATTAAGGTTATTGTAGCAGTCAATTTATATTGGGGGTCGGGAGGGGGCGGGGTGGGGGTCCCGAGACGTTGCCAAAGCATTTTCGCGGGTCCCCGGCCAAAAACGTTGAGAACCCCTGTATTAGAGTAATGTTAACTCCATAGACCCATACAAAACACCTGGGGGTCTATTATAGTACTATTAACTCCATAGACCCATACAAAACACCTGGGGTTTTGTTAGAGTAATGTTAAATCCATAGACCCATACAAAACACCTGGGGGTCTATTAGAGTAATGTTAACTCCATAGACAAAACACCTGGGGGTCTATTAGAGTAATGTTAACTCCATAGACCCATACAAAACACCTGGGGGTTTGTTACAGTAATGTTAACTCCATAGACCCATACAAAACACCTGGGGGTCTATTAGAGTACTGTTAACTCCATAGACCCATACAAAACACCTGGGGGTTTGTTAGAGTAATGTTAACTCCATAGACCTACAAAACACCTGGGGGTCTATTAGAGTACTGTTAACTCCATAGACCCATACAAAACACCTGGGGGTTTGTTAGAGTAATGTTAACTCCATAGACCTACAAAACACCTGGGGGTCTATTAGAGTAATGTTAACTCCATAGACACATACAAAACACCTGGGGGTCTATTAGAGTAATGTTAACTCCATAGACCTACAAAACACCTGGGGGTCTATTAGAGTAATGTTAACTCCATAGACACATACAAAACACCTGGGGGTTTGTTAGAGTAATGTTAACTCCATAGACCTACAAAACACCTGGGGGTCTATTAGAGCAGGGGTTCGCGACCCCTCGGGGGGGGGTCGCCAAATTATTTTGGGGGGTCCCCAAATCATTTAAAAAAAAAAAAAAAAAAATGTAATGCAACCGAATGGCTGGAAAATGGAAATGAAGAGTTTAGATATAGTACACATAGTACATGCATACACCCTCCCTAATGATTATATCTGGTTTCAGTATTTATTTATGGTTTATTGTCTCTATTATTAAGGTTATTGTAGCAGTCAATTTATATTGGGGGTCGGGAGGGGGCGGGGTGGGGGTCCCGAGACGTTGCCAAAGCATTTTCGCGGGTCCCCGGCCAAAAACGTTGAGAACCCCTGTATTAGAGTAATGTTAACTCCATAGACCCATACAAAACACCTGGGGGTCTATTATAGTACTATTAACTCCATAGACCCATACAAAACACCTGGGGTTTTGTTAGAGTAATGTTAAATCCATAGACCCATACAAAACACCTGGGGGTCTATTAGAGTAATGTTAACTCCATAGACAAAACACCTGGGGGTCTATTAGAGTAATGTTAACTCCATAGACCCATACAAAACACCTGGGGGTTTGTTACAGTAATGTTAACTCCATAGACCCATACAAAACACCTGGGGGTCTATTAGAGTACTGTTAACTCCATAGACCCATACAAAACACCTGGGGGTTTGTTAGAGTAATGTTAACTCCATAGACCTACAAAACACCTGGGGGTCTATTAGAGTACTGTTAACTCCATAGACCCATACAAAACACCTGGGGGTTTGTTAGAGTAATGTTAACTCCATAGACCTACAAAACACCTGGGGGTCTATTAGAGTAATGTTAACTCCATAGACACATACAAAACACCTGGGGGTCTATTAGAGTAATGTTAACTCCATAGACCTACAAAACACCTGGGGGTCTATTAGAGTAATGTTAACTCCATAGACACATACAAAACACCTGGGGGTTTGTTAGAGTAATGTTAACTCCATAGACCTACAAAACACCTGGGGGTCTATTAGAGTAATGTTAACTCCATAGACACATACAAAACACCTGGGGGTCTATTAGAGTAATGTTAACTCCATAGACACATACAAAACACCTGGGGGTCTATTAGAGTAATGTTAACTCCATAGACACATACAAAACACCTGGGGGTCTATTAGAGTAATGTTAACTCCATAGACACATACAAAACACCTGGGGGTCTATTAGAGTAATGTTAACTCCATAGACAAAATACCTGGGGGTTTGTTAGAGTAATGTTAACTCCATAGACCCATACATAAACACAAAAAGTACAAACTGATTTACGTAAAGGCTATAGAGATACAAAGAATGTTCCTGTCGGTTATCATCAGCCAATCTCTGCAGTTCACCTGTTATGGAACGTACACCCACGCATGTGCACACACACACGCATGCATGTGCACACACACACACACGCATGCATGTGCACACACACGCATGCATGTGCACACACGCATGCATGTGCACACACACACACACACACACACACACACACACACACACACACACACACACACACACACACCACAAGCTTACCGGCGTCGGGGCTGGCACAGCGGCAATAGTCACAGGAACAACAGGCGCCCATCTCAAGTTGAAGCGGCGGTCGAGGCGCAGTGGTCACTGTTTTATAGCCAATGAATGTGGAAATGTTTTGTCTACGGCACAGTCCACGACTTCACGAACACTTATCTGGTATGCTACATATCAGTAGCATACCAGATAAGACACGCCCCCTCATTAACATATCTTATCAGTAGCATACCAGATCAAGAAGACAAGAACATGTCTCGCGTGGCGCCACTGAGTCATGAGGCCCCATATACACACATGTTCTGTGTCTCGTCTGTGTTTGAAGGCCACCACAATGTTTTTTTTCCAATGGCAGTCGCACGTTTTGACCAAACATTTGTGTCTGATGGGCAGAACACAGCCATCAAACACACATGTTTGGTCAAACCACGTGACTCCCATTGGAAAAGCATTGTAGCGGGCCATTGATTGCATTAAACACAGACGAGACACATTTTGCGCACACGCACGCTATGCCTCCCCCCCCCCCCCCCAAAAAAAAAAGAAGAAATACTGGCTTACCTAGAGTAAAAGTACCAGTAAGACGCCTGAGGGTGAGGTCGCGTGCACGCATACACGTCGTCGACGGCAGACTGCTGGGCGAGTGCTGGCGCTTTGGCATGGGGGGGTCAGATCAACATATGCAATGAATTCTGTACTGGCCATATATGGAGCATGTCTTGAGTGTACAGGGTTTGATGATGTCGGATCAACATTATGGAATGGAATGTCAGAACAGGTCAGCTCCATACAGTATATGGAGAGTATAGTGTAACGCCCGGGATTCGAACTCAGGCTTCCCGCGTGAAGGTCCAACATCTTAACCACTAGACCAAAGGGATATCCCTCTGGACCGTGGGAGATATTAGACTTTTGAGGCCATCAGGCGGAGGCTCTGAGCCACTCTGCTATACACTTACCTCCCTTTTGACCTCCTCCCACGGGGAAACACGATCCGGGTCACGGCACCAATGTAACGTCCAGGATTCGAACTAAGGCCTCCCGCGTGAAAGTCCAACAGGACCGGGTGGAGATATTAGACTTTTTAGGCCATCAGGCAGAGGCTCTGAGCCACTCTACAGTAGCGGGGACATTCTCTTGAGTGTACATGGGTTTGATTGGGTTCCCTAAAGACAGCACTCAAACAGCTTTTTCCCCACCGCTAGTATAATGCTGCTGGTGCCCCCCCCCCCCATGACTAGGGATGGAGCTCGTTCATTTTGTATTGATAACGAGCACCTTATCGATCAGGCTTATCGAGCCGGGTTCTTATCGAGCATTTTCTATTGTTTTGTGGAAAGACGGGAGACGACAGAACCGGTATCTTTTATTATAGGGCCTTCAAATACAGTACTTTTCTAACAGACGAAGGCAATTGACTTTTTTACCAATAAAATAATATTAAAGAAACTGGTTAATGTGGTGGAGGAGCTAGCCACTGGACGAGCTCCAGGAATCGATGGTTTGTCAGCAGATTTTTACAAACACTTTTGGGACTGTATCAGGGTAGTGCTTCTTGAGAGCCACAGGAGAGGGTCTCTCCCAACCTCATGCAGAAGAGCAGTACTCTCACTCTTGCCAAAAAAAAAGGAGACCTGGCGCTGCTAAAGAACTGGAGACCAGTTGCACTACTCTGTACAGACTATAAGATACTATCCAAGGCCCTGTCGAACAGACTTAAAGACTATATGGAGCTACTTGTTCACATGGACCAGACCTACTGTATTCCAGGAAGAACAATCACAGACAATCTCTTTCTCATTAGAGATGCATTAGACATCTGTAACTTACAGGAGATTGATATTGGGGTGATATCTATTGATCAAGAAAAGGCTTTCGACAGGATACACCATGATTTTTTGTTTTCCACCTTAAGGGCTTTTGGGTTTGAGCAAGGTTTCGCGTCATGGGTGAAACTTCTGTACAGTGGAACTTCATGTATGGTGAAGGTAAGAGGAGGGCTTAGTAGGCCAATACAGATAAAACAAGGTATAAAGCAGGGCTGTCCACTCTCCGGTATGCTCTACAGTCTCTCTATCGAACCTCTCTTGTGTAGACTGCGGAGTAAGTTAACTGGGCTCTGCCTCCCGGGTGTACAACATAGCCCTCCAATATCTGTGTGCTTATGCAGATGATGTCACAATCTTTGTAAAAAAACACGAAGACATTCAGCACTTAGTCTCAAGTTTAGAGCTGTATGGGAAGGCTGCCTCAGCCAAGGTGAACTGGAGTAAAAGCGAAGCCCTACTGGTGGGAACATGGACAGCAAGCACAGCTCCCAGTCTGCCGGGAGGTCTTCAATGGGGAAGAAGGGGGATGAAATTCTTGGGAGTTTGTCTGGGGACAGATGAGTTTAAGAACAAAAATTGGGAGGGTCTAGTGGAGAAGGTGTGTGCCAGGTAGGTCTAAATGGAAATGGTTGCTACCCCAGCTGTCATATAGGGGCAGAGCTTTGGTTGTAAACAACTTGGTCGCCTCGATGCTCTGGCACCGGTTAAGTGTCCTACCCCCACCTGGGAGCATGGTGCGGGACATACAGAGGATCCTGGTGGATTATTTCTGGACTGGCCAACACTGGATAAGAGCGGCTGCCTTATACTTACCAGTCAGTCATACTCAGCCAGCCTGCGGTCTTCCCTGAGAGAGGCTGGCTGTGTGAAAATTGGACACCTGATTAAAATGACGGCAACGTAATTTGAGACCTTGGGGCAAATGGCGAAGATTAGGTCATCCAGACTGCTGTCCAGAGTGGTAGAGGAGGTTTGCACCTCCATACCAGCACCACTGAGAACGTTTGTTCAGGACCGTACTCATTTAGAGCAGTGGGCTGAAGGAACTGAATACCGTTTCCCACCCCTGGTTGTTGCTGCTGCGTCGGGGTGTCCTTGGCAGGAATGAGGGCATCGAGGTGGATTGAGTTGTTGGGCCATGGCAATGGTCCGAAAGGCTGCTGGCGGTCCCTGTACAAGCCTCCCATTGAGAAAAGGGCTGGCGACCTTCAGTGGAGGATTGTGCATGGTGCTATAGCTACGAACAGACACAAGGCACACCTGGATCCTAGCATTGGGGAGGGATGCCTGTTTTGTTCACAGACTGAAACAGTGGCACATCTATTTATCCAGTGTTCAAGGCTGAGGGACTTATTGAACAGGTTGACTCATTGGTTTCAAGGGCTGGGGGAAGTACTCTCTAATGAAGTGTTTGTGTTTGGGCCAAAATATTCCTTCCGGAATAAGGTTGCACATAACATGATTAATTTTATTTCTGGCACAGCAAAAATGTCTATATGGCTGACTCGGAAGAACAAAACAGAGGGAACTGGGAACACAGACCCAGTACAGGTACTCGAAGGACTGGTGGCAGCACGCCTTAGGGTGGAGTTTGCCTACCACAAACTAGTGGACAATTTAGAGGCTTTTAGACTTTTCTGGGCTCAGAGAGACGTGCTATGTGTGGTGCAGGACGGGGAATTGTGCCTTTCCTTTTGAAAAAAAAGGTGTTATTTATATTAAGTATTTTCATATGAGCTAACTGCAATTTTGAAGTGACATATTTTATGTACTGCAGAGTTTTAATAAAGGTGCTTTTAAAGGTCAAAGGTCTCTCCCTCTCTCCTAGTGCTTCTCCCCCACCTGAACATAGGAGTCTCTCTCTCCTCTCTCTCTCTCTCTCTCGGTGGCAGAGTAGCTGCCCCTGCTAACAGTGCAGTAACTAACAGTAAGACCTCACCTACTAGTGGGGCAACAGACAGTCCAATGGAGGTGCAGCAGCCTGTTATGCTGTCTAGCCAGTTAACAAACACTGATGACGAGGAAGGTGAGGAATTTGAAGAAGACTTTCTACCCGTTCTTGACGCTGCCAAGAACACTGATGTTTATTCCTTAAATGAGATAAATGACTTTTTAGAGGACACTTTTGGCAAACCTGTAAAGGTGTCTGAGCATTTCCAGGACGGCCAGAAATGCATCAGGTCTGTTACCCTTCTCTTGAAAATGGTTGGTCTTGATGTGCTGGATGAAAAGAAAAGATTCAGATTAAAAAAGTTGTTAACTGCAACAAGGAAATGTTTAAGCAAGAGTGTGAAAAAGTCCAAAAAGAACAAAAAATAAATGATGAACATGTATCACAGGGTGTTTTCCTCCTTGTTGGTTTTATTGGTATCCATTTTCTTCTCCTTCGTATCCTCTTTAATGCCGGGACTAAGAGTGGGGTCGCTAAACATTAACGGCGGCAGAGATAGACTGAAGAGAGCCTTGGTTGTCCAAGGGGTTGTCCAACAGAAAAAGTTGGATGTAATTCTACTTCAGGAAACACATAGTGATCAAGATAATGAAGTAGATTGGGGCCTATGGTGGGAGGGGTCTATTTTTCTGAGTCACGGAACTAATTTCAGTGGGGGGGGGGGGTAGCAATACTTTTTGCTGCTGGTTCTCCAAGGAGTTAGTGAAGGGGAGGGCGCTTTTGGTTCAAGCACAAATTGAGGGATTTGATTTTTCTTTTATTAATGTGTATGCTCCCAACCAGGGATCGGACAGATTTTTATAGGCAGTTAAAGGTATATTCAGTGATTTCACTTCATTCAAATATCACTTTTTTTTTTGATAATCCTCCCTACTATAGAGTGTGCTGACCATATAAGGAGTTCCTCCCTGTCCCCAGTGAGCCCATGGGGTCAAAAAACCCTAGTTTCAGTTTTGGTGGCGGGTGGCAAAGCCTTCATCCAATCAGGATGAGAGGGGCCTTCCTCCAATCATGATCGAGTGGGGTGGGCCTTGGTGCACGTGCTGTTGGCCTGTTGCACTTCCCTCCACTGTAGTGAGTGCATGTGCACATTTTGTTAACCGGGTGGTTTTCCAAATCACCCAAATCACTGAATGCTCCTTTAAGAGAAAGTAGTGCAACTTAACCTAGATATTACCTGTATGGGTGGAGACTGGAACTGCACTCTCCAGTTCACAATGGACCGTATAAATGAAGAGCCACACCCACAATCCTCCAGTGCATTGGGAAGGCCAATTACTCAATTGGACTTAGTGGATAATAATAATAAACTATATTTATAAAGCGCTTTTTAAAACAGAGTTACAAAGTGCTTTCCAGTGGCATATAAAAAGGCAATACATCAGTTAAGAGGCACATTACTGAAATAAAACAACAACAACGTTACAGCAATTACACAAAATAAATAAATACACAATACCAATAGAACAATTCCACATAATGAGACAATACAATAAATCTAGGGGAAAGCCTGTGTGAATAGGTGGGTTTTTAGCAGTGATTTAAAGAGAGCCACTGAGGTGGCGTCCCTCAGGTTCTGGGGTAGGGCATTCCACAAGTAAGGAGCCCTGGCTGCGAACGCGCGGTCACCCATGGAGACTAGTTTGGTTTTCATGGGAGTCAGGAGACCCCTACCCACCGATCTGAGGGTACGCGGGGGGTTGTACGGCTTTAGCATGGCAGAGATGTAGGAAGGGGCCAGGCCTCGCACAGCTTTAAAAGTTGTCAATACAATTTTAAAATCTATTCTAAAATGTACTGGCAACCAATGAAGGGAGGCCAGTACAGGGGTGATGTGTTCATGCCTTTTCGTATTTGTTAGGAGTCTTGCTGCAGAATTCTGTACCATTTGTAGGCGAGCTATTGCTTTTTTGGTGAGCCCAGAGTATATGGCATTGCAGTAGTCTAGGCGTGAGGATATAAATGCGTGAATAACTTTTTTGAGGTCTGTGCGGATGAGGAATGGTTTGATTCTGTGAATGTTTCTCAATTGGAAAAAGCAGGACTGTATGACTTTGGTCATTTGCCCGTCAAAAGACAGGTCAAACCATACTCCCAGGTTGCGGGCTGAGGTATTTTCATTTGTAGCTAGGCTGCCTAGCTGTGCCTGGATGGAGATGGTGGCGTTAGGGGGACCAAATAGGAGGATCTCGGATTTTGACTCGTTCAGTTGGAGGACATTTTGGGACATCCAGCATTTTATGTCTGAGAGACATTCAAGGATCCGGGGAATGTTTTCTGTATCATTTTGTTTCACTGGAATGTATAATTGGGAGTCATCTGCGTAACAGTGGAAGTTGATGTTGTGGTTTCGGATAATCTGACCAAGTGGGAGCATGTATATTGAGAAGAGGAGTGGAGCCAGGATTGATCCCTGGGGGACACCGCATGAGAGGGGGACCTTGGAGGAAGACGCCTCTCCAATTACCACCGAGAAACTCCTGTCCGTGAGGTATGAGCGCAGCCAAGTTAGGGCTGTGCCCCTGATACCAACCCATTTTTCTAAGCGATTGATAAAAATGGTGTGGTCTACGGTGTCGAAAGCCGAGCTAAGCTCTAGGAGTATTAAAATGGAACAGTTTCCGGAGTCAGCCGCCAATAATAAGTCATTGGTGACTTTTAGAAGGGTTGTTTCGGTGCTATGGAACGCCCGGAAACCTGATTGAAAGTCCTCAAAGATGCTGTTAAAATTCATAAAAGACGTGAGCTGGTTTGACACAATCTTTTCTAAAACTTTGGCTAAGAAAGGGAGCTTACAGATCGGCCTAAAGTTGCTTAAAATCAAGGGGTCGAGTGTTGGTTTCTTTAGGAGAGGTTGTACTAGGGCGGTTTTTAGTGAGGAGGGAAAAAGGCCAGTGAGCAGCGAGCAGTTTATAATATTTAAAATAGTGGGCCCCGAGTGTCTGTAAAACTTCTTTAAAAAATCTGGTCGGAATAGTATCCAGAGGGCAGGTGGAGGGTTTCATCTTGGAGATGGTTTTTTCTAGGGTGGACAATGAGACCTGGTCAAAGCTGGTTAACAAGGCTGGGGGTACTGGGCAGACTGAAAGGGCTCTGGACTCTGGGGTGATCTGTTGTCTGATGACTTCAATTTTAGTCGTGAGGTATGTGAGGAGTTCTTCACATTTTTGCGGTGATGCTTCTAGTGGCTGGGCAGGGGGTGGACCGATTGCTAAATCTATTGTCTGGAATAGAACTCTGGGGTTATGGCTTTGTGTGCGGATTAAATGGGAGAAATATGCATTTCTGGCCTCCTTGGCGGCTCTCTGATAGCTGGTCATAAGGAGTTTCAGTGTGTTAAGGGATGTAGCTTGCCTATCTTTTTGCCAGCGACGTTCGGCTCTTCTGCACTTTTTCTTAATTTCCCTTGTGAGGTCATTTAACCAGGGGAGAGTTTTTGGTTTCTGTTTTTTTGGTTTTAAAAAAGGTGCTATTTTGTCCAGAATAGTGGTGGAAATCCTGTTAAAATCATTTATTAGGTCATCAACAGAGTGTTGAGCCTGGAGGGGGGTGGGGGGGGGGCGCTCAGGAAGGCCTGCTGGAAACGAACAGCCGAGTTCACATTAAAAACACGAGAGTGGGAGGATGATAGGGGCTTGGGAGCAGGCAAGGGAAGCAGGGTTTGAAACATCACTGCTTTGTGATCAGATGGTGGGAACTCTATAATGTCGAAGTTGGTTACAGTGAAACCAGATGAGAGCACTAGGTCCAGTGTGTGGCCCCTAGTATGTGTGGGGCCAGTGACAGATTGCACAAGGTTAAAAGATTCATACAGTTTGATAAAATCGGTTACGACCACAGATGTGGAGGGACACCTGTCATACCGTGGCATAATAAGTGTTAACAGTTCTGAAAATTCTTCTAAAAAGGCTGCACTGTAATTTGGTGGTCTATAGATTAAGACACATAAAAGGGGAGACTTGCCATAGATTAAAAAGCTAAAAATCTCAAATGAGGTAAAACTGCCTAGATTTATTTGGGAGCATTTAAAGTTCTCTAAAAATAACAGCGAGGCCACCACCCCGGGTCCCTCTGGGCTGATTAAAAATAAGAGAAGTCAGGGGGACAGGCCTCTTTAAGAGGGGCTATGTGTTCTGGCATCATCCATGACTCGGTAATCATAAAGAGGTCTACCTTGTTGGACGTGATGAAATCTTGACATATAAATCCCTTTTCATTTAGTGACCTAATATTTAAAAAGGCACATTATGACTGGAGGGCAGGCAGGGGTGGTGGGGGGTGCTGGTTTTTGGCAGGTAGGTGGACTGACTAGGTTATTGAAATTGACCATATGCCCTGGGGCTGTATGCCAGCAGGGTCTGTTATTGATGACAACAGGAATATGGGTAGGGATAGGTGAACTGATGACCAGAGAGTGAGCTATTTCCATTTCATTGCATCAGAGAGGGTTCATTTCAGGAGCGATGCAGTGAATGAAATTGAAAACTAGCTGCTTAGTGCCTTCCATATTCAGATGGAGCCCGTCTTTTTTAAATAGGGGGTGCTTACGCCAAAAATCGTCGAAGTTGCTGATGTAACTATAACCAACAGCCCGACAGAAATGTTCCATCCATTGATGAAAGCTAAAGATGCGACTGAAATGTTCAGGGCTCTTGGAGAAGCTGGGGAGGGGTCCAGACACAATGCAATGCTTTCCCCGGTTTTCAATTTTGTCACATAGTGTCTCCAGGTTCTTGTGAAGCTTGGTAGCATTTCTAGCCATGTCATCATTTGTCCCTGTGTGTACAATGATTGTGTGCACAGAGGGGTGACGATCCATGAGCACAGGGATGAGATCAATGAAGTTCCCAACCTTCCCACCACTTAAACAGTAAGTAATGGCTCCTGGGACCCTGGCAAATCTAACAAGGGAGTCGCCCAATATCAGTAGTTCAGGTATGGGGCTCCCATCGGTGTAAACTGACAGCTTGGGGGGGAGGGGGGGGGGGCAGTTAGAACTGACGTCATCGTGGCCGGAGTTGTTGACGCTCGGGCAGGGGGCGGGGTGGTGGTCATGTCAACGTTTGTTTCAGCTGGGGTGGGAGTGAGACTAGCAACTGGAACGATACCTGCATTGGGGGGGAGGTGGTGGGACACAGCTGGGGGCGGAGGAACGGTGTTTACCGCTGCTGCTGGGCTGTGCGAGGCAGGAGAGGAGACTTCGGCTGGCCTGCACAGCGTGCAGCGTCGCTGGTCCACCGGTGGAGCCTTTATTGGGGTGGAGGTGAGGGTCGAGGGGTCTATACTGGACTTGGGGGACGAGTCGGGGCCATTTCGTTTCTGAGGACGGGACCTCGGGTTCGTTCGTTGTGATCGTCTGGGCATGCCAGGCGAGTTAGCTGTGTGCATTGAATCCTGTAGTATGGCGAAGGGGTTGGAGCATGGAAATCCCGTGGTTAGGTCCCGATCTTCTGATGCAGATGGGTCAAAGAGGGACAGTTGCATCCTCCTGAGTGGACCCTTCTTGACCGCTGAAGCCCAGGAGGACGGTGCTCCTGGGCACGGTTGGAGAGTACCGCCGCTTGAAACAGCGGCTCCCGGGGTGTCGGGCACCCGAGAAGCAGCATCTCCACGCGCCGGCGGGGCGTTTACGGCGCTCGGGGCGCCACTACCCGGGAGATCGGTTTTGGCTAGAAGGTCCCGGAGTTGTGAATGTCGCTGGATAAGTTATTTTAATAGACTCGTGATTGAGGCAAGCTCCGTCCTCATGGAGCCTATCTCGGCTGCTGATGGGGCCATTTTAGTGTGACCCTGGTCGGATCTACGTTTCCAGTCTCTCGTGGAAGTACCACGCCTGGCCAAGGTGAGTAAAATCCGACAGCAGAAGGAATCCTCTGTGACGGTCGTTAGCCTGGATATCTGTATGGGCCCCGTTTGCTAGCTGTCCATCAGCTGTCATAGTAGCCCCAGGGCTAACGCCGATCCAGACACAGTCGTCATAAAAGTCGATGGGGCTCGAGAAGTACGCACCCGATCGCCGAGAACGGGTTGTTATATTAAAGCATATAAAAACATCAACCAGATTCAGATGAACCTGATGAATAAAATGTGTCTGAAATTGTAATAGGAGAGATAAAAGGCTGAGTTTAGGAGGAGCTGTCAACGGAGGACGGAGGACTAAGCATCCAGATGTTAAACAGTACACATGGGTTAGAGCAAATAACAGAATAAGCGCTGCAAGGTTAGATAGGATTTTCTCAGAGCATGAGATCCAGACTGAATAGCAGCACAATCTGTCCAGTAGGTTTCACAGATCACCATCTCACCATGGTAGACGTGTCCCTGTCTACCGGAATGAGAAATAAATCCTACTGGCATTTTAACACAAAACTACTCCAAGATAATGACCTTTGCCAAAGTTTGGAGCTTTTCTGAGGAGAATGGAGGAGAAGGAAGAGCGAGTTTGAGTCCCTGAGCCAGTGGTGGGAGGTCGGCAAAGTTCAAGTCAGACTTTTCTGCCAGCAACCTTTCTGCCAACCTCAACGAAGGTGAAAGCAGCTGTCCAGTAACTGGAAAAGGACATAAAAGACATGGAGCAGAGGCTGGGCACTAACGAAAGCCCCGGCAGCAACAGTACACTGGGAAGAAAGAGACAGGAGCTAGACAACTTCTTGCAGGAGAGGGTGAAGGGGCCGCTAGTGCGATCTCGCTTCCTCAATATAAAGGACATGGACGCACCAACTTCCTTTTTCTTCAATCTGGAGAAAAAGGAGGCAAGAAAGAAAAGCATGACCTGCCTTAAGCTTCCTGGAGGCAGAGTGACTTCAGACCCAGAGGAGATGAGGAGGCATGGGGTGGAGTTCTATAATGGTCTCTTCGGGGCAGAGGACTGTGATGAACACTGTGCCACAGAGCTCCTGGAGGGGCTTCCTCAGCTCAGTCCTGGAGAAAGGAATATTTTGGATAGGAGCCTCAGTTTGGAGGAGCTGACCATAGCAGTAGGCCAGATGGCCTCTGGCCGTGCACCAGGGCTGGATGGATTTCCCATTGACTTTTTTAAGCGTGTTTGGGATCTTATGGGACCGGATCTACACACAAGGACTGCTGCCAACCTCATGTCGGAGGGCAGTACTTTCGCTGCTACCGAAAAAAGGAGATCTGGCGTTATTAAAAAATTGGAGACCTGTGGCGTTATTGTGCTCCGATTACAAAATACTGTCAAGAGTACTGTCCAATAGACTAAAGGACCATCTGGGAATGGTGGTGCACATGGACCAGACCCATTGCGTCCCAGGCAGGACTATTATGGACAATATTTTCCTCATGAGACATTTTAAATGTTTGTGATGATTATGATTTGGACCTGGGGGTTTTATCACTCGATCAAGAGAAGGCTTTTGACAGACTGGACCATGGTTATCTTTTTTCTGTCCTTAAGAGCTTTGGTGTTGGGGAAGGGTTCAGGTCATGGTTAGGTCTGTTATACAGTGGGGCAACTTGCATGGTCAAGGTGGGAGGGGGGCTCAGTCGACCCATCTCAGTGCAGAGGGGGATAAGGCAGGGCTGCCCACTCTCGGGACACTATATAGTCTAGCCATAGAGCCACTTGTAAGCAGACTGAGAAGCAGGATCCAGGGTCTTTCTCTACCAGGGACGCAAAGCCCTCCACTGACAGTGACAGCCTATGCTGATGATGTCAAAATTTTTATAAAAAACCAAGGGGATGTACAGGTCTTAGTGGAGACTCTAGCGCTGTATGAAAAGGCCTCATCAGCCAAGGAAGCCAGGAAGGTGGAGAGGAAGAACAGTGGGGGAACCTGGGGGACTTCAGTGGGGGAGGAATGGTATGAGGGTGTTAGAAACAGAACTGGGAGGGCATAGTGGAGAGTGTGTGCAAAGTTGTCTACATTGAAATGGATGCTACCCCAGTTGTCATTTAGGGGACGAGTTCTGGTTGCTAATAACCTGATTGCCTCGACACTGTGGCACAGACAGGTTGTTCTGCCTCCTCCAAGAGGACTGATAGAGGAAGTCCAGAAGCTGCTGGTGAACTTATTCTGGTCCGGACAACACTGGATACGCGCTGCTGCCCTATATCTCCCAGTCGAGGAAGGGGGCCAAGGTCTAATTGACATTCAGTCCAGGATACTGGCCTTCAGACTCGAGGCGGCTCAACGGCTGCTTCACCACTGCGGAGCAAGATGGCTGGAGACTGCTGAGCTGCTTCTACAGAGAGCTGGCCGGTTGGGGTACAGTAAGCAGCTGTTCCTATTGAGACTTAACGAGGTAGATCTCAATGGGCTAACTCCGTTTTATAGCTCCGTACTTCAAGCTTGGCAGGTCCTGGAGGCCACCAGGGATCGTGAGGAAACACCAGGAATGTGGCTCTTTGAAGAGCCACTATTCTACAACAGCTTATTTGATGCACAGACTTTATCCTCTGCAAGCCTGCGGTCAGCCCTGCGGGAGGCAGGCTGCGTGAAACTGGGCCACTTGTTGAAGGCCACAGAAACATCTGTGGAGGTCTTGGGACAGATGGCCAAGGTCAGGTCTTCCAGACTGCTGACTAGACTGGTGGAGGAGGTTGTTTCCTCTCTCCCGGATCCTATGAGGAGATTTGTGGAGAACTGTACACCATCAGAACACTGGGATGAGGGGGCGGAGTACTGCTTCCCTGCCTTGACTGTTGGCTCTGCTGTGGGAGAGTGGGAGGAGGGAGAGGAAAAGTTCCTCTCTTTTTCGGTTCCGCAGCTTGGGAAGTTTGAGGAGATGGAGAAAAAGTCAGCATACCAGGCCTGTGTCAAAGTGTGTCACATACGGTCCTTGGAAAGGATGAAAGTGTCGAGGTGGTCAGGGTTTTTTGGCACAGACAAGTCCCCAAAAGGCTGCTGGCGGACCCTGTACAAACTGCCCATTGAAAAACGGACAGCCGACCTCCAGTGGAGGATAGTGCATGGAGTGATAGCCACGAACAGACACATAGCACACCTCAATCCTAGTCATGGGGTGGGTTGTGTTTTCTGTGGCCAGGAGGAAACTTTAGAGCACCTGTTCATACAGTGCACCAGGCTAGGGGGTTTATTTGGATTAATGGTCTCTTGGTTTCTGGGGTTGGGGGAGGTTTTCTCACACAAACTTTTTGTTTTTGGTCCAAAATACTCTGCTAATAAGAAAAGTGTCCATGTGCTCATGAACTTCATGTCAGGGGTGGCTAAGCTGGCAATCTGGATAAGTAGGAAAAACAACCGGGGGGGCGGGGTCTGTAGACCCTGTGCAAGTGATGCAAGGGCTGGTGGCAGCCCACATCAGGGTAGAACATGCCTACTACAGGACAGTGGACAATCTAGAGACTTTTGGTGCAACATGGGCTGTGGGAGGGGTGCTGTGTATGGTGGGGGAGCATGGGGAACTAATTCTCTCGTTTTAATATTTATTCTTAAGTTTTAATGAAGCATGTGAAATGATGTGATTTGGTGCGGCAGTATTCAATAAAGGTACCTTTAAAATCAAAATCTCTCTCTCCTAGTGCTTCTCCCCCACCTGAACATGGGGGTCAGAGGATTTTACGTCACTGATAGAGCTGTGCCCACTGAGTTGCTCGTTCACCTCCACCTCCAGGCCAGCCGGGTCCAACATCGGAGGTGGCTTGGCTACTATATGCAGAGACTGTTTTTCTCCCCGGGCAGTGAGTTCTGATACATATAGCTCCTTTGAACTTTTAATTACTAAAGTAGGGCGTACTGACCCTTTTTATTGTATTTTAATCTATCGCCCACCTGGTTTTAGCAGCTCCTTTTTATCTGACTTTAGCAACCTTTTAACCTCCATTATTAAGCTTGAGAAATATGTATTACTGGGAGATTTAATTTTCATGTCAACAAAAGCACTGACCTTTCTGCCATGAACTTCCTCAGCATCACTGAATCCTTTAATCTGGTTCATCATGCTACAGGTCCCACCCATAATCAGGGAAACACCCTCGATCTTGTTTTTAGTTTTGGCTTAGATTTGGAAAACATTATTACCAATGATCATGCCATGACGGACCATAAATCCCTTGTTTTTAATATATATTTTAGTCCCGACTGTATGGCCGGAACACGCATTAAGCGCTCACGCATTATAAATAGTGTATCAGCCGAAAAGTTTTCTGCTGCTTTCAACAATATAATTCAACTGCCCCCAAATATAAGCGATGATATTGATGTTTTAGTTCGTTCTTTTAACTCTCACTGTACTGTACACTTTAGATGTAGTTGCTCCTTTTAAATCTTGCACTGTCCGCATTTTAAATAAAACCCCATGGCTAAACGAGGACACTCACCGTCTCAAACGTGAGTGCAGAAGGGCCGAGCTCCAGTGGAAGTCCTCCAATCTCGAAGTCCACCGCCTACATCTTAAATCGCTTTTAATTGATTTGAACTCTATGGTCAAAAATGCACGAGCCATGTATTTTAACTAATTTTATCCAGTAAACGAAACCCAAAGGTCCTTTTCGATACCATTAACAATATTGTCTGTCCTCCCACACCCAATCCTTATGTTTTCTCTGCAAAGGATTGCAATGAATTCCTCCTATTCTTTGTAAACAAAGTTGCCAACATTAGGGCAGGTATCATGCCCTCTAATCCCACCCACCATCTAGTCCCTAACCACCATCATCAGTCAATCCTGGATACATTTGCACCCATTTCCCTCCATCATTTAACACAGATAGTAAGCAGCATGAAAACCTCCTCCAGTCCACTAGATATCATCCCAACCACCATGCTGAAAAAAGTTTTTAGCTGCATAGGTCCATCCCTGCTCAACATCATTAATCACTCACTGGTCTCCAGCCAGGTACCCTCCTATTTTAAAAGTGCCACTGTTCAGCCACTTTAAAAAAAAGTCTGGTTTAGATCCAGCTCTGCCAAGTAGCTATCGGCCCATTTCAAAGCTCCCTTTTATTTCCAAGATTTTAGAAAAGATTGTTGCTGAACAACTTAACAGTTTTAAATAAAAATGACATTTTAGACAAATTCCAGTCCGGTTTTAGACAGATGCACTCCACTGAGACAGCACTTTTAAGAGTATCAAACGACTTAATGATGGCATCTGATGCCGGGAAAGGGTCAATTTTGGTCCTGTTGGACCTCAGTGCCGCTTTTGACACGATCGATTACACCATATTAATTGATAGGCTCAGAGATAGAGTGGGGGTCACGGGTAAAGCCCTGGACTGGTTTTCCTCCTACCTTATAGGCAGAAAGTTTTCAGTGGCGGTGGGCCCCCATGTTTCCGATTGTGTCCCCCTCTCCTGTGGGGTGCCCCAGGGCTCGGTGCTTGGTCCAACCTTATTTTCGCTATATGCTACCCTTAGGACACCTCATTAGCACTTTTAATAATATTTCATACCACTTTTACGCAGATGACATCCAGCTCTATTATTCTTTTAACACCAAGTGCCCAACTGATTTTAATTTTAAAGTTTTACTTGACTGTATATCAGCCATTAAGGCCTGGATGGCAGAAAACTTCCTGCAGTTGAATAATGAAAAAACAGAAGTAGTCATTGTAGCCCCCGAAAACATTGTTCCCAAGGTGATAGACTGTATTGGGCCACTCAAACCCAACGTGCGTCCTACCCTCAGAAACCTTGGCGTCTACTTTGATCAGTCAATGCACCTCGACACTCACATCAAATCAGTTACCCGGTCATGCTTTTTCCACCTCAGAAACATCGCCATGCTCAGATTCATAGTCTCATACACAGAACTGGAACTCATTATTCATGCATTTGTCTCTTCACGCCTGGACTATTGCAATTCTCTTTTTACCTGTTTAAACAAAACCTCCATGGACCGCCTCCAACTGATCCAAAACTCTGCAGCCAGACTTCTAACCAGGTCCAGCAGACGCTGCCACATCACGCCAGTCCTGGCCTCCTTGCACTGGCTCCCGGTGAATTTCAGGGTCCAGTTCAAGGTTCTGGTGCTCACTTTTATAGCCATGCATGGTCAGGCCCCGGGTTACTTAATTGACCTGGTGCCACGTTATGTGCCCAGTAGAGCCCTCAGGTCTGCAAAACAGGGTCTTTTAGACCCACCCTCCACCAAACTGAAGACAAAAGGTGACAAAGCTTTTCAGGCTGTAGCAGCCAAACTCTGGAATGCTCTTCCAAAAGCCCTGAGATTTGCCCCCTCTGTGGACATTTTTAAAAACAGCCTTAAAACGTTCCTTTTTGCACAAGCATTTGTAGATGGTTCAACCTGATTTTCCTGTTTCACCGTATATTTATTGATTCATTACGCTTGTATTGTCATTTTATTTGAATCGTACAGCAATTTGTATCTGCCTTGTTTTCCTTTTCTTGTATTTTATTGCATCATGTAAAGCACTTTGTGAGTCCTCTCTGTGAAAAAAAAATTGTACTGAACATAGGAGTCACTAGCTCTAGTCATGATGAGCCATTGAAAGGAATGCAGTGTCACTTTGCTGCTGCACCATCCTGACAGTCAACAATAATAATAATAATAATAATTATTATTATTATTGTAACAATAGAATTATTGTTACAATAATAATTATTATTGTTAATTTTAACAAGTATTATTATTGTAACAATAATAATAAATATAGCTGCAAGCAGCGATGAGGCGGGACCAAGAAAGAAGACAATACGCAATAAGAACAATATGCACAAATAAGACTCATGGGCTGAGTTGTCGGCACCCGGTTTTGAACCAACAACCTTGTGGTCCAAGGGCAAGAGCTCTACTGACTGAGCTACACAGAGACAATCAGTGACTACAATGTAAACAGGAAAATCATTCAGTGTGTTTGATAACAATCGTGTGTCCTCGTTTTGGGCATGTCATTATCCATTACTACAGTGTGTTCGAACATGTTCTCACGTATAAAGTTATCTTCAACTGGAATTTCAGATAATGGTCCATACACTGTGTGTAGAATGTGTCACGCAAATTGCTCAAAAAAACAGGCAGAAAATCAGGTATTAGCATTCTTCAAACTGCTCAAAATGGCGGAAAATCTGAGGGCGGAGCTTACTTTTCAAAGCGACAGATGTGTTCCCCATGAGTCAAGGAACATGTGGAAACAAGTGCCATGAATTTAGGCCAAACGAGGCATGAGTTATGACTGTTCAAAGGTTTCATTTTCAAATAATTGCCATAGCGCCCCCCTTTGACCAATTGGAGTAAGACTGGTTACAGGCCTATTTGGCATGACCCTCTACCATACTGTAAAGTGTAATAAGCAAATGACGCTTCATGTAGGTAATAGGTGCAGAAGAAGACGTTTAAGAAAACAGCAATTTTCATTGGCTCATAAAAACTTTTCACTTAACAAAAATGTGCTACGATTATTTGTTCGTATAAGTACAAAGTTCACGTGTACAAGTTTTCGTGCATTTTGATCAAAGATCCTGGGAGCAGATACACCAACTGTTTTTCATATAATTCAAAATGGTGGGTGATCTAAAGGTCAGAGGTCAAAAGTCAGAACACAAAAGTTGTTCGGCATGAGGAGACACATCAAAGTGTCATTGCCAACGGTCAAACGGTTCATAAGATATGCACGTTCAAAGTTTGCATTTTCAATTGAGTGCTATAGCACCACCATTTGGCCAATCGTCTTGGGCTTCGCATAGTCACCGTTTGGCATGGCCCTCTACCAGATTACCGCGTTTCGCGAAAACCGACTGCACGGTTCAGCCAGAACAGCTATTTTTGGCGGAAGGAGAAGGAGAAGAAGAAGAAGAAGAAGAAAAAGAAAAATATAGCTGCAAGCAGCGATAAAGCGGGACCAAGATAGAAGACAACAGAAAACAGAAAACAACAACCTTGCAGTCCAAGGGCAAGAGCTCTACTGACTGAGCTACACGGAGACAATCAGTTACTCCATTGTTAACAGGAAAATCATTCAAGTACTCAAACTTTTAGAAATTAGCACATCTACATGCTCATAACATGTCCCAGTACAGTACAGTACAGTACAGTATTTCACTATTACACTTATTACACTATTACACTAAATCCACTTATTACACTATTACAGTTACTAGTATCTCAATTATTGTGATGCCATGTTCTAGTGCCTGATGGGTCAAAAAGTGTGGTCAAATGTAATCTACTTCAATATTTCTATAGTTGAGTCATCACAAAACTTGCAGCACACAATGCATACACTGAGTTGTCTTTACCCGGATTTGAACACACAACCTTGTGGTCCAACGGCGAGAGCTCTACCGACTGAGCTATGCAGACACAGTCAGTTGACTCATTCTACACAGTAACATCATCCAGTATTCATATTATCGTATTAGGTGAAGAAGAAGAATTTTCACAACCCAGCAATTTTCAGTGGCTCACAAAAACTTTTTCACTTTTTTTATTGTCCGTATAGGTCCAAAGTTCATGTGTAGAAGTTTTCGTGCATTTTTATCAAAGATCCTGGGGGAGATACATTTTAAATGTTTTTCATATAATTCAAAATGGCGGGTGATCTAAAGGTCAGAGGTCAAAAGTCAAAACACGAAAGTTGTTCGGCACGAGGAGACACATATGTGTATCAAAGTGTCATTGCCAACGGTCAAACGGTTCATGAGATATGCACGTTCAAAGTTTGCATTTTCAATTGAGTGCTATAGCGCCACCATTTGGCCAATCATCATGGGCTTTGTATAGTCACCGTTTGGCATGGCCCTCTACCATGTTGACAAGTTTCGCGAAAACCGACTGCACGGTTCAGCCAGATCAGCTATTTTTGGCGGAAGGAGAAGGAGAAGGAGGAGAAGAAAAATAAACACAAAAACAATAAGTGACCAAAGTCACTACGTGACTTCTTGGTCCCTTAATAAACACAAAAACAATAAGTGACCAAAGTCACTTTGTGACTTCTTGGTCCCTTAATTATTATTGTAGGCTATACGGTGCTGCGTTGCTACTCGCCCATTGGGCCATGGCTCTTTAGTCGACTGGTAACGTACGTGCCTAGCTGGGGAATGGGGAACCCGGGTCCGCCTCCCGGGCCGAGGCTACATTGGTGGCAGCGGTGTGTATGGGTAACATCTGTAAGCATGTTCCCCGGGCGGCACAGACCGTAACCCTGGTAGTCGACAGTGCATTCAGTCTGCCTGGGGTGGAGGTCAGTCCAGCCTAGCTCCTGGCTGGGGTGGAGGTCCCCCCAGTCAGTCCAGCCTATAGCTCCTGGCTGGGGTGGAGGTCCCCCCCAGTCAGTCTATAGCTCCTGGCTGGGGGTGGAGGTCCCCCCAGTCAGTCCAGCCTATAGCTCCTGGCTGGGTGTGGAGGTCCCCCCAGTCAGTCCAGCCTATAGCTCCTGGCTGGGGTGGAGGTCCCCCCAGTCAGTCCAGCCTATAGCTCCTGGCTGGGGTGGAGGTCCCCCCCAGTCAGTCCAGCCTATAGCTCCTGGCTGGGGTGGAGGTCCCCCCCAGTTAGTCCAGCCTATAGCTCCTGGCTGGGGGTGGAGGTCCCCCCAGTCAGTCCAGCCTATAGCTCCTGGCTGGGGTGGAGGTCCCCCCAGTCAGTCCAGCCTATAGCTCCTGGCTGGGGTGGAGGTCCCCCCAGTCAGTCCAGCCTATAGCTCCTGGCTGGGGCTGGAGGTCCCCACAGTCAGTGGAGCCTAGCTCCTGGCTGGGGCTGGAGGTCCCCACAGTCAGTGGAGCCTAGCTCCTGGCTGACGCGCTTCCAGGTGAACAGCTAATCTCCGGCACCGTTAACCGGTTCTCAGGAGTGCTCAGTTTCAAACAAAATGCTGCAAATCATGAACACATCGTGTGATTTCCGTGAAATTGCGCACGCACATTCCCACTAGGCAGAGGAAGAAATGCAACGTGAACATTTTCAACTCAGCCTCATGGTGGCGCTATAACTGGCCGAAAAGTGTTTTTACCTCCAACTGCACGGATTTGTGGATAACTTTGTATGCCAACTCTCTAGAGGCCAAGGAAAAACCTTTTCCTGGAATTTTTCACATCTGCTCTTTATAGCGCCACCAGGAGGCCGACATATGTAAAACACATTTTCTAATATTATCCAAATTTCACGCAAATCGGTACACATGCGCTCCATAGTCATGTGATCAAGACGGGTTTGTTTGATTTCTCATAATCCACCTTCATTGCCTACGATTGGCTTCTAAACTTTTCAGGAGTTGCCCACTTTGGACCCGTTTTGTACAAATCGCCACAACTACTCAACGCAGCAGTTTAAACTGCATGCATATTCCCACTAGGCTGAGGAAGAAATGCCACTTGACAGTTTTCAAATCAGCCTCATGGTGGCGCTACAACAGGCCAAGCTGTCACTCACACACACACACACACACACACACACACACACACACACACACACACACACACACACACACACACACACACACACACACACACACACACACACACACACACACACACACACACACACACACACACACACACACATTTTGTCTGTGTCTGTCTGTCTGTGAGACAGACAGAGTTCAGAGCAGAGAGTTTTCTTGGCACAGTACCATGGGTGTGTACGCATAACAAAACCATGATGCTTCTATGCAACGATTGGGATGAAAACGTCATTGAAGCTGGGATTAATGTGGTTGACACGCCGGGTGGACATTGTGTGTGTGTGTGTGTGTGTGTGTGCAATATTTTGTTTTCAACAGTGTTGCTGTGCACAAATGAAATACAGAAACCCCCTAACTATTAGATTTATCTCCCTCTATTTCCCATTCCAAGTGCATGTATTGCCAGCGCCCCTATTCTAAAGCCCCCTCAGGTACATATTTAAACTATTTTCACCAATGGTGGGTAGATCTTGTTGAGCTGATCATTTTTTAAAGTAGCTCTCATGTCATAAGTGTGGGCACCCTTGATTTATGATGTATTTTCTTTATTAAGGGTTTTTTTGCAGTCAGTTTGTATTGGGCGTGTGCGGGGCGGGGGTCGCGAGACATGGCCAAAGCATTTCCGGGGGTCCCCAGCCAAAAACGTTGAGAACCCCTGGCATAATGCATGGTCCAAGTATATTCCATGTGTGGGGGATTTCAATAAATGGGTCTTATAAGTACAGTTGCAGTCCGAGAAAGGGACACTTAGCTGCGAAGATGAATGGGTGCGCAGTGTACTTCATATTAGGTTATTGCAGATGGCCTTTCAGAGTTAGAGACAGTGTTACTTGGGGACACGAGGAGACAGGAAGTTCTACAAGCTAAACTAGTTTTGTGTTTGTCAACGACACGTATAGCATAGTCGTGGTGTCAATTAAGGTGTGGTAACTGTAACTGCAGATTGCAATGGAAACATGCCAACAGATTCAAAACAGATAATTAAGTACATGCATGAGTGATTAATGAAAGCCATGTCAAGATTTAAAGGAATGCAGTGTGATTTGATCAGTGTGCCCAACCTTGATCAGAGCCGAGGAGGAGGTCTGTGGATCAAGAGTGTTATTATGATTTAGTTATTGTAATTTGACACTTTGAAAACACTTTCTCTCAACTGACGAAAACATATAACTATTTACTTGTCCAGTTCGTGCCCTCTTTAACAATGATGTCATGCCATGTTCATTTCCACTGTGGTCATACAGTTGACTTGACATGACAAATGTGGTACCGATATCGCATACAATACCACAAATCTCCTGCAACATATTAATGAGCATATCATCCTGACACTATGTGAATATAAAGAAAATCACACCCGTGTGAACTGAGTGGTGCAAGGTCTTATATAGCCTGATCAGCTGTGGTCTGACGTAATGTCAGTGACCATAGTAACCATGCTCATTCTTTTGGGCCCCACGTACAGGTACACACAAACACGGATACAAACAAAGCTGGTTGTTGGAGTGGTTTGCACCACTCAAAAACAGACAGACAGACAGACAGACAGACAAACAGTTCTCTTGGCTCAGTACCATGGGTGTGTACGCATAACAAAACCATGATGCGTCTATGCAACGATTGGTATGAAAACATCACAGAAGGGCCATGCCAGTGTCTGCTATCAGTCATCATGCAGATACTTATCTAGGACTCTGTCATTGGCACATCTCACAGTAATCCCAGCAATGTTCATCACCACCAACACATGTTTACCTGAAGGAAAGAAACCCAACTGGTTGAAGCTGCCTTTGCCCAAAAATAAAAACAAGTTCATTTGGGTTCATAACTAAGTCAGTTTCTGACTGAGGCTAAATCATTGGATTTTTTTTCTAGTTTCATGTAATATAGGAGCAGGGAATCATAGCTTCAAATTGACATATTGGTTGTTCAGTTTGACCCACCGGTTTTGGAGATATGGCTTATAGAGTAATGTCTTGCAGAGAAACAGCGGACTTAACATTACACCAAGCTACATGTTTAAGCATTTAATTTGCTATCAACTCATTTTGGAAGAAAAGAAAATCAGTTTTTCTCCTCTCCTGAAAAGTTAGTCTTGCCGCCATGACTGGTATACATCGTAATGTGATAGCTGTGTGCACAACCTGCAGAGCATGTGTGGAATGTATGCTTTTGCACTTCCTCGTAGAGCGTAGACTCCGAGTAGCTTTGAGTGTGTGCATGGGACAGTCCCAGCCCTTCTACCCATTCACACCTGTCCCACATTGTGACTGGCAGGCATCAGTGTTCAAATTGAGACCCTGTCCCACATTGTGACTGGCAGGCATCAGTGTTCAAATTGACACCCTGTTCAAATTGAGACCCTGTCCCACATTGTGACTGGCAGGCATCAGTGTTCAAACTGAGACCCTGTCCCACATTGTGACTGGCAGGCATCAGTGTTCAAACTGAGACCCTGTCCCATATTGTGACTGGCAGGAATCAGTGTTCAAATTGACAACCTGTCCCACATTGTGACTGGCAGGCATCAGTGTTCAAACTGAGACCCTGTCCCACATTGTGACTGGCAGGCATCAGTGTTCAAACTGAGACCCTGTCCCACATTGTGACTGGCAGGCATCAGTGTTCAAACTGAGACCCTGTCCCACATTGTGACTGGCAGGCATCAGTGTTCAAATTGACAACCTGTCCCACATTGTGACTGGCAGGCATCAGTGTTCAAATTGAGACCCTGTCCCACATTGTGACTGGCAGGCATCAGTGTTCAAATTGACACCCTGTCCCATATTGTGACTGGCAGGCATCAGTGTTCAAATTGAGACCCTGTCCCACATTGTGACTGGCAGGCATCAGTGTTCAAACTGAGACCCTGTCCCACATTGTGACCGGCAGGCATCAGTGTTCAAACTGAGACCCTGTCCCACATTGTGACCTAAAGGCATCAGTGTTCAAACTGAGACCCTGTCCCATATTGTGACCGGCAGGCAGAGAGCACTGAAGGGGGGGGAAGGTGCTCAAGGCCCACAAAAGGGCACATCTGTGTCTTTTTTGGGGTCCCTCGTGCCATTTCACACCAGAAATGTAGTGCATTGGACACCTTACGGTAATGGAGGCAAAATAGCAGGTGCTGATGTGGGGGGCCCATCATCGACACCCTCACTAAAAAAGGCCCAGACTCTTCTGGGCCATTTTAGTGAGGGTGTCGGTGTTGGTCTTTTTTTATTTATTTTATTTTTTTTCTGAGACAGCTGAGGTAATTCCACCTCCCATGAAGGACCATGCTGGTTAGCCACCATAGAGGCAACCTCACCCTCGCCATTACCGTCTGTTAACCCGGTTGATGTCAAATTTTGCACACACACTCCCTGGATGTCAACGATGAACCCACATTTTCCCATTACCCCACATTTTCCAGAACGGCCAGTTATAGCCCCACTAGGAGGCCGACTTTTGAAAAACAATTTTTTTTTATATTACTCCTCCAGATTCTGTCCAAGAATCCTGCAAATCGTTACACACTATCTCTATAGTCATGTGTTCCAGACGGATGTGTCAGATATTTCATATTCTATCCTCGGCTTTCAAAGTTTGCAGGATTGGCCCGTTTTGAACAAAAAGCCTCAAATCATGAACGGAGCGTGCAATTTACGTGTAATCTTTCACAGACTGTCCTACTAGGCTGAGGAATATATCCCACCCTTTTCACATTGGCCTGTTATAGCACCACCATCAGGTGGATTTTTGCAAAACACATTTTTGGAACAAAATGCCTCAAATCATCCAATTGCCATCCAAGGCGTAAGAAGAAATGGCACCCTTTTCACATTGGCCTATTATAGCGCCACCAGGAGGCCACAACGTGACCTGGCCTGGTGGAGACCTGTCCTATTATAGCGCCACCAGGAGGCCAAAACGTGACCTGCCCTGGTGTAGACATGTGCCCCGAGGGGAACTTTATCTAGTTATTTATTAGTGTGGTTGCCCAAATTGGCTGTTGTTGGTTACGTAACCAATCTATGTTTTACAATCGTTTATAAAGACAAATTGTAATTGTATAAACAGCGGAGGCAGCTGAGGGATGCTGTTCGTGGTTGGTCAGATAACCTGTGACACCCTTAGAGTATATATTAATAGAGACGGCGCACGGTCATGTTATTGGGCCCATGGCACGTGAACGAATGTTTCATACGTGAACACGCGCAAACGGCGCAATGATAGTCAACGACCAGCGCGTTCATGTTATTGGGGCAATCCATCCCAGAATGCACTCTGTTCCTACCCGGAAGGAGGAGTGAAATCGCCTCATGCGCTTTTGAGCAACTTAATGCAAGTGGATGGGAGGAGAACTCGGGTGCCGTCTCTATTCATATATACTCTATAAGGTGACACCCCTGGGGAGAGGGCAGTCATACTCAGGATTTGTTTGATGCAATCAGACCCATGAGTCCACCCTTTGGTTGTGTGGTGTGTCTCTCTCTCTCTCTCTCTCTCGTGTTCACCATCCCACACTGTTCATAGAGCCAGAAGATACTGCTAAGACTGTTGTGTTGATACGTGCTGCGTTCATCCATATAGACGTTCAGAGACCTGTTCATTAGATGCAAAGGTACAGCACAGTATAACATACTGTACACTACAGCGACATGCGTGCACAATGCATGCAGCCACATGTCGTGAGAGAACAACGTGCAGCACACGGAGGTTGCATTCCTTTGACATGAGACTTTCAGAGGTCTTGTTGCCTCCTCTTTGGCACCGTGACATTAAACTATGTTGACAATGCGCTCACTTAAACTTGCCCTCCATTAATCACCCATCATGTGTATCCGTTTTGTCTCTCAAGTTTCCTTGTTGTTCGTGCGTGCGTGCGCGCGTGCGTGCATGCGTGCGTGCGTGCGTGGCTACCGAGACGCTGCTGAGTGACATTCTTGCTGTATCATGATTCCAAGACATGTATGCCATAAGCTTGTGATTGTAGCATAACTGCACCCATAATGTTTGTGTCCTTGTGCATTTGCCTTTATGTGGACATAAATACAAATTTAAAATGTGCATGCGTGCGTGCGTGCGTGTGTCATCGGCATGCCTTGGAATTTCTCAACAGAGAATACCTGATCAGCTTTTATTGAAACCAAGCTTCCTTGCCAAACATTTTCAAAATAATTGAAAATGTTCATCACAAGCTGCTATGGTGACGGGCTAGGGGTCATCGACATGGACAAACGTATCTGTGGCAAGACATGCATGTCTATGTCCGTGGCATTAAATAATTTAGGCCCGACGTTGAAATGTAAAAAAAATTTCCTGACAGTTCCTGACAGTTTTCTGAAAAACCTTGTTTCTGTAGTGGTGCTCAATATTTCATGTCAAGGACCCCCAAAAATTATATGTAATATCATAATATGCCTCCGACCCCCATCTGAAAATATGTTGTTCCAGGGACCCCCTCCACCCAGAAGCAAAGATTGGAGTTGAAATGTTAACTCCGTAATAATATATATTCAAAGATTTGAGGCACATTTTCACGATTTTTTAAAAATAGCAGACCTATACAAGTTCATATAATCTTGTAGATCTGCTATTTTTCAATAGCTAAAGTACAACATAATGCTTAAAACAACAAAATGGGTTTTAATGGAGAATAAGGTGGGTGTCAAAAGGCTCATGGAGTGTAAAGCTGCATTCATACTCCAGTTTGTGGTGATAGCTTATCACCGCGGTGTAGTTTAAGGGTTAGAGAACTACAACGTTACGTCATTCGCCGCAGTGATCAGCTATCACCGCGGACCCCGACACATCTGTTTTTACTATAGAGACAAGTCCTTTCACTCTGGAGCTATCACCCCGTTCACTGATTGGTCTACAAGTTGGGTGGGCGGTTTTGCAGGCACGGGGGTTTTGCATCTGAACCAGAGGGAGGCGGAGACAGTGCTTATAAGGACATCACCGCGAGTATGATGGCCTCGACTCGTTATGAAGGTGATAACTTATCACTTAAACTGGAGTATGCATGAGCTCATACATAGTCTGGATTTACGGTGGTTAGGTGACCACCGAACTACAACATGACGTCACGAGCCGCGGTGAAGAGCAAACCACCGCCACCGCTCCAGCCCTTCTCCGTTTTTACTCACCACCGCTCAATGTTATTTCAGCTCCGGTGGTCAGCTCACCACCGAAAATCCAGACTATGAATAGGCCTTGAAAGGGACACTTCATCCTTTTTGCAAGAAAATATATGTTAATGACGTTTAGAAGATTTAGAACACTTTCCTGGGGGTCTTTGTGTGTGTAATATGTAGTTTTAGATATTTTAGATTTTAGCAGTGAGCCCAGTGTCTCTGATGTCATGGTCACTGGGCTCACTTAATTCCTGGACTACAAGTTGTCTCAGTAAAGGCTCATACATAGTCTGGATTTTCGGTGGTGGGGTGACCACCGAACTACAACATGACTTCATGAGCCGCGGTGAAGAGCAAACCACCGCCACCGCTCCAGCCCTTCTCTGTTTTTACTCACCACCGCTCAACGATTTTTCAGCTCCGGTGGTCAGCTCACTACCGGAGCGGTGTTCACCTCACCACCGAAAATCCAGACTATGAATAGGCCTTAAGACAGCCCTCAAGCTATCCACAAGGAGGATCAGTGCACCAAAGCATTATGGGAATTGTAGTCCAGGAAGGAAGTAAGCCCAGTGTCCATGACATCAGACACTGGGCTCACTGCTAAAATATCTAAAACCACATATTACACACATAATGACCCCCAGGAAAGTGTTCTAAATCTTCTAAACGTCATTAACATAATTATATGTTTTTGCAAAAAAGGGTGAAGTGTTCCTTTAACTCCCACACAATCAATCCAATCAAGCCATGTGTTGAGTGGCAGCTTGTCCATTGGCCACGCACAATGGACATGCGAATCCCTTGACTCCTTCAAAACCGCTCTCAAAGGGCACCTACGGATGGCTGCAATTCGAAACTGGCCCCCGTAAAATCTGAATCCCCCCCCACCGCCCCCCCTTTTTCCCCTCACTGTATATGTTTCTTTTCCCTCCTTTGATGAATTCCTGTTCTGTTCTTTGTCTATATAGAAGTGTCTATTTGTACGTCTCTAAATGTTTTGATGAATTGAACATGGTGGACCCTATTGTAAACAAGTGTAATGCTTAATTGGGTCGTCCACTCACAGTTAACAGCCTTTGTATTGAGTTTGTAATTCTGCAAACTGTTAATAAATATTTAAATCAATCAAAAAAAAACACAACAGTGCTATACCCATGTGGCCGCCTCCTCACTTTCCACCTCCCCGACATCCAAACCACCATTCTTCACTTCTTCTCTGCTTGTGTGACGTCTACAGTTATAACCCTGCCAACGTAAGTCCCACAAAGACCCTTTTGATGTACGCCTTGCCGTGGACCGTCAAATTGTTTGTTCGTTGCCATCATCACCTATATCCAAATAGAACAAATATGGCCCATTATGGACTCACTGCACTGCCCATGTGCTTTGGGTTGACTGTTTGTGTATTACAAGATGACCAGCAGTTCATATTTCTGTTATTTCCTTTTGGGGTTTGTTGAAACTGAAATGTGGACTAGTAATTAGTGTCTAATTGGAGTGTTTGGCCTGCTTAAACAACTGTGCGTCATATATGTATACGTATGTGTATATAATTTGATATATATGCGTATTACACTTATGCAGAGAGAGAGAGAGAGACTTTAATTATATCAATTTGGCCTAACTTATTATTGATTGCTTATTTATGTTAATTATTATTGAAGTGATTTAGAATGAGCTGCTGTAGGTTATTATTGACACCATTCTATATGTATTTATTTAATGTACAGCACACACCATTAAAACTGGACAGAATCCTCTGCCTCTGCCTTGTTATTATGGTCAGCCTGGCCGGTGGCCTTGCCTGCTCACCTTTGTCAGTCACAAACCTGAACTATTCCTAAGACAATCTTGCAGGGGTCCTTTCCTTAGAATCTGCATTGTGGTCCAAAAATAAACAAGCCGTCTCGGTGTCTCTGTATCGTTTACGGCAGTCAGTCACTCATATATGATACAGTCTGTTTCTAGTGAAAAGTTAACTAATTCAGTAGCAGTAACAAGTGTTTTCTCTCAGTCAGTTGATTCTTCATATCCATATGAGTGAAACGGCTGGGATGACAGGTTTATTTTTCAAACGCAGTTCTTATATGAGGCGACATAAAATCCCCCTCCTATGGGTATTACGATGCAAATAAAAAAATACATGAACCTGTGGACTTGGCACCCCCTTCGGCGCTCTATAGTCTTCATTATAATGTAAATAATAATGTCCCATATTGTTAATGCAACTATAAAACCAGCCAGTCACACACTGCAAAATGCTACCAAATAAAGCACCTTCAGTGCTGCGGTTTAGATCGAGGAAAGAAGGTGAGAAATGTGTGATATCTTTTGTTCCATGTAGCTGTTGGGAGCAACGCCAAGGGGAGATGTCTATCTGTCATAGGGGTACTATTGTGGAACTCGTTAGACAACAAGCTTAAAGGGATATTTCACTTTTTTTTTTTTTTAAACTGTCATTTCATCATCTACTCAGGCTCATGTGAACTTTTATTCAGTAATTAGATATTTGATATTCATTTTAGCTGCCCCGCCCCCTCCCTATACAAACCCATTATAACTTAACTCCATTTTAACCATGATAGATTCATCGAAAACACCTAAACCTTTTTCTGTTTTAATGTATTTTTAATAATTATTTTGGAAAGAACCTCCTGCTGCCCGCAGCTTCTTCAGCTTCAGCTGCTCCTCACAAAATAAAAATAAAAAATAAATGAACAGTAAATGACAAACCACAGCCCCCTCACGTATTAGGACATTATCAGTCAACAGAAAATAGGTCGGGTGTTTTCGATGAATCTATCATGGTTAAAATGAAGTTTTAAGTTATAATGGGTTTGTATAGGGAGGGGGCGGGGCAGCTAAAATGAATATCAAATATCTAATTACTGAATCAAGCAACTTAAAAACTGCCCGGGTTGTTCACATGAGCAGATGATGACATGACCAAAAGTTGTTTTTTAAAGTGAAATATCCCTTTAAGTTATCCAACTCAATAAAAACATATGAGAAAGTATTTAATGCAAAGGTAATTGATGGATACATAGCAGCAGAACGTATAAACTGAGAAATGATACAAAATAATAATGGATATATGTCAGACATATGTAGACATATGCCTATTCTGATATACAAATGAACTAACTAAAATGGGGAAAGCTTGCCTAGAGTGTCTGTTTGATAATAACCGGCCCTGGACAGCAGATTCATGGAGTTTTAAGTGTCCTATATTGGCAGGGGGTATTGTTGTGAGGTAGGAAATATAAGAGGGGGGGCAAGACCGTTGAGAGCTTTGAACACAAAGAGCAGGGACTTAAATTGAACATGATACTGGTAGCCAGTGCAGGTGTGATATGTACTCGTTTCTTTGTTCCTGTAATGAGTCTATAGCGGCGAGAGATGGTGGACTGCATGGGGCAGCCCCATATATGAGCCATTCTACAAAATTGCAGTCCCACAATGTAATATATATATATATATATATATATATATATATTTTAACCCATTTAGACGAATAGGAGTTAAAAACATTCACTTTGAAAGAATACGTGTGTGTATATATATATATATATATATATATATATATATTCAAAGATTTGCGCCACATTTTCACGATTTTTCAAAAATAGCAGATCTACAAGCTCATAGCGTGCCACCGAGTGGCGCGCTATGAGCTTGTAGATCTGCCATTTTTCAGTAGCTAAATTATAACATGTTTAAAACACCAAAAGGGGTTCCCGCCCAAAATGGGTTATGTGTACAAATATCATCTAATGATCCATTTAATCACAATACATTTATTGAGATAGAACAAAATTGAATATATAAAAAAGTACTTTGTTACTTTCTATTGGGAGGTGGCTGTCCCAACCTCTAACTTCAATTCATGAAAATATCTAAATGATTTTTGTCAACTTATTAAATGGGGTGTGTGTGTGTGTGTGTGTGTGTGTGCGCGTGCGCACGTCAGATGCTTTGTTGATCACTTACAAAGTAAGACAAACACATCTGATCACATTATGACAACAACCGGAACATTCACACACCGGACGCTCCTAAAATGGACCTCAGAGCAGAAGTAGAGGGCGTGGCCAGGAATACAGTCAATAATATGTTAATTAGGGGGCGTGTTCATAAGTCACTGTAGATATAAACTGAACACTTTCACCACTAGTAGCTATACCTTGACAACTGGTTCAACGTTAAGATGGGTTCTGGTTCCTCCACTGAGTCGACTCCCCCTCCTCCACCTAAAAGTAAGTTAAGAATGGTGTGTGTGTGTGTGTGTTAGGGCATTCACTAAAAAATCGATTTATCGATTTATCGATTTCATTAACACAAGTCGATTCAGATTAGGAGGAGTCGAAAGTTGGGAAAAAAAAACAAAGTTTATCCCATATCATATTTTTTGCTCTGTGTGCGTGCGTACAGAATTCAAACTGTAGCATTGATTATTGTCACGGACAGAAGTCAATCCTTGGTTTCTGTTGTGTTTGAACAATAATAGCAATTCAAAACAGAACCTCCAGTCGCTGTCATAAGAACGGGAGGTGCGCTCATGAACACGGCAGCAGAGCCTATTTGTGCACGGCTGCACGCGCACCTGCAGCCCATCAAGTATAATTTATGCTTCGTCCCGCGATGGTGTCGCGCACGCAGACCTCTACGCTCACAAGTCACAACAGTCGTATCTGCGATGCGATGTGAGCTTCTATATCAGCTGTTCTCTGTGCGCAACACTGCTGGGAATTGATTACATGAAACAGTCACCCGTGCGCCCAGTCCCAATGTCTATTAGTTTGCATTGCATTCAGAAGTTCAGAACGCGCCCTTAATTAAAAACCAACTGCAGCTGTGTATGTGGCTCTCAGCGCGCGGTGCACTATTGACTGGCTGAATTTGAAGTTTGAACTGCGCTGCGTCAGAGAAGTAACAGATAGAAGCGCGCAAACTTTATCCCCAAACGATATCCCCCTCACCTCCATGCTGGAAATAAAACGTCTGGCTTTCCGAGGCTACATCCGTGCTGACGCAATGACTCCTGTTCCTGGTTTAGCTTTACGCGCGGGGCACATCATATTAACGTCTCCGGTCAATACGGTGCGGGTTGTTGTTTATTTGCATGGCTCAGAAAATAAGTAACAAACTAACATGAGAACGTTATCGAGTTGGAGGGGAAGGAGGAGGAGAAGGTTCACGTGGAAGGTAATGCAGGTTGTATTCTGATGATGTGCCAAACTGCTGCTGGCTGCTGTGATGATAATATATAGACCTATGACTGCCACTAGTGTTAATGTTATATTTTGTATTGTGTACTTCTCGGGCCGCTGTGCTGCTGCGCTGCTGGCGCTGTGTGCCAATGATGCCCCCTCTCCTGTTGTGTTCTCTTTTCTGGTCTGTGTACCAGTGTGAAACGCACACACTGTTTAGTATTTACTATTATAGTTTTATGTTTTGATAATCAGCGCTTTGCCATATAGATGATACATACACTGTGCCATATTGGAGAGGCCACTGTGTGCGCAGTGCTTTGTTTGACAGGCTCCGTATTGCGCGCACCTCCACCCGCCCCTGTTGAGCGAGCGCACCTCCACCCACATTTTTAACTCAAATCTTTGTTTCTGGGGGGGGGGGGGGGGGGCTGGAACATCATGTTTTGAGATGGGGGGGGGGGGGGTCGGCAGCCAAATACATATCATTCTGGAGGTCCTTGACATGAAAACGTTTGAGAACCACTGACATAGTTTTTTCAGAAAGGTCAGGATTTAGAAGGCATCTGTAGAATGTGGCTGCAGCGATGTCGGCTGGCAATCGCAAGGTTCCCAGTTCGATCCCTGCAGTGGGCTCCCCCAGAGTTAGGTGACCTTCACAAGGTTCCCAGTTGGATCCCTGCAGTGGGCTCCCCCAGAGTTACAGTTGGGTGCCACCGATATTGTCCCTTATCATTTGACCCATTTAGGCCTGACCTCAATTTAAAAAAATCCTTCTAAATCCTCCAGTTTTCTGAAATAAATATTTTCACGATTTTTCAAAAATAGCAGACCCACAAGCTCGTAGCGCGCCACTCGGTGGCGCGCTATGAGCTTGTAGATCTGCTATTTTTCAAAAGCTAAATTATAACATGTTTAAAACACCAAAAGGGGTTCCCGCCCAAAATGGGTTAACTGTCCTTTTGCGCAGATCACGCAAACCTCAGCAAAAAGAAAAGGACAATATCGATGGCCTCCAACTGTAGGTGACCTTCACACACCCAGAAAGCTTTACTGCGATTAAAACGAATCCTGCTGCACATTGTCGGAAAGTGCATTTTGTTTGGCAGGTGTGAAGGCTCAGAGAGAGAGAGAGAGAGAGAGAGAGAGGTCCAGTCCCCGACGGCACGACACATGCACGTTACGAGTATAATTTTTTAATGCATCGCATGCAGCTACTGGAGCTCAGTAGGTGATCATTCCTTTCAATGCAGCCGTGGTGTCTACCGCGTCGAACATCGAACATGCACTGCTCCCGTGCTTGCGGTTATGTTTAGGTTAGGATTAGAGATAGGGATAGTAATTTCGGAACAAGGAACCTTCTGACTAACGACACGGCACCGCTCCAGTAGCTGCATGCGATGCATTAAACTGCACAGATCAACCTACACAATAGGAAGGAATCAACCTACTGAGCACCTGAGTAGACGGGTAGACGTCTACTCAGTCTATTGAAAGGCCTGATTGCACCTGATTTTCCCCGTTTCAATACACTGATCCCATTCGAAGCGGGTGGGTTGCAACTGTATTAATTGCCCGAGTCCCGTGGTGGGAGTTCTGCTCTGGTTTTGGTGAATATTAAGTAGTTCCAGTCATTTTGTGGGGTGCACTGGGGCCACGCAGTAAAATTAAATAAATTCACAAAACTGACGTCATTTGTAGTGTTGACCCATTTCAAAAATATTAGCGCAACTTTTGTTCAACTTTGACCCCTCCATCACATGGAACTATCTTTGGGCGTAGTGATATGGACACAAAACACATAGTTCCATGTGATGGAGGGGTATAAAATGAACGAAAGTTGCGCTAATATTTTAGAAATAGGTCAACAATACAAATGACGTTAGTTTTGTGGATTCATTTACTAATGCATGGCCCCCTGTGGCCCCCACAAAATGACCGGAACTACTTAATATTTCACCAAAACCAGAGCAGAACTCCCACCACGGGCAATCAATTAATAGGCCTACAGTTGCAACCACTATATTAATGGCAAGTATTTCATACAGCTTAAGTTAAAAAAAAATCTGAACTATCCCTTTCAGAAAGGTTAGCAAAGGTTTCGCCTCACAGAGCACAATCAAAAAAAATTACAGACAACTCAGACACAAGGAGCAAACGCAAGCAAAAGATCCAACACAGAGTCAAACAAACCAGTTCCCGGCTTTAAATCATTAGTCAAGCATACTCAGTGCTATTGTCCACAGCTGTGATCTCAGGAGTGTCTCTCAAGGGGGGCGGGGCAACACACCGGGTGGACAGGGGGAAACATAGGGATGGCGGACCTGGCATGGTACGTCCTGGGACAGGACGTGGCGGTTCAGATGAATGGCAGACCAAGTAGGGAATTAACGGGTGGATTCAGTCCAATTTGTCTGACATAAAGCTACACAATTTCTATGTTATTTCACTTACTTGTCTTCATTTACTTCAATTCACATTGTATATATTTTTTCATGATGATGTAGTGTTGTTGTTGGTAGTAGTAGGCGGCTAGCACAGTAGTACTATTAATATTATTGCATGTTTTCAGAAGAGCACGGCTGCTGTTACCGTTGTTGCTGCTGGTGCTTGGAAAACGGTGACGACGTGGGCGAGACATCTGAGGAATGCTGTTCGTTGTTGTCCATGTGCTTTAGTGACTAGTAGCGTGCGACCAGGACTCTTCAACAACATGCCAGCCCATTGACCAGGAATCTTCAACAACATGCCAGCCCATTGACCAGGACTCTTCAACAACATGCCAGCCCATTGGCCAGGACTCTTCAACAATGCCAGCCCATTGACGAGGACTCTTCAACAACATGTCCGCACATTGACCAGGACTCTTCAACAACATGTCCGCACATTGACCAGGACTGCATCAACATGTCCATACAAAGACAATGTGCCCGTGTCAAACACTTGGTCTTGTCGTCCGTGGCAAACATATTTTCAGCTTTTTTCTTCTTTTTTTTTTACAAACCATTATAATGTTCTTATTTTGATCCTAAGACCCTTTTTGATCCTAAGTGTCAAGTCTCCAGGTTTTGGTCTTCAGAATATGTATGACACATGATTTACTAGGCCTACGACACTATGTGTGCACATTATAATATAATGTGCATGAGGGTGAAAATAGGGCCCTTATATATTATATAAGGGCCAGCATTTTCACCATGCTGTACCCCTTATGACTAAACTTCTTTGCCTTTTTCTTTGACTATTTCGAAAACATTTTAAAATAGTTCAACCTGCAGACGATCTACGTCGACACATTGTGAGCTTGTAGATTGGCTATTTGAACAGTTCTAAAATGTTTTTCAAAATAATTAAAAAAAAGTTTATGGGGTATAGCAAAAAATAGGGCCCTAATAAGAGTCCAACTAGTGCCGGTGGGCGGTGGTTCTCAAATGTTTTATTTGCAAGGACCTATATCCTTAACTCTGACCGAGGGTGTACAAAATGGAACCAAATGCACACTGTCAGAGTTACAGACCTGCTGCGGTCATTCAGCTTTATAGCTCTTTGACCACACCATGTTGGCGAGTGGTGGACTTTTTCATTGATTCATTGTTTGCCACGGACATTACACAATGAGCGGACAATGACTTGACATAAAGGCCCCTTTTCCACCGGTTCAGTTCTTATAGTCCATGAGCCAGAGCTCCAAAATTGGTGGGAAAAACTAGACCTATATTAAATTGTTTATAGGATCAATACAAGTAAATTAATACATGATAACCCTTCCACAGTAGTAGCTTTTTCATATTTTCGATTATTTTGCGTATTTTCCTATACATGCCTCATTTGCATATTTAAAAATATAAAATGTGTAATACAATAAATCATTGTCTTCGTGTAAGTACTCAATTGGGGAAGTTTCATGGTGATAACAATATAATATACATGTATGGCTTTGCAAACTCAATTAATAATTAACGTTCCAATTATGGAGCCATCTGGCTCATGGACTAAGAACCAAAAAGAACTGAACCGGTTGAAAAGGGGCCTTTATGTCAAAGTCATTGTCCGCTTATTGTGTAATGTCCGTGGCAAACAATTAATCTTTACCCCCCCCCCCCCCCCAAGGGGCCAGTGAGGCTATTCAACGTTGAAGCACTGGGCCCTAGGGGTAGGAGGAGGGACTACAGGCGGACCCATGGATTCATGACCGGGAAACCCTGTGCAGCTGGGCTTTAACATTGAGCGCTCGGTTGCACTTCCGCATTTGACCACCAAAATTTGGTGGTCAAATGCGGAAGTAGGCGTTCTGAGACAGTACTTCCGGCAGTTCAGTCTCTATCCTTTTATATACTCTATGGGTGTGATGAGCCCTGATTGTGACCTATATATGCGTTGCCGATGCGGTGCCAATGCATTGCCTATACACAGTACATATGTGACCGGGTCTGGCAAATAGGCCCTCATCTCGACCAGAGTAATTTCAGTTTTTTACAGATTATTAAAGTACAGAATGTAAACTTTCATATGATGTATCATTCAATGAAATTGGAAAATATTTGAAGGAGATATGACCATTTTAAAATGATTGTGCCGTTTTACCCAAAGCTGAGAAAATCCCCTTTGAATGTTCACAACATTTCAACACCTAGAGCTGGCTAAGCCTACTTTGACTTATAAATGTATGTATATGTATTTAATTTGCCCAAATCAATAATCTGTTGGAATGAAAACCTTCAACATTCAAACTGTTAATATAAAAAAAAAAACGAAAATCACAAAAAAAAAAGTTTATTTTAGATTTTCTGCCTTTTCATTATAGGCGAGATGAGGACCATTTTGCCAGACCTGGTCACAAATGTGCCTGAATCAATGCATTTTTGAAGAGTAGAGAGCTGCTGTACACATGGACACGTGCACTATGCTAATATCCACTGCCTTCTTTGCTATCGTTTTAATGGTGTTCTATCATGTTTTTGCTTTGCTTTTATTGTTCTATATGCTCTATAAAGCACATGTCATGAGGTGCTATACAAATAAAGTTATATACTTTTACTTCTACTCCGTTGCATCTCGGTTCGCAGGATTGTACTTTTACTCGACTACACTACTTTGAATCTACTTTGTAGATTTGTATTATAACAAAACATACAGTAACCTCTTCGGCCCTTTCGGCCATTTGAAAATAGCAGATCCACAAGCTCACAATGTGTTGCAATGCAACGTGTAGCATATACTTGGTGATAAATATGTTTGGACCAGTACTGCTGTCAGAAGTAGGCATACGGTAGAAGGAATTTATTGAAATCATAAAGAACCCAATAGACTGAAAATGATGCTTAAGATATTATTATTGAAGAAAACAAAAGTAAAATAAACAATCAATTCAGATATAAAATAGCTGATCTACAAGCATACAGCATACAAATCAAACAAGCATTTACAAATCAAATAATCCTTTAAGTTTCAAACTGCCATCAAATGAAAATAACCAAAAACCAACAAAACAGTTCAAACAGTTCAAACAATAAACTCACCAATTCAGTTCAAGTTCTACAGCTCATCCAGCTCATCAGTTCAGTTCACCAGTGTAGTATTTGGAGGTCTAAAACCAATCATCAGTATCAGTGTTAATATAATGCTTTGTAATGAAGCATAGAAATGGTAAAATGTTTTAAGAAGAAGGGCTACAGACCTACCACAGCCAGTGATGTGCACCTCACTGACTGAGACAAAAGTGCTGTGCTTTATACTAGGGTGTGGTGATGATTGCTGATTCCAAACTGGTGTGACTGAGTGAGTGAGTGAGTGAGTGAGTGAGTGAGCTGTGAGTGGTGTTTTGAGCTGTGAACTGATGCAGATGGTACCGTGACCATACAAATGCATGCAAACTGATGCAGATGGTACCGTGACCATACAAATACAGACATACAATTATAAACCTGGGTTACAAACGCTTTGTGAGCTTGTAGATCGGCTATTTTCAAAAGTTTTTTTTGGATTATTTATTATTATTTGAAAAGGGGACATTATGCATAATGAGTACTTGTACTTTTGGTACTTTATTTACATTCTAATGCCAAGTACATTTTGAATTCCGGACTTGTACTTGTAACAGCTATATTTCTATGTTGCAGTATTGATACTTTTTATTTAACCCTAATTCTGAGGGGGAACCCTTTTTACTGTTCTAACCCAGTGTTGTTTTTGGCAGCACTTTTTTATTTTAGTTTTTTAGTGATTTTAGTCTCTTGAATAGTTTTCATTTAGTTTTAGTCACCTTTTACTCACCTGGAATGTATCATAAGATTTTAGTCTACTAAATCTACAGTTGATTTAGTCGACTAAAATGTATTGTGGCGGGCCTTGATGCCGTCGTAATGACTGTTCTTAGACTTGCTGAAAATAGCCGATCTACAAGCTCACAAGTGTTCTTCTAACCCTTCTGGACGGGAACCCCTTTTGGGGTTCTGTACAAGTATGTATACAGTATTAAAGAAATTAGAAAAATGTTTTTCAAAAAACGTATAGGTCAGGATTTGGAAGGCCTTTTTGGCCTCAGTCCGAAATAGTCAGTCCTCTCTCTCTCTCTCTAGGTGGTCCTCAGACAAGCCCTCCATCAGCACTTCCAGTCATCCCGGTTCTCCATACATCCGGCCAGCTCGTTGGTGCTTTGCGCTCAGAGCCGGATTTACCTTGCTGAGGGCAGAGCCGCGCGTCCCGCCCAAAAAAGATTTGGGCTATTTTGTTTTAATTTTGGGGTACCCAGGCCCCTAAAAAGAGAGGCAGGCAGGCAGGCAGGCAGGCAGGCAGGCAGGCAGGCGGAAGCTCTCAATGGTTTAACCATAATACAACTAAATACAATAACTATACACACATTTCACTTGAATTGGATTTCAATTTTATAATAAAAAACAATATATATATATATATATATTTATTTATTTCCGGGGGCCCCCCTAGTCGGGGCCCCCCGGGCTGCAGCCCACCCTAGCCCAACGGTAAGTCCGCCTCTGTTTGCGCTCCTGCATCTATCTTGAGTACATTCCACATATGTTAGTATGGGACGTCCATCGTGACCGGTGCCCGCCATGTGTTGGTTCCCACAGCACCAGTTTGCTGGCTGGCAGCTCCTGGTGTCTTTGGCAGCTACATGTCCTGCTACAGTCTCATTCTCCTGGCTGCTATTTTGTCGCTCACCCTGAATATTCCGGCATACAGATTCTCGTCGGTTTGATTGATTGAAATATGTATTAACAGTTTGCAGAATTACAGTACATTTCAAGCACAACTCAATACAAAGACTGTTAACTGTGAGTGGACGACCCAATAAAGCATTATACACTTGTTTACAAGAATATTTAGAGACGTACAAATAGACACCTCTATATAGCCAATAAAACAACAGGAATTCTTCACAAGGTCATGGTAACATGTAGGCTACTCTTGCTGATGTTGAGCACTAATAGTTGGCTTTCTGTTGTAAAGCTCTCTCATTGTCCATTTTTCCTGCTATACAGTAGATGTGTTTTAACCCATTTTGGGCGGGAACCCCTTTTGGTGTTTTAACCATTATTATAAACTTTAGCTATTTTTGAAGAATCGTGAAAATGTGGTGCAAATCTTTGAATATATATTCTTTCAGAGCGTTTTTTAACTAAAATCTCCAGGGAGTCGAATATGACATCAAGTCTTTAAGTCTTCTAAAATCCTAAAAGTTTTCTGAAAAACCCCATGTTTCTATATCAGTGGTGCTCAACCTTTTTCATGTCAAGGACCCCCAGAATGATCTGTGTTTGTCCACGGACCCCCATCTGAAAATATGTTGTTCCATGCAGGGACACCCCCCAGGAAGCAAAGATTGAGTTAAAAACGTTGAAAATTATCGGGTCATCACTTGAGGTGAAGGAGGATATCGAGTTCTACCTGTTCCACCGCCCACCTCTCCACAGCGGTGCCGGTATCTGTAAACAAAGAAAGGTGATTCGAAAACAGCATGTGCGTGCATGGCGTGCGTGCCTGAGCGTGTGCGCCGTGTGTTTGTGTGGCGAGTGTGCGTGCGTGCGTACGTGTGTGTACACACGTGATGACTGATTACAGACAATGATTAAAATGGCATGACAGGATTTTACAGGAACGCACATCATGTACATCATGTCTCACAACCAGCGGTGTAAAGTAACTAAGGACATTTTAACTGTTTAGACCTGAGACCGGATTCTACAAAATGTCTTCTAAAACCTTATGTTTCTGTGTCAGTGGTGCTCAAACTATTTCATGTCAAGGAGCGTCATGCAGAATTATCTGTATTTGACCCCCATTTGAAAACATGTTGTTCCAGGCCCCACTCCAGAGGGCCACAATGCATATACCGGTAGTCAAAAATAGCTGATCTACAAGCTCAAACTGCGATGTGTTTTGAGCTCGTTCGTAGGTCTGTTATGTTTGCTCATTTTTAATTGGAATCCTGAATTATTTTTAGCTACCGGTATTTCTGAATTGGAATCCTGCAAATTACATTTTTTATTTAATTTCAAATACATTTATATGTTCTTACGAAGTTACGGTATGTTAACTTTATGAACTTAAATGCAAATACATTGGACATAAAAAAGGACTATAGAAGCAATTAAAGCGAGTCATGTTTGCATGTTTGGAATTGTAACAGCTGAAATTAATAATATATCAGTATGCGGGCCGCATTAAGTGAAGGTGGGGGCCACATCCAGGCCGCCAGTTATTTGGAATTGTAACAGCTGAAATCAATAATATATCAGTATTCCGATATGTGGAAATCTTCTCCCTGTGATGTGACCTCAGTGGTTGTTGATTTTGTCGACTGAAATTATGACGAAGAATGTTCGTCGACTACCTTTTTCCACTGACGAAAACTAAATGGAAACTATAAATGAAGACTGTCTATAAGCTATGATGACGAAAACTGATAAATAAAAACTAGACTGAAATGTTAGGAAGGGACTAGTGGACAAGAGATCCAGTATAATTCATTTTACAATTGGTTGCATGCTCAAAATAGCCGATCTACAAGCTCACAACGCGTCGTGCTAAAATGAGTAAAATCAGCCGTTACGACTGCGTCAAGGCCCGCCAAAATACATTTTAGTCGACTAAATCAACTGTCGATTTAGTCGACTAAAATGTGACGGAAACTAAATACTATTCAAGAGACTATGACTAAAACTAAAATCACAATTTGCTGCCAAAAACAACACGGCTTGTGGCCCTAAGCGACCGCTTATATTGCTTTATGCCTAGAACCGGCCCTGAAGGACATGGTTACCTCTGGACAATCAGACACAAAGTGATAACAGGTGATTAAGTAATTAAGGACAGGTTCCGGGCTCTGGTCAAAACAGACACAGCGGCAGTGAAAAGCACAGATCAAGGCAACAGCGACACTGTGTGTTTGATGCGTGGAATGACAACTCGTGAAGCAGATCTGATCTGAAAACCCTATGTTTCTATATCAGTGGTGCTCAATATTTCATGTCAAGTACCCCAACAATTATATGTAGCCTAATTGGCCACCGACCCCCATCTGAAAATATGTTGTTCCAGGGACCGCCCCAGAAGCAAAGATTAGAGTTAAAAACGTTCACTCTGTAACCACCTATATATTCAAAGATTTGAGGCACATTTTCACGATTTATCAAAAATTGCTGTTTTTTTTCAATAGCTAAAGTATAACATTGTCACCTTATTAAACTAATGGCCTAAGTCATTTTTTGCCGAAAATGAGTTTTTGGCCTAAATCAACTCCTGGTGATGCTGGCCACCTCTGGTAAAATCGCCTAAGCCCTAACGTAAAAGGCCTTCCTGTTACACCCTATTACAAAAATGGCCTATGTCAAGAGTGAGACTTAGGCCATTTTATTTAAGTCATAATAAAATGTGACTTAGGCCATTTTAACACACCTTTCAAAATGGGAGTGAATGGGAGTGAATGGGAGTGAATGGGAGGTACTGTTACTATGGGACTGATAGAATGGGACTGAATGGGAGTGAATGGGACTGAATGGGAGGTACTGTTTATGGGACTGATACTATGGGAGTGAATGGGAGTGAATATGAGTGAACGGGAGTGAATGGGAGGTACTGTTACTATGGGACTGATACTATGGGAGTGAATGGGACTGAATGGGAGGTACTGTTACTATGGGACTGTTACTATGGGACTGAATGGGAGTGAATGGGACTAAATGGGAGTGAATGGGAGGTACTGTTACTATGTGACTGATACTATGGGAGTGAATGGGACTGAATGGGAGGTACTGTTACTATGGGACTGATATAATGGGACTGAATGGGAGGTACTGTTACTATGGGACTGTTACTATGGGACTGAATGGGAGTGAATGGGACTAAATGGGAGTGAATGGGAGGTACTGTTACTATGTGACTGATACTATGGGAGTGAATGGGAGTGAATGGGAGTGAATGGGACTGAATGGGAGTGAATGGGAGGTACTGTTACTATGGGACTGATATAATGGGAGTGAATGGGAGTGAATGGGACTGAATGTGACTGAATGGGAGTGAAAGGGAGGTACTGTTACTATGGGACTGTTACTATGGGACTGTTACTATGGGAGTGAATGGGAGTTATGGGACTGAATGTGAGTGAATGGGAGGTACTGTTACTATGGGACTGTTACTATGGGACTGTTACTATGGGAGTGAATGGGAGTTATGGGACTGAATGTGAGTGAATGGGAGGTACTGTTACTATGGGAGTGTTACTATGGGAGTGAATGGGACTGAATGGGAGTGAATGGGACTGAATGGGAGTGAATGGGAGTGAATGGGAGTGAATGGGAATGAATGGGAGTGAATGGGACTGAATGGGAGTGAATGGAAGTGAATGGGACTGAATCGGAGTGAATCGGAGTGAATGGGAGGTACTGTTACTATGGGACTGATACTATGGGAGTGAATTGGAGGTACTGTTACTATGGGAGTGAATGGGAGTGAATTGGAGGTACTGTTACTATGGGAGTGAATGGGAGTGAACTGGACTGAATGGGACTGAATGGAAGTGAATGGGAGTGAATGGGACTGAATGGGAGTGAATGGGACTGAATGGGACTGAATGGGAGTGAATGGGAGCTACTGTTACTATGGGACTGTCACTCCCATTCATCCCATTCACTCCCATTCAGAGTGAAAGGGAGTGAATGGCAGTGAATGGGAGTCAATGGGAGTGAATGGGACTGAATAGGAGTGAATGGGAGTGAATGGGACTGAATGGGAGTGAATTGGAGTGAATGGGACTGAATAGGAGTGCATGGGAGTGAGTGGGAGTGAATGGGAGGTACTGTATATGGGACTGTCACTCCCATTCACTCCTATTCAGTCCCATTCACTCCCATAGTAACAGTCCCATAGTAACAGTACCTCCCATTCACTCTAAATGGGAGTGAATGGGAGGTACTGTTACTATGTGACTGATACTATGGGAGTGAATGGGAGTGAATGGGACTGAATGGGACTGAATGGGAGGTACTGTTACTATGGGACTGATACTATGGGAGTGAATGGGAGTGAATGGGACTGAATGGGACTGAATGGGAGGTACTGTTACTATGGGACTGAATGGGAGTGAATGGGACTAAATGGGAGTGAATGGGAGGTACTGTTACTATGTGACTGATACTATGGGAGTGAATGGGAGTGAATGGGAGTGAATGGGAGGTACTGTTACTATGGGACTGATAGAATGGGAGTGAATGGGACTGAATGGGACTGAATGTGACTGAATGGGAGTGAAAGGGAGGTACTGTTACTATGGGACTGTTACTATGGGAGTGAATGGGAATTATGGGACTGAATGTGAGTGAATGGGAGGTACTGTTACTATGGGAGTGTTACTATGGGAGTGAATGGGAGTGAATGGGAGTGAATCGGAGTGAATCGGAGTGAATGGGAGGTACTGTTACTATGGGACTGATACTATGGGAGTGAATGGGAGTGAATTGGAGGTACTGTTACTATGGGAGTGAATGGGAGTGAACTGGACTGAATGGGAGTGAATGGGAGTGAATTGGAGGTACTGTTACTATGGGAGTGAATGGGAGTGAACTGGACTGAATGGGACTGAATGGAAGTGAATGGGAGTGAATGGGACTGAATGGGAGTGAATGGGACTGAATGGGAGTGAATGGGAGCTACTGTTACTATGGGACTGTCACTCCCATTCATCCCATTCACTCCCATTCAGAGTGAAAGGGAGTGAATGGCAGTGAATGGGAGTCAATGGGAGTGAATGGGACTGAATAGGAGTGAATGGGAGTGAATGGGACTGAATGGGAGTGAATTGGAGTGAATGGGACTGAATAGGAGTGCATGGGAGTGAGTGGGAGTGAATGGGAGGTACTGTATATGGGACTGTCACTCCCATTCACTCCCATTCAGTCCCATTCACTCCCATAGTAACAGTCCCATAGTAACAGTACCTCCCATTCATCACATTCACTCCCATTCAGTCCCATTCACTCCCATTCAGTCCCATTCACTCCCATAGTATCAGTCACATAGTAACAGTACCTCCCATTCACTCCCATTCAGTCCCATTCACTCCCATTCACTCCCGTTCACTCCCATTCACTCCCATTCAGTCCCATTAAATCCCATTCACTCCCATTCACTCCCATAGTATCAGTCCCATAGTAACAGTACCTCCCATTCACTCCCATTCACTCCCATAGCATCAGTCCCATAGTAACAGTACCTCCCATTCACTCCCATTCACTCCCATAGTATCAGTCCCATAGTAACAGTACCTCCCATTCACTCCCATTCAGTCCCATTCACCCCCATTCACTCCCATTAAATCCCATTCACTCCCATAGTATCAGTCCCAAAGTAACAGTACCTCCCATTCACTCCCATAGTAACTACCTCCCATTCAGTCCCATTCAGTCCCATTCCCTCCCATTCAGTCCCATTCACTCCCATAGTATCAGTCCCATATAGTAACAGTACCTCCCATTCACTCCCATTCACTCCCATAGTATCAGTCCCATAGTTACAGTACCTCCCATTCACTCCCATTCAGTCCCATTCACTCCCATTCACTCCCATTCACTACCCATTCACTCCCATTCACTCCCCTTCAATATCAAATGTCTTTGTGCTCTGATATTATTTTAAACACTCTGTGGCTGACCCTAAACCATGGTCTATTAAAAATAATTGGAATAAAAACATTTTGCCTAAGTCACTTACTGCAGAAGTAAATTGGCCTAAATAAGGTTTATAATTGCCTAAGTTAAAATGGCATGTTCAGATATTGGCCTAAGTCATTTTATCCTTACATGTTACATGATTGACATACACCTTTATTTGTATGTCAATAGTCATATTTTTTCATATTTTTTGGAATTGAAATAATTAAGAAATATAATATATTCTACATTTGGCACAGTTTTTTGTGTTTCCTGAAAACCTTGAAAAAATGACTTAGGCAATTAGTTTAATAAGGTGACGACATTATGCTTAAAACACCAAAACACCCGCCCTGAATGGGTTAAGTACATTTTCTTACATACTTAAGGACTGTACTCAAGTAGGCCACATTTTTTAGGTATTTTGTACTTTGCTTTAGTATTTCCAATTTCCACTACTTTTACTTCTACTCCACTATATACATCTCAGAGACAAAACCCTATAAAATATCTTCAATATTTACGTCCCTGGTTGGACGTAGCGCGTGGAAGGAACACGTTATTCCAACCAGTTCCTTTCTCCTCCATCAGGCGCCCCGGCTGGCCAGGGGGAGGCAGTTTAGAGACCAGGATTACTGCATGTTTTTTGTGAGGGTACGTACCCTAGGGGACACGGGGAGAACATGCAAACTCCACACAGAAAGGCCGTTTCGCCAACCTCGCCACGGGTATGGGCACTGATGACGTGGAGGAGGAAACATGCCGCCAGCACCCACAACGTCCCGAGCGGGATTCTAACCCAGGACCTTCTAGCTGTGAGGCGACAGCCACCGTGCCCCCTACTTTTTATGTATGTGATGTATTGCCATGCTGTTTTGTTATTGCTTAATATAAGTCGCTCTGGATTAAGAGCGTCTGCTAAATGCCTAAATTGTAAATTGTAAATAGACAGTTACGTGTGTCCCTGGGTCTGTCCCTGGGTCCCTGGGTCTGTCCGAGCACGAAAATAGCATTATAGCGTTTGTTCACCACCAAGTGTCACTGTTGCACGGCCTTACACACAGACACAGACACAAACAGGCCAGGAAGGAGGGCTTGTACAGTACAGTACAGTACAGTACAGTACAGTACAGTACAGTACAGTACAGTACAGTACAGTACAGTACAGTACAGTACAGTACAGTACAGTACAGTACATGTTTGTTTTGAAAACGCCATTGACAATGAAGGGAAAATTTACGTCATAACGTGCCTCATTACGTCATATAGTCTCTTTATTGTTAATGGCGTTTAATGTTTGTGTTGGCACCGTTTGTTTCACATCACCATTACATCACCATATCAACACGATATTTTTTTTTTATCATGAATGAACATTATAGCGATTAGTGAGGGCCAATTATATGAAGTTAGGTTGAAAAGTGGTGAAGTGGTCCTTTAACATTTTCTGGCGTTCGCCCCATCATCATCATCATCATCATCACAGGGAGCGCGCAAAGGGCATGGATGCGCGCTCCCGTTTTTTTTCTCGTTTTTTTTTCGTCTCCTCCCCCCCCTCCCCCTCCCCTCCAGGGCTGCTGCCGCTGCATGCCATGGTGGATGGATGTGTGTGTTCATGTTGGGAGGAATAATGAGGCTCATATGTAGGCTACACACACACACACGCGCGCGCGCGACGAGAAAGGAGAAGATCCATTTTCAGCTCAAGATGAAGATTCGAGACATTAAACAATAAAACCGTGAAAACCCTTAAGACCGAGGAAGAGGAGGAGGAGCCTGACTGGGATCTCTCCACCAAAACAGCTGCGTTAAGGAATAAGGAGAGAGAGAGAGAGAGAGAGAGGGAGGGAGAGAGAGAGAGAGAGAGAGAGGGAGGAGAAGGAAGAAAAAAACGCGAATTGTTCCCGTTGGAATACATTCAGACAGCTCCATAACGGTAAGGAAAGCCCCTGATGGTTGTTGTGTCATGTGTGTGTGTGTGTGTGTGTGTGTGTGTGTGTGTGTGTGTGTGTGTGTGTGTGTTTCTGGTCTGTGCTAATCTAATGCATGCACAGTAACAAGCTATAGGGCGCTGTTACTGTTATAGGCCGGTCTGTCTGTCTGTCTGTCTGTCTGACGGTAACGGTGACTGTTGGACCGTTACGTTACGTTCCACAGTCTCTCTCTCTCTCTCTCTCTCTCTCTCTCTCTCTCTGTCTGTCTGTCTGTCTTTCTCTGTGTGTGTGTGTGTGTGTGTGTGTGTGTGTGTGTCTCTCTCTCCACTTCAGTGAAGGAATGACAGCACACACACAGAGTGTTAATTGGTGACAGACGGCCACGCTTTGACGAAAAGTAATCATTATCGTTTACTGAAGTGCGCCCCCTACCACTCTGGCCACTGTGAAAAGCACCACAGGCCAGATCTGTAGGGGGCGCACTTGAGCAGATTTTTCCACCCGGGGCGGACATTTTTCTACTCATTCTGCTCAACTAGAGTGCCCGTTGGGCACTGTATGGCCTACTTGGAACGATGCAAGTTGGAAATGCATGCCCCACCCAGATATTATGTCTGTGTCCCTTTTAATGCCCGTATATGGAGTTCTTCGTCAGGCATTCCCAAATATTGGAGTCTACTATGCAGACGTCAGAATGATGTCAGAACAGGCTATAGCTCCATATATGGACACATGGGGCAGGGGCCTTTGTATCGTCTGTATCTCTATAGACATAGAAAGGTAGACGCCTCCTTCGGCTCTGGGCCGTCTGTATCTCCACAGACATAGAAAGATAGACTCCTCCTTCGGCTCTGGGGCGTCTGTATCTCCACAGACACTGAAAGGTAGACGCCTCCTTCGGCTCTGGGCCGTCTGTATCTCCACAGACACTGAAAGGTAGACGCCTCCTTCGGCTCTGGGCCGTCTGTATCTCCACAGACGTAGAAAGGTAGACGCCTCCTTCGGCTCTGGGCCGTCTGTATCTCCACAGACATAGAAAGGTAGACGCCTCCTTCGGCTCTGGGGCGTCTGTATCTCCACAGACACTGAAAGGTAGACGCCTCCTTCGGCTCTGGGCCGTCTGTATCTCCACAGACATAGAAAGGTAGACGCCTCCTTCGGCTCTGGGGCGTCTGTATCTCCACAGACACTGAAAGGTAGACGCCTCCTTCGGCTCTGGGCCGTCTGTATCTCCTTAGACATAGAAAGATAGACTCCTCCTTCGGCTCTGGGCCGTCTGTATCTCCGTAGACATAGAAAGGTAGACGCCTCCTTCGGCTCTGGGCCGTCTGTATCTCCACAGACGTAGAAAGGTAGACGCCTCCTTCGGCTCTGGGCCGTCTGTATCTCCACAGACACAGAAAGGTAGACGCCTCCTTCGGCTCTGGGGCGTCTATCTCCACAGACACTGAAAGGTAGACGCCTCCTTCGGCTCTGGGCCGTCTGTATCTCCACAGACACAGAAAGGTAGACGCCTCCTTCGGCTCTGGGGCGTCTGTGTCTCCTTAGACATAGAAAGGTAGACTCCTCCTTCGGCTCTGGGCCGTCTGTATCTACAGACACTGAAAGGTAGACGCCTCCTTCGGCTCTGGGGCGTCTGTATCTCCACAGACACTGAAAGGTAGACGCCTCCTTCGGCTCTGGGGCGTTTGTATCTCCACAGACATAGAAAGGTAGACGCCTCCTTCGGCTCTGGGGCGTCTGTATCTCCACAGACACTGAAAGGTAGACGCCTCCTTCGGCTCTGGGCCGTCTGTATCTCCATAGACATAGAAAGGTAGACGCCTCCTTCGGCTCTGGGGCGTCTGTATCTCCACAGACACTGAAAGGTAGACACGCCTCCTTCGGCTCTGGGCCGTCTGTATCTCCACAGACATAGAAAGGTAGACGCCTCCTTCGGCTCTGGGCCGTCTGTATCTCCACAGACACTGAAAGGTAGACACGCCTCCTTCGGCTCTGGGCCGTGTGTCTCTCTTGAAGTCAACATGGAGGCAAGCTTTCCCGAAATTTCTTTTGCGAAACATAGGGAGAAGTTTGCCAAGCTTCCGCGTGCGCGAAAAGGAAGGGGACGTTCGGTAGGCCAATCAGAGGCAATGTAAACGTTTGTTTTCTCATGCCAACAAAGCTCCCTTGGCTTGAATTGAGACGCGCTGTGATTGGCCAGCAGTCACGTGAGTGGCAGCGACGCAGCGTGCCTTCCGCCACTTCCGCTGGACTTCCACCTGAATTGCAGCGGCCAATGAGGTCGCTCCAATGAACTGCAGCGGCCAATGAGGTCGCTCCAATGAACTGCAGCGGCCAATGAGGCATCTATATATTTTTCTATAAACAGCTGTTGTCCTCGCACGTCTCAATAGTTGCCATTGACAATGAAAGGAGAAATTAGGTCAAAATTCTGCCAAATATGACATAAATTAAACATCAAAACATGGAGCATTCAGTGATTTAGGTGATTTGGGGGGAAAAAAACGGTCTGCCCCGGTAACAAGATGTGCACATGCACACACTACAATGGGGGGACACCGGGACACGCAACAGGCCAACAGCACACACACCAAGGCCTGCCCCCGCTCGATCATGATTGGCGGAAGGCCCCTCTCTATCCTGATTGGATGAAGAATTGAAGACTGGGCCACCTATAGCCAAAAACGAAACCTACGGTTTTTTTTACCCCAGGGGTTAACTGGGGACAGGGAGGAACTCCTTATATGGTCAGCACACTCTATAGTAGGGAGGATTATCACAACAAAACAAAAAAAGAAGTGATATTTGAATGAAGTGAAATCACTGAATATACCTTTAAGTGCTTTGACGTTGAAGGGAAAACAAAATTTGCGTCATGTAAACGAGCACATCGACTAACCAATCGCATGTCGGTGGGAGCGCTTGGCCAATAAGGGCGCTTAAGAAGATATCAAAGCTCTGCTGATTGGCCAGTATATGAGATGATGCATGATGATGTATACAAGAGCGCCCCTCACTTCACACGGGTGTGATTTGTAAATATCTACGCCGTGAACATTCTAGAAGAGTCTCTGAGTGAAGATTCAGAGACAAGACATTATGGTTGTCTTAAGTATGACTAGAGTGCAGACAGTGGAGGTTTCTGTCTTAACACACACACACACACACACACACACACACACACACACACACACACACACACACACACACACACACGCACAGCTGGATGTGAGAGAATCCAGCTAATGATGAGGAATTATAAGATTTGATAGTGTGAACCGCGCTGCAAATGCAGCTTATCTCTCTGTGGGGAGGGGCTTGATATGATGCTGCTGACTGTGAGGACAACCCGTGAAGGGACCCTGTCTGTCTGTCTGTCTGTCTGTCTGTCTGTCTGTCTGTCTGTCTGTCTGTCTGTCTGTCTGTCTGTCTGTCTGTCTGTCTGTCTGTCTGTCTGTCTGTCTGTCGACCCGTCTTTCTCTCATTCACTGTCTGTCTGTCTGTCTGTCTGTCTGTCTGTCTGTCTGTCTGTCTGTCTGTCTGTCTGTCTGTCTGTCTGTCTGTCGACCCGTCTTTCTCTCATTCACTGTCTGTCTGTCTGTCTGTCTGTCTGTCTGTCTGTCTGTCTGTCTGTCTGATTGCAGACTATGGTTGTGATGTCACGGACGGGGTTGTGATGTCACATGATGACACATGCCCAGGGATTGAAGTTTTTTGTTTCCTGTTTCCTGTTCCGGCAGGAAATGACTGCCTGCATGTCTCCGAGTCGAGAGAGCGAGAGAGAGAGAGAGAGAGTACCCTGAGCCGCCCATCCTAAACTATTTAGTGTGGTTGCCCAAAGGGCAAACGGACTATAGTTATTGTCACACTTTTTGAGTGGTGTAAACCACTCCTACGACTGGCTTTGTTAGTTTACGTGTCTGTCTGTCTGTCTGTCTGTGCTCAAAAAATGAGCATGGTTGCTACGGTCACCCAGTTCACCCGGGTGTGATTTCATTACGTCAGACATTACATCAGATCAGAGCTGATCAGGCTATATAAGACCTTAACTTCCGCTGTAATTGGCCGAGCTTTGCATAACGTTTGTAGCAGCTAAATTGGCTGTTGTTGGTTACGTAACCAATCTATGTTTTACAATCGTTTATAAAGACATGAGTTCTCTTGCAGGGGCAGAAGACCAAACTATTCAAGCGTTATAGAAATTTTCTATATTATTATTTTTTTTCGGGTTGGGTTATTTCGCTTAAAAAAACAAGGAAAAAACGAGAGAGAGAAAAACAAACATTTTATCGTCTCCTCGGGCGTGTGTTTCATCCCAGACGGTTGTTAAGTTGCTTGATTCAGTATGCTGCCCCGCCCCCTTCCTATACAAACTCATTGTAACTTGAATACAGTGGTTTTCAACCATTTTCAAATCACGGTTATTCTGCATCTGAGCCACGGAACCACCATTTGGTGACATTTAGCCTTTCGGACCCAAAACGAAACAATACTTTGTTGTCGTTGGATACGATTTTGTCCACAATTCCACGCTGTATTGATGTCGGTATACCATTAGGAGAGACAACAGACAAAGGTTGATCAAAATAACAATTCTCTGCGTTCTCTAGTTTGTGTAGACTTCTTGTAAATTAAGCAATGCAGATTCTTTTTTTTACAATAATTTAACTCTTGAGAGTGTAAACCCGGGTCCATTTGGTTTCATTTTACACACTCAAGGGTCCATTTGGTTACCAGCTCTCCATCATTTAGCTGCATGGGGACCACCTGGATCCCCCTCAAGGACCACTGGTGGTCCCCGGACCACTGGTTGAGAACCAATTAATCTAAAACACGTCCTTGGTTCTGGTGCTCTCTCTCTCGCACGCACGCACGCACGCACGCACGCACGCACGCACGCACGCACGCACGCACGCACGCACACACACACACACACACACACACACACACACATCATGACGTTAGCGTGTGAAGCTAGTGAGGGCCAAGTGACCGTGATGTTAACTCATGTACGCTAACGCTAGTACGCTACTATAGCCTCAATGTCTTCTCTGCTGGAACTAAAACAGGCTGGTGTGTGTGCATGTGTGCGTGTGTGTGTGTGTGTGTGTGTGTGTGTGTGTGTGTGTGTGTGTGTGTGTGTGTGTGTGTGTGTGTGTGTGTGTGTGTGTGTGTGTGTGTGTGTGTGTGTGTGCGCGTGCACGTGTGACCGTGTGACCGTGTGCATGTGTAATGAAGGGATGAAATGAGCCACTGCCCTACTTCAAAGGAGTATTTCACCTATTTTCACTAATGCTCATATAAGATGTCTGTCTGTCTGTCTGTCTGTCTGTCTGTCTGTCTGTCTGTCTGTCTGTCTGTCTGTCCGTCCGTCCGTCCGTCCGTCCGTCCGTCCGTCCGTCCGTCCGTCCGTCCGTCCGTCCGTCCGTCCGCAAACATGTACCTGCTGGTGGCGCTATAACAGGCCAATGTGAAAAGGGTTCAAGTTAAAAGTCTGTATGTGAGAATTGTTCTCCAATCCAACCCTTGATGCTTGAGTACAATTTACAATTTAGGCATTTATCAGACGCTCGTAATCCAGAGTGATTTACATTAAGCAAAGAACAAAAAGCATGGCAATACATCACATACATAAAAAGTAGTTATCATGAAACATGCGTAAGCTAAGAACGAAACAGTGGGATATCTATATAATGAAACTATACATATAAACTATACATACTAGAGATGGTTAGGGTTAAGTATCGGTATCGGGAACAGTATCGGATCGGCCCTTATTTGTCATATCGGGTCATATCGGTATCGGTGAATATGCCAGTCTAACCACAGATCCGACACAGGGGTAACTTGGTAAGGGGTTGACACTATGGCAGGTAAATAAAATGTTGGAACATGTGGAGTTTGCTTAATTTGGAGTTGCCCATACTGCAAGTGCACATTTGAGTGAGGAGTCTGCTATAAACACAACACGAGATATATAGCTAGATAGCTATAAACACAACATGAGATATATAGCTAGATAGCTATAAACACAACATGAGATATATAGCTAGATAGCTATAAACACAACATGAGATATATAGCTAGATAGCTATAAACACAACATGAGATATATAGCTAGATAGCTATAAACACAACATGAGATCACGACACTGGTATCGGTATTCGGTATCGGTATCGGCTAACACAGAAATTGAGGTATCGGGATCGGATCGGAAACGAAAAAAGTGTATCAGGACATCCCTAATACATACTATACTATGCTATGCTATATATGTACTATGAAGTGCTATGACTACTGTACATACAATGCGATTCTAGTGCTGTCTACATAACATGCTATAAGTCTGTATCAAATGCTATCTAAGTCTACAAAAAGTGCTATTATCTAAGTGCTATCTGAGTGCCAAGCAGGGACTGAAAAAAATCTAGTCTTAAAAAAAAGGAAATACACAGTATAAAGTCACATTTTAATCTATAACCTCAATGAACAAAAACATTGTGATTGATTAACCTATTTTGGTGTTTTAAACATTAGCCTATGTTATAATTTAGCTATTGAAAAATAGCAGATCTACAAGCTCATAGAGCGCCACCGAGTGGCGCGCTACGAGCTTGTAGGTCTGCTATGTTTGAAAAATCGTAAAAATGCGGCGCAAATCTTCTAATATAAATTCTTTGAGAGCGAACGTTTTTTTTATTTCGACGTCGGGCCTAAATGGGTTAAGTTACAAAATGAGGCCTCATTCACAGAATGGGAAGAGAACACTATAATGAACAGATTATCACTGGTGTACAAATGGAACCAAATGGACCCGTAAGGGTCCATTTGTACACTCAGAGTTAAGGGGGTCTTTGCATATAAAACATGTGAGAACCACTAGTACTAGCTGGACTCGTAATGTGCCATTGGGGCGACTGTGGCTCAGGAGGTAGAGCAGGTCGTCCAATGATCCATGGATCGCCGGTTCGATTCCCGGCTCCTCCTGTCTACATGTCAAAGTGTCCTTGGGCAAGACACTGAACCCCACATTTCTCCCGATGTGCTGGTTGGTACCTTGCATGGCTTCCGCCGCAATCGGTGTATGAATGTGTGTGTGAATGGGTGAATGTAATGCACAATCTATGTAAAGCGCCTTGGATGAAGGCGCTATATAAATGCACCATTTACCATTTGCCATAAGTGTCATAGTAAATCAGTGTCATACATATTCTGAAGAAAACCTGGAGACTGATATTCACTCATTGGGTCTTATGAGCAAAATATAATGGTGTGTATTAAAATCAAATCAAACATTTGCCAATTTGACAAGACCAAGTCCTTGCCACAGACACATTTGTCCATGTACGGACATATTTTCCACATATGTGACCGCAGGGAATCATAGCTTCAAATTGACATTGGTTGTTCAGTTTGACCCACCGCTTTTGGAGATATGGCTTAGAGAGTAATGTCTTGCAGAGAAAACAGCGAGTTGAGAAAACAGGCTTGAAAGGTTCACTGGACTGGAATTTATTTCATATTTACATGTCGATTTCAGCTCTGACACTTATTTCAGACATGCTCTAGTATGTGAAGAGTCTGCCTGTGCTATTAACTCAGTTTGGGTTAAAAAAATCACTCCCGTGTGAAGTGAGGGGCGCTCTTATCATCTTACAACATCAATTACAACATAATGTTTGTTTAAGTCCTCAACACAAACATTACATTTATCTTCATTGTTTTCTTAACCCATTTAGACCTGGGAACGATTCTACAAAATGTGTTTTAAATCCTGGCAGTTTTCTGAAAAACGTTCATATCAGTGGTTCAAACTATTTCATGTCAAGGACCCCCAAAAATATATGTAATTGGCCGCGGACCCCAATCTGAAAATAAAGTTGTTCCAGGGAAATCCCAGAAGCAAAGATTTGAGTTAGAAACGTTCGCTCTGAAAGAATATATATATATTCAAAGATTTGCGACACATTTTCACGATTTTTCAAAAAATAGCAGATCTACAAGCTCGGTGCCGCGCTATGAGCTTGTAGATCTGCTATTTTTCAATAGATAAAAGTTTAAAATAATGGTTAAAACACCAGAAGGGGTTCCCGTTCATGCCAGGGAACCCCTCATAAGAGAATTTCAAGGACCCCCCCGGCTTGACATGCAATAGGCTACGGACCCCCCCGTTTAATGACATTTCTATCTCTGGGACCCTCGATTTAATATTGTGTAAAATCAATGTTAAATTTATGTTCACGGTTTGAGGCATTTTGTTTCCAAACGGAGCTCTCTCTCTCTCTCTCTCTCCTGCAGACTTTGGAAGCCAATCTTAGCCAATCAGTGTGATGTATGGAAAATGTGATCACACACACACACGTTTGGTTTCCTGGCGATGTAGGGACGCATTGTGTGATGTGTTGGATAAAACCTGTCTGTCTGTCTGTCTGTCTGTCTGTCTGTCTGTCTGTCTGTCTGTCTGTCTGTCTGTCTGTCTGTCTGTCTGTCTGTCTGTCTGTCTGTCTGTCTGTCTGTCTGTCTGTCTGTCTGTCTGTCTGTCTGATAGAGAGAGTGGGTGGGGGGGCTATAGGAAATGATGTCATTCTCTGGTATGGTCTCGAGGGAAGTGATGTAATGCTTGTCAGATCCGTGTGTGTGTGTGTGTGTGTGTGTGTGTGTGTGTGTGTGTGTGTGTGTGTGTGTGTGTGTGTGTGTGTGTGTGTGTGTGTGTGTGTGTGTGTGTGTGTGTGTGTGTGTGTGTGTGTGTGTGTGTGTGTGTGTGTGTGTGTGTGTGTGTGTGTGTGTGTGTGTGTGTGCGTGCGTGTGTGTGTGCGCGCGCATTTGGGGAAGAAAACGAGGGAAAATGATATGCTTTTTCTTTTTTACTCTAGCCATAAATAATGATATATTATGAAGGAACGTTTTTAACTGAAACCTTGGCTTCTGGGGGGGGTCCCTGGAACAACATATTTTCAGATGGGGGTCGGCCAATTACACATAATTCTTGGCGTCCTTGACATGAAATAGTTTGAGAACCACTGATATAGAAACATTGTTTTTTTCCCCAGAAAACTCTGATTTAGTTATTATTTAGATTTTAATTATTATTCGGCCTCAGGTCTAAATAAGTTAACCCATTTAGGGCAGGAACCCTTTTTGGTGTTTTAAGCGTTATGTTATACTTTAGCTATTGAAAAATAGCAGATCTACAAGCTCATAGCGTGGTACCGAGTGCCGCCCTACGAGCTTGTAGGGCTGCTATTTTTGAAGAATCGTGAAAATGTGAATATAGTATATTCTTTCAGAGCGAACGTTTTTAACTCAAATCTTTTCTTCTGGGGGGCGCCCTATAGAACAACATATTTTCAGATGGGGGTCGGCGGTCAATTACAATATATATTTGGGGGTCCTTGACATGAAATAGTTTGAGAACCACTGACATAGAAACATAGGGTTTTTCAGAAACCTGTCAGAATTTAGAAGAGATTTAGTAGAATCGACGTCAGGTCTAAATACGTTTAATACTACATGTGTTGTCTGTAATGATAATACTATGCGTTGTCTGACTGTTTCCCCGTAGACCTGACCCGTCTAGACCATGAGGATGATTCTAAAAAAATAATCTTCGCCCAGGCGGTGGCGTAACCGTCTGGGCACCCGACTGGTAATCCAGTCGCAGTGTGCCGCGGGTTCGACTCCCGAGCCCGACACGGCCTTTACTGCATGTCTTCCCCCATCTCTCTCCCGTTTCCTGTCAGCCTACTGTTTGTCCCTTCAAAAAAACCAATAAAAGGCGTAAGCCGCAAAAAAATATCTTAAAAAAATAAATAATAATAATCTTCTAAAGTTTTCTGAAGTTTCCATGTCAGTGGTTCTCAAACATTTTCATGTCAAGGAGCCCCAGAATTATATGTAATTGGCCGCCGACCCCTATCTGAAAATATGTTGTTCCAGGGACCCCCCCAGAAGCAAAGATTTGAGTTAAAACGTTCGCTCTGAAAGAATATATTCAAAGATTTGTGCCACATTTCACGATTTTTCAAAAATAGCAGACCATACAAGCTCATAGCGTGGCACTTTTTTCCCCCCCCTTCCTAGAAATGTAGTGAACCCCAAAAGTTCCCTCATGGCTCCCCTGTGTTCCTCAAACCACATGTTGGACCACAAAGCCAAACGCACGCACGCACACACGCACGCACGCACGCAGGCACGCACGCACGCACGCACGCACGCACGCACGGACGCACGCACGCACGTAACCCTCAGTCCAAATGACAGACTTTGCGAACCGCAGGGATCTAATTGTAGCACCCTTCCCTGGTGTGTGTGTGTGTGTGTGTGTGTGTGTGTGTGTGTGTGTGTGTGTGTGTGTGTGCGTGTGCGTGTGTGTGTGTGTGTGTGTGTTGGCTGGCCATCTCCCTCCAGGGAGGGAGAGGGGGCGACGGCAGGGCAGCTCCCCAGGAATAGCCCTCTGCGCCTGGGTCAGTCTGCCAGGATGCCTGGGTGTGGCGCTAGGAGGCCAGACCTCAACATACTATACATTACTGCTATTCATCTTCTTGTGACAGTAATCATTGCTATAGTGTGTGTTCAGTAACAGTGTTAAATAGCTCTATATTGTGACAGTAATCATTGCTATAGAGTGTGTGTTCAGTAACAGTGTTAAATAGCTCTATATTGTGACAGTAATCATTGCTATAGAGTGTGTGTTCAGTAACAGTGTTAAATAGCTCTATATTGTGACAGTAATCATTGCTATAGAGTGTGTGTTCAGTAACAGTGTTAAATAGCTCTATATTGTGACATTAATCATTGCTATAGAGTGTGTGTTCAGTAACAGTGTTAAATAGCTCTATATTGTGACATTAATCATTGCTATAGAGTGTGTGTTCAGTAACAGTGTTAAATAGCTCTATATTGTGACAGTAATCATTGCTATAGAGTGTGTGTTCAGTAACAGTGTTAAATAGCTCTATATTGTGACAGTAATCATATAGCGTCACAGCCCCGCCCCCTTTCAGAATGACGAGGGCACCGGAAGAGATTTAAAGGGAAACTTCGCCCTTTTTTGCAAAAACATATATGTTAATGACGTTTAGAAGATTTAGAACACTTTCCTGGGGGTCTTTGTGTGTGTAATATGTGGTTTTAGATATTTTATATTTTAGCAGTGAGCCCAGTGTCTCTGATGTCATGGACACTGGGCTCACTTACTTCCTGGACTACATGTTGTCTCAGTAAGACAGCCCCTCCCCCTATCCACAAGGAGCAGTGCACCAAAGCATTATGGGAATTGTAGTCCAGGAAGGAAGTGAGCCCAGTGTCCATGACATCAGAGACACTGGGCTCACTGCTAAAATCTAAAATATCTAAAACCACATATTACACACATATAGACCCCAGGAAAGTGTCATTAACATATATATATATTTTGCAAAAAGGGTGAAGTGTCCCTTTAAGCCTCGGACAAAGACAACTCGGCTCCTGACAAATCATGTGTTGTAACCCAGTGTTGTTTTTGGCAGCACATTTTGATTTGAGTTTTAGTCATAGTCTCTTGAATAGTTTTAATTTAGTTAATTTCAGTCACCTGGAATGTTTTAGTGTTAGTCTAGTTTTAGTCGACTACATATCATAAGATTTTAGTCGACTAAATCTACAGTTGATTTAGTCGAACAAAATGTATTTTGGCGGGCCTTGATGCCGTCGTAATGACAGATTTTTTCACTGCGCTGCGACGCAGCGTGCAACTAATTGTAAAATGACTTATACTGGATCTCTTGTCCACTAGTCCCTTCCTAACATTTTAGTCTAGTTTTTATTTGTTGACGAAATTGTCAGTATATTTAGTCTTAGTTTTAGTCATCATAGCTTAATTAGTTTTCATTTAGTTTCCGTTTAGTTTTTGTCAGTGGAAAAAGGTAGTTGAGCATTTTTCGTCTTAGTTTTAGTCGACGAAATCAACACTGTTGTAACCCGCCCTTTTTTTCTTCTTTCTAATTATTTGTTCACCCCTGTGTGACCCCTGTGTGACCCCTGTGTGACCCCTGTGTGACCCCTGTGTGCATGATGGCGCATCGTTTATAGTTTATAGTCTGTGGCCTGCTTGCCTCATATTGCTGCTCTGCATTGCAGTGCAGTCTGTTAGCCACCAGAGGGTGCTAACAGACTGCAGTCTGACCTGTAGAGAACACTGACGTGATTCTCTCTCTCTCTCTCTCTTTCTCTCTTTTTTTATCCCACAATTTTGCAACCCACTTTTCACCCAGTGTCAATTTTCTAATGTAATTTAGTACACTTCCTCTGCCAACCTGGGGGGGGGGGGGACTGACAATATATTTTCGACTGACACAGAAACATGGGTTTTTTGAGTGTTGCAACCACTCCCTTTCGGAGCTATGTGTGTGGGTGGGTGGGTGGTTAATTGGTTATGAGCACGAAAATAGCATGGTTGTTTTTCACCACCTGTGTGCAACCTAACAAACACACACGCACATATTAACTGTATATATGATGATTTTGGGTGTGCCAGTACAGTACAGTGACAGTACAGTAGAGGGTACAGTACAGGGACCCCCACACGGTAACTCTGTCATTTCTCAACCGTTTCGGACGTGGGGTGGCTCGCCGGAATCGGCCCGGCCCCCTGTGTGCGTTCCTGGGGGTCTGAATGTTCAGGAGACCCCCCCCCCCCCCGGGGACCCCCACATGGTAACTCTAACTTCTCTACCGTTTCGGATGCGGGGCGGCTCGCCGGAAACCGGGCCGGCACCCTGGCCGTGGTCCTGTGGGTCTGGAACTTCCGGGGACCCCCACACGGAGTTGCACCACTCACTTCACACGGGTGTGACTTTTTTTCCCCCCGGAAAACTGTCAGGATTTAGAAGAATTTGTAGAATTTGTAGAATCTGGTCTCAGGGCTAAATGGGTTAACCCATTCTGGGCGGGAACCCCTTTTGGTGTTTTAAGCATTATGTTATGCTTTAGCTGTGGGAAAAATAGCAGATCTACATGCTCATAGCACAGCACCGAGTGCCACGCTACGAGCTTGTAGTCTGAAGTGAGTGGTGCAACAGTGCCCCCTGTTGGTACTCTAAACATAGGTCTATGGGACCATGGAGGTGATAAAAGGATAGAGACCGGACCGGAGCGTTTGCCCCGCCCCCTCCACTATTCATTTCAGTAGAAGTTGCTCAGTGGCGTTTTTGAAGCACCCGGAAGACTGCCGGAAGTACAATTATAACTCAATGGCTCGAGCGAGCGGAAGTTTAGCCTAGCCTAGCCCCCGGACCTCAAAGCACCCGGACCTCAAACGTCATACGTGACGTCATGGACGTCCGTCCACCTCCATGAATGTGCTGCAGTTCCTCTTTTCGCCAGTAGGTAGTGGCAGCTTCAGTGTTATAGAGCAGGGGTTCTCAACGTTTTTGGCCGGGGACCCCCGAAAATGATTTGGCAACGTCTCGGGACCCCCACCCCGCCCCCTCCCGACCCCCAATATAAATTGACTGCTACAATAACCTTAAACCATTTTGGGCGGGAACCTCTTTTGGTTTTTTAAGCATTGTTATAATTTAGCTATTGAAAAATAGCAGATCTACAAGCTCATAGCGCGCCACCGAGTGGCGCGCTACGAGCTTGTAAGTCTGCTATTTTTGAAAAATAGTGAAAATAAAATTTAAAAAATAATCTTTTTTTTTTTCTTTTTTTTTTATAATTTGGGGACCCCCTAAAATAATTTGGCGACCCCCCGAGGGGTCGCGACCCACGGGTGGAGAACCCCTGTTATAGAGCGCCGCAGTCCCGCCCCCGGAAAAGAAATCCCCGTTCATTTTCCTCATAGACTTTTCAGAAAGTATTTATTTAAAGACGTTTACGCCGCGGACAAAGCCAACTCTTGTCGTGACAAATCATGACAACAAACACAATTTTTCGGGCCAAACAAAGAATTAGAAAGTAGAAAAAAACGGCAACACTTTTTTTGTTGTTTTTCTTCTTTGTAATTATTTTGTTTGGTCCAAAATATTGTGTGTGTTATCATGATTTGTCACGACAAGAGTTGGCTTCGTGCGACGCTTAAAAGGTCTTTAAATAAATACGTTTTGTAATGTCTATGGGAAAAATGCATTGTGATTAATTTCCTGGGCCTGGCGTCGTCATGAAAGGGGGCGGGACTGCGACACTCTATAGCCTTACTGGAGGCTTGTCCCTTGGCGTGGTTACACCACTCGAAAATCGTGAAAATGTGGCGCAAGTCTTTGAATCAACATATTTTCAAATGGGGGGTCGGCGGGCCGGTCACATACAATGTTGGGGTCCTTGACATGAAATATTGAGGTCCACTGATATAGAAACATGAGGTTTTTCAGAAAACTCTCAGGATTTAGGAGGCATTTTTTTAAAAATTTTGGTCAGGTCTAAATGGGTTGATAAAGTGTGTGTGTGACATGCAGTTCTCCTCCTGGCCTGCAGATGGAGCCGGTGTCTGATGAGGAGGTGGAGCACGGCGCAGAGGAAGACAGCGATGAAGACGATCAGGATCTGGACAAGATGTTTGGGGCGTGGCTGGGAGAGCTGGACAAACTGACGCAGGTGCGCACGCACGCACGCACGCACGGACGCACGCACGCACGGACGCACGGACGCACGCACGCACGCACGCACGCACTGGCTGGGGGAAAACATTTCATCAAATGGTGGCAGTGTTGTTTTTGGCAGCAAATTTCTATTTTAGTTTTAGTCATAGTCTCTTGAATAGTTTTCACTTAGTTTTAGTCACATTTTAGTCACCTGGAATGCTTTAGTGTTTAGTCTAGTTTTAGTCGACTAAATGTCATAATATTTTAGTCGACTAAATCTACACGTGATTTAGTCGACTAAAATGTTTTTTGGCAGTCATAATGACTGATTTTACACTTGCTGAAAATAGCCGATCTACAAGCTCACCGCGTTGCGTTGTGAGCTTGTAGATCGGCTATTTTCAGCATGCAACCAAGGGTAAAATGACTTCTACTGGATCTCTTGTCCACTAGTCCCTTCTATCATAGCTTAGTGTTCATTTAGTTTCCATTTAGTTTTCGTCAGTGAAAAAAAGGTATTCGACAAACAGTTTTCGTCTTAGTTTTAGTCGACGAAAACAACACTGAATGGTGGTCCGTGGCTCAGATGCCGAATAAATAATGGACCATAATATGAAAAAGGTTGAAAACCACTGTGGTAAATAATAATTCTCTCTCTCTCTCTCTCTCTCTCTCTCCCTCTCTCTCTCTCTCTCTCTCTCTCTCTCTCTCTCTCTCTCTCTCTCTCCCTCTCTCCCTCTCTCTCTGTAGAGTCTGGATGACGGTCGTCCAGACAGGCCACGCCCCCAACAGAAGGCCCCTCTCAGACAGGAGAGCAACATGGCCGCCTTGACCTACCGCTTCTCTGTCTACAATATAAATGGTTAACGCACGCACGCACGCACGCACGCACGCACGCACGCACGCACGCACGCACGCACGCACGCACGCACGCTGTGGTGGCAAAATTCATACTATGGTATTGATTAATTTAATGTAGCCTACTAGTAGATGATACTTAACACTCTAATGACCACCTGTTCTTCACTGACAAACTCATTAGAGACTGCCGACTCATTCAAACCTGTTTCAAACTGTGTGAGTCAACTATAGACTAGAGTCCATGTCCATGTAAGGAATACCATCTCTTGTTACTCTCTGTCCACTCCTGACCGTATAAAAGATGTGTGGGACATGTGTGTGTGTGTGGAGGGAGTGCTGGGGGAAACTCTGGAGGGAGACACTAGTCTCTCTCCGGTGTGGTCTACACTTAAGCAATATTACACGAGAGGGGGTGGTTTAACGTCATCAATGCACACCTGTGATGCCGCAGGGCGAGTTCTGAAAGCAACACAGAAGTAATATTGCAATTATACAATTAACAGTTACCCTTAAAACTAAGAAAATCACTAAATAAATCTTATTTTTGAGTGGTGCAACCACTCCCTTACGGAGCTATGTGTGTGTGTGTGGGTGGGTGGCTGGGTGGGTGGGTGCCTGGCTGGGTATGAGCACAAAAACAGCATGGCTGTTTTTCACCACCTGTCCTAACCTAACACACACACACACACACACAAACACGCACATATTAACTGTATATATGATGATTTTGGGTGTGCCAGTACAGTACAGTAGAGGGTACAGTAGAGGGACCCCCACACGGTAACTGTCATTTCTCAACCGTTTCGGACACGGGGCGGCTCGCCGGAATCAGGCCGGCACCCTGGGTGCGTTCCTGTGGGTCAGTACAGTGACAGTACAGTACAGTACAGTACAGTACAGTAGAGGGTACAGTAGAGAGACCCCCACACAGTAACTCTGTCATTTCTCAACCGTTTCGGACGCGGAACGGCTTGCCGGAATCGGGCCGGGTCTGGAACTCCACCCCCCCCCCCCCCCACACACACACACGGAGTTGCACCACTCACTTCACACAGGTGTGATTTTTAACACAATTGGTGCCGGGATTCCTTCAAAATAGGAGCTCTGGGGTGCCGGAAAGACATGGCCGCTTTTACTCTGAAACCCACGACCCGGAAACAATACGCTAAAAATAGTTTGCTTTACATTGCTATCTTACATTGCTATCGTTTTAATTTATACGATATATGATCCAAAAAGCGTTCATATTTTGCGGGAGAGACGGATGAGGAGCAGAAATGAAGCGCTAGTATATCGATCAGTTCAAAACCACGGAGAGCGCCCTGGATTAGGAGAGACGAGTCATTCTTTCTGCCGCGCTAACAGCTAAGTCAACGGTAAGATAACATGAGCCCAGAGCGTAGCATACGGTAGCCGAAAGGCGAACTGACAAATAAAAAAAAGGAAAAAATTAATTATATATTCCTCTCTCACCCGGTATCATTGAGGATGCGCTAGACGTCCTATGGACGCGTCGATTGGGACCCCTAGGACGTGTGGACACAGAGGTTAATGACAGAGGAAGCCACTACGACCACAAATATCCCAAGAAACTAGCTATAGCCTAGCCACCAAGTTTGCTGCCCTCTGGGAGAACAGAGCAGCTGAATTCTTTGTTTTGATCAGGTGTGGAGTGGTGTTCGTTGGAACCACGGCTAGAAGGCCGTTTCAACCAATCAGATTGCTTCCTCGAAACGAAATACAACGTCTACGATAAAACAATGAAGTTTGAATTCTGACTGGTTGAGTCCTGCATTTTCTTAATTTGTTTACTTACATGATAGTAACATCGCAACGCAACACACGCACGCACGCACGCACGCACGCACGCGCGCACACACTCACACACACACACATGCACGCACATGATACGTTTATCTCCCCCTCAAACAAACCTCTTTGTGTCGCTAATGTCTTCTTGTGCGTGTGTGTGTGTGTGTGTGCGTGTGTGTGTGTGTGTGTGTGTGTGTGTGTGTGTGTGTGTGTGTGCGCGTGCGTGTGTGTGTGTGTGTGCGCGTGTGTTTGCGTGCGTGTGTGTGTGCATGCGCGTGTGTGTCTATGTGTGTGTGTTCCAGAGGCATTGAACCAGGAGGGCCAGGTGGACCTGGACGCTCTGATGGACGACCTGTCCTCCATCGAGCAGGAGCTCAGCTCCACCAGCAAGGTAACGACCTCTGACCTTTGACCTTTAACACTAGGATGTCTGAAAAAAATGCACTACTAATATGACGGCTAACGGTCAGGCTGACCGGTGTTTTTCGTGCTATTTGATTGGCCATTGTCTCCCCCACTGTCTAATGATCTTCACACCTCTCTCTGCACCCGTTGACGGCTTGCCATTGTCTTCTAAATGTTACATTCCAACGAATTCAAGGCAGCAGTTTCAACTAGACAGGACAACTCAAAGTTATTTTTTATTTCAGTTTACCAAACTATAATTATAGTGACGGTGTGAGCGCTATATTGAATACCCTTGCGCAGCAAACACTGTCCGACTTTGTATTGAGCCAATACAATAGGCTACCACACGTTATTGCCAGAGTCAGGCACATTGCTCAGACGAAATACGACATTAGTTATATATTGTCATTTTATATAGAGGGGGAAACATCGATGTAATTAATATATATTTGATTGATTGTGCCAAAAAAAGGAAAGAGCTGTGCGTGCGTGCGTGCAAATCAGAAAAGTTTAGGCTACAGACAAAGGAGTTGGGAGTTTGGGAGCGGCTAGCCTTCTATATAATGCTGCGCACATATTAGCCTATATATATTTAAAAAATACCCAGCATAATTTTTGGGAAGGCTAAGCCTGGCCTAGCCTTACATACCCGCCGCCTATGATCGATGTAATTTATATATATTTGATTTATTGTGCCAGCAGAAAGGTCCGTAGCAGCAGCACGGTTTATATATACACCATAGGATAGATCAAGTCATGTGACGCATCACCGCCACAAATAGTGCTACAGCGTTATCTAAAATGCACTTCCGCATACCTCACCGTCAGTTACTTGGATATTTTCTCCCTCTCCACGAGAGAGGGAGAGAGAGAGAGGGAGAGAGAAAAAAAGAGAGCCGTGATGCGTGGAAATCAGTTCCACTGGTCGCGTGCAGAAAAGTTTACAAAGAAGGACGGACAGAACTGTTCTTCTGACTGACAAAACATTTAGAAGTTCGGGACGTCTATCGGGTTGGACTGATTTCAAACACTGTCATTTTTATTTGGCATCGCGCTGATTCGCGCTGATGTACAACTTTGTATTGAGACAATAAAGACATTTCAGGCCTACATGGTAATATTCGTTCAAAAACTATAGCCTACGGTACAAAATAAATGTAGGATGTAGCATTTATTCATATTATACACAAGTCATTTCATTGAAAACAGCCTTTGACTAGGAAAGAGGTCCACAGCTCAGGGTATATTGAAAACGGCCTGGGAAAAAAAAATCGCATCGGCAAAACACACCATATTTCACCATATTTTTGATGCGCTGATATATGAAATGAATATGCGCGACATAGTCACAATGCTATAAACTTTATTATTCCAACATAATAAGCCTATCTCACAGAATTTCCCCGCCCCCCTAAATACGCCCCCTTTCGGGGTTAGTGGTGATAGCGTGACGTCACTCCATAGACGCTACATGTTAAAAGAGGTTATTTAAGAAGTCTACAACTTTTGTTTTCTCAAGGTAAGGTTTGTTCTATCTGCTCGACCTGATTTACCATCTTGTTTGCTTCATAATAATATTGGTCTGTCACATTTTTACATTAGAAAATGTACTTAGATTCTCCAGAGAAAAAAACGTGTAAATGCCCATGTTAAAGTCACCACACCAGTGGGCGTGAAAAACGGGCTGTGAGATAGGCCTATTATGCTAAAGATGGCGTGTATAGTCAACATGTATTTATATCTATTGAGCTATGCGCTTGGTGGAAACAATACCACACACCATATTTCTTTTTCCGTTTCGAGAAATAAAGTCAGACATCGTTATTTCTGCAAACCGCATATAACAAATATAACATCTAAAACAACATTTAGTTTATGTAAGTTTGTAATGTAAGTTTGCCTACATGTGGAAGTAGTTGGAATGCAAATGACACATTAGCTTGAACAATGCCCGTCTCCAGCCGGGAGGAAGGTGTGAACAGCACTGCTTGTGGGGGAGAAAGGGTGAGGGCTCTAAGAGCGGTCCCACGGACCGAAAAAGAGCAGACATTTTAGTAGAATTATGTCTAAAATCATATTTCCAAAACGTTTCAGATGAAAAAAAAAACAGAGATGGTTTGAATCGAACATTTAGAAAAAGTCATGCAAGGGGAACTTTCTCAGGACTTCATGGGCAAAG
>NC_136794.1:1821939-1824697 GCF_951216825.1 Electrona antarctica
TGTAAAGTAACTTAACGAAAAAAAGTTATATTATTTCGATTTTCCAGTAACTAGTAATATATCTAATTACTTGAATGTTTCCAGAAAGACATATTACAGTTACTCTTTTCCAAAAGTAATACGTTAGTATTTTCACGAGCCTTGGCGGTCCTTGAGTGTGTAGACTTGGTTTAGACCAGCAGTGGCGTGCACAGACATTTAGAGGGGCAGGTGCTCAAGTTAAAAAAGGGCACCTTGTGCGAAACTTGGTGTTAGCATTATGTTATGCTTTAGCTATTGAAAAATAGCAGATCTACAAGCTCATAGCGCGCCACCGAGTGGCGCGCTATGAACTTGTAGGTCTGCTATTTTTTTTTCAAAAGGGCACATTGCCAAAAGGGCAGGGGGTGCTCTAGCACCCCCTAGTGTCTATCTGTGCACGCCACTGGACCAGTGGTTTTCAACCCTCTTCATTTCAAGGTCCATTATTTATTCACCATTAGAGCCACGGACCACCATTGATGACATTTAGCCTCTCAGACCCAAAACTATACTATATTTTGTAGTCGTTGGACAACATTTTGTCCTCAACTCCATGCTGTATTGATGTGGTTTTCATTTTGTCTGTCTGTCTGTCTGTCTGTCTGTCTGTCTGTCGGTCTGCGAGCAGCATGTCTATCTGGACAAGGAGACGTCTCTGATTCTCAAGAACATGGCCGGAAAGCCGTCTCACCTCCTGACCCAGGTAAGATTCTCACAGAGTCTCACACCTAAAACCTCAGAGTCACTGTTTGACGCTCAGTGAAACAGTCGGGGGTTCTCAACGTTTTTTTTGGCTGGGGACCCCCCTCCCCACCCCCCAATACACATTGACCGCTACAATAACCTTAATAATAGAGAATATATGCATCATAAATGAATACTGAATCCAGATATAATCATTAAGGAAAGTGTGTGTACTTAATCTTAGCCAAACAGACAAAAACGAAACCCTTGTGTGATGCTTTGATTGGCTGAGCACGGAATGTGATGATGATAATATGATAAGAGCGCCCCTCACAAGTTTGATTTATATTTATTACTTGTCAAATAATTCATCAATGTTTATATAGCACATATATATATGTATATTGCGTAGTTTTTTTTTTCTCGTTTTTTTTCGTCTTGGGCTTGACCCCGTCATTTAGCTGCTTGTAGCTATATTTATTATTATTTATTTATTTGTTTGTTTGTTTGTTTAACGGCAGTGTGTGTGCAGCCCGGGCATTAGATGTGCGTGCGTGCGTGCGTGCGTGCGTGCGTGCGTGCGTGCGTGCGTGCGTGCGTGCGTGCGTGCGTGCGTGCGTGCGTGCGTGCGTGCGATCCCCTCATGCACGTAGAAGGCTCATCCAATCACATTCACACACAGGATAGTCATTGTATGACACAGAGAGAGAGAGAGAGAGAGAGAGGGAGGGGGGGAGAGAGAGAGAGGGGGGGGAGAGAGAGGGAGGGAGTGAGGGAGGGAGGGAGGGAGGGGAGATAGAGAGGGAGGGGGAGAGAGAGAGAGAGAGAGGGGGAGGGAGGGGAAGGGGTGGCTGGTCGGTATGTTGTGCTGCCAATCATTCACACTGTGAAATAATGTTTTCTGACATCCAGTCGACGATCTGCTTGCTATTCATGAACCACTTGGTCACATCGCTTTGATCTCTATAGCGGATGCTTTGATCTCTTACCGGATGCTTTGATCTCTGGCGGATGCTTTGATCTCTGGCGGATCGTCAAATCTGAACATGCTGACACGCCGGAGTTTTATTCTTAATTTAATTTCATGTAAACATGCGTCGTGCTGTACAGCTCTCATCTCCAGATTCTAATCTTTTCTCTGTGTGCTGGATCACACAACACTGACCCTAAACTCTACTGGATCACACAAAAGCATCAACGAGCTACAAAACCAGCTTGTGGATTTTTTTTTTTTATTCGAATCGTGAACAACGTTTTGGACATATGAGCTTTCCACCCGACAGAGAGCATATTGTATAATTATTATTATTAGAATACATAGTATAATAATTATTATTATTATTGTAATAAAACATCTTAGCCAACATGAACAGCTGTTGGAAGAGTCAGGTAGGAGTTCTTTAAAAGTCTAATAAAAACTACTACTGATAAATGTGAAGACCCAACGTTAGTGTTAACTTTACTCACATTGTGGATGGAGCTTTAACCCATTTAGGCCTGTCGAAATTTAAAACATGTCTTCTAAATCCTGAGAGTTTTCTGAAAAACCTCAGGTATTTCTATATTCTCAAACTATTTAATGTCAAGGACCCCAAACATATATGTAATTGGCCGCCGACCCCCATCTGAAAATATGTAGTTCCAGGGACCCCCCCCCCCCCCCCCCCAAATGTTCGCGCTGACAGAATATACATTAAAATATTTGCGCCACATTTTCACGATTTTCTCAAAAATAGCAGACCTAGTAGAACTTGTAGATCTGCTATTTTCAATAGTTAAAGTATAACATAATGCTTTAAAACACCAAAAAGTATCAACGAGTTGAGATGTGTCCACAATGACTTCCATTATGATTTTATACAAATATACTCAAAAAACATGATTTAGCACCCCAGCGGAATATTAATGACTGCACGATTATAATTAATATTTCTGTGTGTGTGTGTGTGTGTGTGTGTGTGTGTGTGTGTGTGTGTGTGTGTGTGTGTGTGTGTGTGTGTGTGTGTGTGTGTGTGTGTGTGTGTGTGTGTGTGTGTGTGTGTGTGTGTGTGTG
>NC_136794.1:1824897-1832397 GCF_951216825.1 Electrona antarctica
TGATGACCAAGTTTAAAATAGAATTGAATGCACAGAATATCAACACGAAGCAACTGAAAAACACCTTATTTCAATGGTAGTGGATGGAGATAAAGGATTTTTGTCCAACCACGAAGCGGCAACCAATGGGTGCGAAGAGGGGCACAACCACGGGCGGGACTTTGACAACGGGTGGATTATAGACACAATGCCCTTAGTTTTAGTTTCTGTGGTTTCATCTGTAAAAACTACTAAAACCTACCAAATCTGCACTAAAAACGAATTAAAACCAACCGAATGAATAAAACTAAACATAGCTATAGGTGTAATGTTTAGAGTTCACACAGAAGTGAACCTTTCAAGCCTGTTGTCTCAACTCGCTGTTTTCTCTGCAAGACACATTATAGCAAAGGACATATATCAAAATAGCATGCATCCTCAGTGAGAATGTACAAACATTCCCGTGTCATTCCATCCATGTTCCAACTCTGCGATAACCCAGACCTCTTTGACAGCTATAATACACCAGATGTTGTTGTGGTTGATGAAGAATCCAGAGAAGTGTCTGTATTAGAGATAGCCAACACCTTTGACCCTATAGCCTAGAGGAAGCCTTTATGACCAATGTCATTAAATACCAACCACTTCTAAATACCATCTCAGAGCTGGGCTAATAAGTTCAGACTATTTGTTCTTATATTTGGCAGCCTAGGGCATTATATCCACAGGCTGGTTGTTGGAGGGTTTCAACAACTAGGACATTATACCCACAGACTGGTTGTTAGAGGGTTTCACTAGACACTATAACACAGACTGGTTGTTAGAGGGTTTCACTAGACATTATACCCACAGACTGGTTGTTAGAGGGTTTCAACAACTAGGACATTATACCCACAGACTGGTTGTTAGAGGGTTTCAACAACTAGGACATTATACCCACAGACTGGTTGTTAGAGGGTTTCAACAACTAGGACATATTATACCCACAGACTGGTTGTTAGAGGGTTTCAACAACTGGGACATTATACCACAGACTGGTTGTTAGAGGGTTTCAACAACTAGGACATTATACCCACAGACTGGTTGTTAGAGGGTTTCAACAACTAGGACATATTATACCCACAGACTGGTTGTTAGAGGCTTTCAACAACTAGACATTATACCCACAGACTGGTTGATAGAGGGTTTCAACAACTAGACATTATACCCACAGACTGGTTGATAGAGGGTTTCAACAACTAGGACATATTATACCCACAGACTGGTTGTTAGAGGGTTCCAACAACTCGGGATGCCCAAAAAGGAGGCAAAAGGCTGGCACAGTATTGTAGTGCCTCTGCTATAATTGGCAGCGCAGAGACGCTGTTACTTATACCCATAGATAGAGTACTGAGTGACATTTCTGTTGTACCATGGAAACACATACCATGATTGTGTAAATGTAACTCTACTGCACCTACAGTATAATATTTGTGTCCTTGTATGCATCTCTTTTGTGTGGACATAAATAAATGGTTACTGTGTGTGTGTGTGTGTGTGTGTGTGTGTGTGTGTGTGTGTGTGTGTGTGTGTGTGTGTGTGTGTGTGTGTGTGTGTGTGTGTGTGTGTGCGTGTAGTTGGTGATCCGTGTCCATCTGTCTGATGAGAGCTCCAAGACCATGATGGTGGACGAGAGACAGACGGTCAGACAGGTAAGACAACTCTCTTAAGACCGACAGACAGACAGACAGACAGACAGACAACTCTCTAAAGGTACCTCCAGACAGACAGACAGAGTGTCCCGTCGCTTGCCGTCCATATCGCCTTGCCGACGGGTCGGAACCCGTTGATGAAGAGCCGAACATGTTCGGTCGGCTGGCGACCCTCGGCGTAGCCGACGTTATCCGTTAACCTGTTTTGTTGTGGGATGCGGAGGCTCCTCGGTTGCCAGATTCCGTGAGTGAAACAAGCGACCAGGTCTATGAAAACGAGCCCAAAAGAAGCAACCAGTTTCACCACTTGAGCTCTATTTCATCAGCTATTTTCGTGATATTAAGCCAAAATAAGCAACTTCAGAAATGAGCCCAAACTAAAGCAATGCGCAACTATGAATATTAACACTTTGACCCCTATTAACGAGTTGTCCGAGTTAATTAATTGTAGAACACTTTCCCTGCGATTCGCGAGTTGCCCGAGTTATGTTTTCATGTGTAATCCACGTTTTTAATCAGTTTTAAGTCATACCGTCAATCCACCAAACAGAATGGGATATGAGACGCGTTTTGATGACGTCATCGCAAAAAGGTCCGCTATGACGGGGCGCAAAGGGTTCTGGGAAATTGAGTCCCATTGTTTATGGGAGGAACAATCCGTGCGCTGAGTCTGTTGTTGTGGTCACCGCTATGGAATACTACTACTACACTACAACAACAAGCCATTACACCATTTTAAAGTGGATTTTCATGAGAAGCAACTCAGCGGTCAGTGCAGTGGCTGTTCAAAGGTAACTCAATATTTAGGCAGTAGACCGCCGTACATTGGCAGCATTCAACCTGTTAAGCTATGCTGCAGGAAAACTAGTCCAAAGTCACTTATAATAATCAGAACTGGCAACACTGCAAACCATGCACTGCAGGCTGCTTTTTGCAATAGGCCTATCTCACAGCCCGTTTTTCACGCCCACTTCCGGTAAATAGTGGTGACTTTAACATGGGCATTTACACGTTTTTTTCTCTGGAGAATCTAAGTACATTTTCTAATGTAAAAATGTGACAGACCAATATTATTATGAAGCAAACAATATGGTAAATCAGCTCGAACAGATAGAACAAACCTTACCTTGAGAAAACAAAAGTTGTAGACTTCTTAAATTACCTCTGTTAACATGAAGCGTCTATGGAGTGACGTCACGCTATCACCACTAACCCCGAAAGGGGGCGTATTAAGGGGGGCGGGGAAATTCTGTGAGATAGGCTTATTGGCTTTATTGGGGTGAAATAATGTTTCGTCGGCCGACATGGTTTGTGCTGATTTAAAAATGCTAGTCTGTTGCAATCTGACAGTTTTAAGTATAGTCTTTGACTAGTCTGAACAAGTTTGTTTGGTCTGGAGTCACCTACGGACGGACGCACGCACGCACGCAGGCAGGCAGGCAGGCAGACAGGCAGGCAGGCAGGCAGGCAGACAGACAGACAGACAGACAGACAGACAGACAGACAGACAGACAGACAGACAGACAGACAGGTTCCCTGCAGGCTACAGCAGAGGGTGAGGGAGACTCTTCTCGTCTTCTCAGCGTGCGTGCATTTAAAATGAGCGGATTATTATTATTTTTTTTTTACACACAATCAGTTTTAGCAGATGCATGTGCCTGTCTTGGCTGAATGGAATATTAACAAGGCGCCACACTCACTCAACGCACTTATAAACAGCTCCTTTCCTCTCCTCCGCGTCATCAGTGCCCATACCCGAGGCGGGGTTGGCGCCTGATGGAGGGGAAAGGAACTGGTTGGAATAACGTGTTCCTTCCACGCACTACGTCCAACCAGGGAAACTCCCCCCTGTCAGGTGTAAAGGAGCAACTTGGACACTCATGCATGAAGGAAGCATGAGTTCAAGTCCGTTGCTCTCCCCAGGTTGGCGGAGGGTGTGTAGAGCCCAGGATCACATTAGATAATTGACACAGGGGTGAAAAATGGGTTACAAAATCGTGGGATAAAAATTATAAAACAAAATAAAAAATAAACAGCTCCTACTTTGCTCTCTTCTTCATCCATGATCCACGGCACGCACAAGTAGTCCGTTTATATGTATACCGGTAGTTTCATTATATAGATATTGTTCTTAGCTTAGCTTAGCTTCATGATAAGATAAGAGCGTCTGCTAAATGCCTAAATTGTAGTTAACTTGCCATGGTTGCTTTAACCTCCTTATATTAATTTGCTTTGAGCGTTGCTAGTTTGCTTTCACCTCGTTTAACCCATTTTGGGCGGGAACCCCTTTTGGTGTTAGCATTATGTTATGCTTTAGCTATTGAAAAATAGCAGATCTACAAGCTCATAGCGCGCCACCGAGTGGCGCGCACGAGCTTGTAGGTCAGCTATTTTTGAAAAATCGAAGAACCACTGACATAGAAACATAGCTTTTTCAGAAAACTGTCAGGATGTAGAAGACATTTTTAGAATCTGATCTCAGGTCAAAATGGGTTGTCGGGATCCGTGATTTGAAGTAAAATTGCACGCCGGTGATTTCATTCAAATTAGCGCAAGGCAACCCAGGACGGGGGCTTGCAAGCCTCGCGTGGTACGTCTTGCGCTGCTGATCCTAAACCAGCGTAATCGTCACACAAGTAACACCGCCGTTCATGTCGCTGCAACACTAACCTGACCCAGTTTGAACAGTTTGAACGTTGTCTATCTATTGAAATCTATTGAAAATAGCCGATCTACAAGCTCACAATGCGTCGTGTTGCGACGCATTGTGAGCTTGTAGATCGGCTATTTTCAAATGGCCGAAATGTATAGGGTTGAAGTGGTTAATGTATGTTTTCTAATCAAAATTAAAATCGCCAAAGTAACTAGTAACTAAAGTGTTCAAATAATTGTAGTGAAGTAAAAGTACAAATCTTGGCTCTGAGATGTAGTGGTCTGTCCAATGTTGAGGTATTTTGACTGTATTTGAGTATTTCCAGTATTGATACTTCAACAGAGTACTTGTGATTTGATTGGTTGAAACAGGTTCTGGACAACCTATTGGACAAATCCCACTGCGGCCACAGCCCTGATTGGTCACTGGTGGAGCGAATCACTGAGCTCCAAACGGGTATGTACACGCACGCACGCACGCATGCACACACACACACACACACACACACACACACACACACACACACACACACACACACACACACACACACACACACACACACACACACGTATGTAGGTCAGGTTCGTTGAGGCGTGTGATGTAACCCACATCTGCAGGGCTTGTACAGATAGAGAGAGAGGAGGGGGTGGAGATGGGGAGAGAGAGAGAGAGAGAGAGAGAGAGAGCACAGTGAGTGCCACCTGCTGGAAAAAAGTGGTGGCGCTTGGATGCCACGTGATTTGTAGTATATGACGCGCGTCCAGTATGTCGCCATCTTGGATGCTAACAGTGATAGCGCCAAATGCTAGCGAGCCGAGGCGAGGTCCGTACGTCCTTGCTCCAGAAAACGCCAACGTTCCAATCTCGATCACCCGGAAAATCATAAGTGACCTCCGAACATCGGCGATAGAATGACCCAAGGATTTTTTTTAAAGTGAAATATCCGTTTGAATTGACCAATCAGAATCAAGCATGCAACCTCTCTCTCTCTCTCTCTCTCTCTCTCTCTCTCTCTCTCTCTCTCTCTCTCTCTCTCTCTCTCTCTCTCTCTCTATGGAAGCCCTGCAGATGTGGGTTATACTGCTCAATGTTATGCCCTGAATGCATCATGCATGGAGTGAATGGCAAATCGAGTGGCAAAGTGAGTTTAACATTGTTTAACGTCGTCTAATGCAATCAGACAGGACCTTTCTGTGTGGATGTATGGGCTGTCGAGGCCAGAAAGTCTGTGTTTTTTATAGGCGTTCCCGCATAACTGCCGGGTTTGATGATGATGATGATGAGATGAGATATACTTTATTGTCCCACGAGGGGAAATTTGTCTCGGGCAAAAGTGCAGTAGTACATCAACGTTTTAAAGCACAGACAGACAATACACCCAATAGCAGCATTGTACAAGGTATAGTATCACAGAGTATCACAAGAAATCAGTGCAAAATTGCAATCAGAGATGGTATGAATATAAAAAGTACTAGAGTATTCACAACTTATAAGTGCAATAAATAACGGATGAAGGTCAAGAGGTCCCTCCCCCACTAAGAGCTGTGAACTTTGTGGCGGTTGTTTAGTATAGAACAATTGAAGTGGGAAGGAAAGGGAGTTTGAAGCGTTTGCTCTTCTAACGGCAGATAATACATGTGAATGATCAGACAGCACTCTATTTGACAGACTGAGCACCGTTTTCTCAAAGATTGTCTGAAGAGATGGAGAATCTTTCCTACTAGTTACCTTCATGGCTGTTGATGATGATGATGTATATACTAGGGCTTTCACTAACTAGTGATAGTCTAGTTGACTATCACTGTAGTCGACTAGTTGTTTAACTAGGCCTACCTATTATGTAAAAATAATAATAATAATTGTATTTTTAAAAACCGTGTACAATGGTGACTGACTATAATCTAGCTGATCTTGATGCCGATACAAAAACGGGGAAAATAATTATTGTTTTCTTATCAACTAGTCAACTAGTACCAACAAGGTACTGCTTAAAGCCCTATAGCACATATGAGATTTGAGTTAAAAATGTTTGCTCTGAAAGAATATATATTCAAAGATTTGCGCTGCATTTTCACGATTTTTCAAAAGTAGCAGATCTACAAGCTCGTAGCTTGTAGATCTGCAAGAAGAGGGTTGTTGAAGACACGTGGCTTTTCAGATGACAACATGCTGAAGGACAAATCGTCGTCTTCAAATAAGTTGCTCCATTGATTGAAGAGCTGGTTGTTTTGCTTCTAAGAAGAAGGAAAAAAAACACATTTTATATTCTGTGTTTTTGGATTGTGTAGTGACTGTATATAGTTGATTGATTTTTGGAATGAACAGTTGATTGATTTTCTGTAACAAAACGAGCTGGATCTTTTTTTTGGAAAGCTGTGGTTTTAACACAACCCTGCCCCAGCCCTCCAGGCCACAGTGTGGCGCTAGTGCCAGCAAAATCCGCAACAATGAGCAGAAAACAAGAAGAAGGGTCACTTCGGCCCGCCCCGGAAGTGATGTAGTCCTGTATACGTATAGTGCAGAGTGTAGAGTAGGAGAGTAGCGACACGCTTTGATCTCGCCGCAAAGTGGGTGCCTATGGGCTATAGTTCCAAACATTGCTCCTATGGCTGGAACTATCCCATTGAGATAGAATGAGCACTTCCGATGTTCCAATGGGAGTCAACGCTAGTGTCGCCACTCTCTTACTATATTACTCTGACGTAGTGTAGGCCTCGGGAAGGGACGGACGACTGCCCCCCGGAGCAGCCATGATGGTCAGCGCATCCATCCATCCATCATGTTCAACCGCTTATCCGTAGTCAGGTCACGGGGGCAACAGCTCCACCAGAGTGTTCCAGACTTCCCTCTCCAGAGCAACATTAAGTGACTTCCTCCTGGGGGGATCCCGAGACGTTCCAAGGCCAGTGATTGGATGTGATTCCTCCAACTGCGCCTCGGTCTGCCCCCCGGGGGTCTCCTCCCAGTGGGACGTGCCTCGAGGACCTCCCTAGGGAGACGCCCGAGAGGCATCCTAACCAGATGCCCCGAACCACCTAAGCTGGCTCCTTTCCAGGCGAAGGAGCAGCGGCTCTACTCCGAGTCTCTCCCGCGTGACTGAACTTCTCACGCTATCTCTAAGGGAGATGCCAGCCACCCGTCGGAAGAAAACTCATTTCGGCCGCTTGATCACATCAG
>NC_136794.1:1837397-1887397 GCF_951216825.1 Electrona antarctica
AGTGTTAATGGTTTATTTCACCATAACCACTTACATATAAGTATCACAGCTATTTTATATTTGCTCCAAAAATAGCCGATCTGCAGCCCGCACGCATGCAAACCGTTGTTGAGATTGAGCAGGCATGCACGAGAGAGGAGTTGTGTGTGAGGAGCTGATCACAGATAGAGGGAAAGTGTTATATTTGGCCCATTATTTATGCTATATATTATTGACCGCGTCGCAGTCACAGTCACAGAGAGAGAGAGAGAGAGAGAGAGAGAGATGCTGCGTGTTAAAAAATAGAAGGGGCGCGCTCTCTCTCGCTCTCTCTCTCTCTCTCTCTCTCTCACACTCTCTCTCTCTCTCTCTCTCTCTCTCACACTTACTTTGTGCTTGCTGCTGTTTTCAGAAGAATTAATCCAAGGTTTGTCATATATTATGGTTTAGTAGGCATACACTTTAGCTGGTCAGTCAGTGTGTGCAGACTCAGAGAGAGAAGCAGCACTGCTCTGCTCATTAAATTGATATGACGCATATGCGCATCTGATCAAGATAATTAGTTATTTGGCAACACCTGTGTGAAATACCAACGCTTTCATATAGCCTTTAGAATAAGCTTTTTCTTTTTTTTGTGGCCATCTACAGGCCAGCCATGTGTACTGCATCTTTATCTTGAAAACGAAGCAGTTTACCGGTCTCGAGTGGACGTCGTACATAATTAACATAACCGCAATGTAGACGCAGTAAAGTTTTATATCGTTCACAAAACTTAGGCGGGGAACAGCCCGCGACGTCCTCGTGAAGGCAGCCCCTAAGTAAGAAATCTCTCTCTCTCTCTTTTTCTCTCTCTCTCTCCCCCTTCCCTCTCTCCCTCCCTATATCTCTCTCTCTCTCGTAGTTGTGGCGTTTAGTGTTTACCGTCCCCGTCACACTCACACACATACACACACACACACACACACACACACTCTAACGTATCTCTTCAAGCTGCAGAAATAAATAGCCTTTGTTTGAAACTAAAGCATCAACGTGGAAAAATCACAAAACAAGCTTCCAATCCATTCCAAATACCTTGTTGCTGACTGCTGAGGCGTCGGAACTTCGGAAGATTTAGAAAAGCATAATCCACAGTATTGTCACCGCGTCCGCGACCTAGTCTATTTTTAGTTTATCAGATTTTTCGGCGTGCTACGGCCCCGGAACGAGAAAAATTTATGAAACAAAAAGTAAACATCTCCACATGGCTCTGCAGCAGCAGTCTCAGGAAGTGGACGTAACAACTCGCATGATCGCATCCTATAGACTCTAGGCCAAAAACCCGGGTCTTAAAAAGGCTAGTCTAGGCACATTAGTGAAAAAGAACCGACAGCCTGTTTATTCATATTAAGCAAGATGATCATGTAAAAAACACAACAAAAACATATTTACTGAAAGAAAGAAAGACATTATGAAACTTATTATGTATTTATATAAAAAATAAAAAATAAATGTATTTCTTTTTTTTTTTTTGAAAAATCGATGGGTGGTCCAGCTCTCTATATGGGTGGGCCGCGGCCCACCCAGGCCCACCCGTAGCTGCGCGCCTGGAGCAAAGAGCAAAATATTTCTCCGTTTTTTTCCCGGATTGCTTCCGGGGGGTGGGGGTTGTGTGTGTGTGTGTGTGTGGGGGGGGGGGGGCAGAGTAAAAGTGGCCATGTCTTTCCGGCACCCCAGAGCTTCTATTTTGAAGGAATCCCGGCGCTGATTGTGTTAACACTAATTATGCTAATGACGTGTATACAGGTATTTAGGTCCTTTTATTTAATTCTTTCCCGTGTCCGTATATATACGGACCCCAGCGCTAGGGGGCGTCATATCCCAGGTCCGTATATATACGGACCCCGACGCTAGGAGGCGTCATATCCCAGGTCCGTATATATACGTACCCCGCCGCTAGGGGGCGCCATAGTCCCACGGCAGCGTTTAACATTGGTCCGGTTCCTATAGCAACGTCCCACCGCTCCAGCTATGGGATTGAAAATATAATCACGGTGTAAAGTTCAGTGGGTGTCTCTCTACCATTAGGAGTGTCTCTCTCTCTCATTATCAGTGGGTGTCTCTCTACCATTAGGAGTGTCTCTCTCTCATTATCAGTGGGTGTCTCTCTACCATTATGCAGCATCCTCAGATCCAGAAGAAGTCTCAGTATATTCGGTATCTGTGCTGTGATGACCTCAGAACTCTCCACCAATGGGTGAACAGCATTCGCATTGCCAAGGTAACAATCTGTCTGTCTGTCTGTCTGTCTGTCTGTCTGTCTGTCTGTCTGTCTAAAGTTTTTTGATTGTCAGGGCGGTTGATATTGAGCAGCTGTGTGTGTGTGTGTGTGTGTGTGTGTGTGTGTGTGTGTGTGTGTGTGTGTGTGTGTGTGTGTGTGTGTGTGTGTGTGTGTGTGTGTGTGTGTGTGTGTGTGTGTGTGTGTGTGTGTGTGTGTGTGTGTGTGTGTGTGTGCGCTCGTCAGTATGGGAAGCAGTTGTACATGAACTTCCAGGAAGCCATGAGGAGAACGGAGGCTTGTGATTGGTCGTCTAGAACGGAGGCGTGCGATTGGTCATCCCTCTCCTCATCATCAATCAAGTCTGGATCCAGTTCCACCAGTTTACCAGGTCTGTCTGTCTGTCTGTCTGTCTGTCTGTCTGTCTGTCTGTCTGTCTGTCTGTCTGTCCTGTCCTGTCCTGTTCATGACCAAAAACCATAGAATTATATAGAGATGTCACCGGATGTCTCCTCCCTTCCACTTGCATTGAGTTGCTCACCTCAGCGCATGAGGCCCATAGGGTAATAAAAGGATAGAGACTGAACCGGAGCGACAACCCCCCCCCCCCCCCCCCCCCCCCCCCCCCCCCCTGCTCCACAAGGAGGGGAAGTGCACTGAAGCATCATGGGCATTGTAGGAATTCATAATCCAGCCAAACCCTAGTCAAACACACAGACTTCATGATATTATAACACATACATGGGCACTGGTGGCCCGGAGGCCACATGTGGCCCCCACCATCACTTAATCCAGAACACTGATATATTATTATATATTATATAGTTAATAACAGAACACTGATATATTATTGATTTAAGCTGTTACAATTCCAAACATATGAACACGACCTGCTTGAATTACTTCAGTCTAGACTATATGTATAGCTTAACCCATTTTGACCTGAGATCAGATTCTAAAAATGTCTTCTACATCCTGACAGTTTTCTGAAAAAGCTATGTTTCTATGTCAGTCGTTCTTTGATTTTTCAAAAATAGCAGACCTACAAGCTCGTAGCGCGCCACTCGGTGGCGAGCTATGAGCTTGTAGATCTGCTATTTTTCAATAGCTAAAGCATAACATAATGCTAACACCAAAAGGGGTTCCCGCCCAAAATGGGTTAATGACTAGTATTAAAATCTTAGTCTAAACAAACTAAATCCAAATACATTGAACACACAAAATGGTGTTCGTCAAGGTAACATAACTTTAACTAAATGCATTTGACATGAAATGAAAAGGTTATTTTTCAGGATTCCAAATAAAAAATGTCAAAAGAAATATTCAGGATTTCAATTCAAATATAGCAAAAATAGCTGATCTACAAGCTCACCACTGTCATAGCTATTTTTGCTATGACAGTGGTCCTCTGGAGTGAGAGTGGAAATATAGTGGCCCTCTCCATCGTCAAAGTTGCCCTCCCCTGATATAACAAAGTCAAAGTCAAAGTCATACGATTTGTCACACACGTTACCGCAGTGAAATTTGTTCTCCGCATTTGACCCATCTCTTGGAGCGGTGAGCCGCAGCCAAGGAGCGGTGAGCTGCAGCGTGCGCCGCGCTCGGGAATCATTTGATTAGTAGATTTGACCCCCAATCCAACCCTTTGATGCGGAGTGCCCAGCAGGGAGGCATTGGGTCCGATTTTTACAGTCTTTGGTATGACCCGGCCGGGGATCGAACCCCGACCTTCCAGTTTCAGGGCAGACACTCTAACCACAAGGCCACTGTCTGGTGACGTCAATAAAGTTTCTTTCTACTACTGTACGTTGTACCACTCAGAGTTTGTTTGTGTGTGTTTTTACTCCGCCCAATAGAGTCCCAGTCAAATCACTCCAGCCAATCAGACAGCGGTGTGTCAGAGATGATGTCCTCAGGCCACGCCCGCTCCCAGAGTGTCGTCAGCTCCATCTTCTCTGAGGCCTGGAGGAGGGGAGAGGTGTGTGTGTGTGTGTGCGTGTGCGTGCGCGTGTGTGCGCGTGTGTGTCCACGGGGAGAACATGTGAGGTTACCTACCCTATAGGGGACACGGGGAGAACATGTGAGGGTACCTACCCTATAGGGGGCACGGGGAGAACATGTGAGGGTACCTACCCTATGGGACACGGGAAAAACATGTGAGGGTACCTACCCTAGGGGACACGGGGAGAACATGTGAGGGTACCTACCCTAGGGGACACGGGGAGAACATGTGAGGGTACCTACCCTATAGGGGACACGGGGAGAACATGTGAGGGTACCTACCCTATAGGGGACACGGGGAGAACATGTGAGGGTACCTACCCTAGGGGACACGGGGAGAACATGTGAGGGTACCTAACCTATAGGGGACACGGGGAGAACATGTGAGGGTACCTACCCTATAGGGGACACGGGGAGAACATGTGAGGGTACCTACCCTATAGGCGACACGGGGAGAACATGTGAGGGTACCTACCCTACAGGGGACACGGGGAGAACATGTGAGGGTACCTACCCTATGGGACACGGGGAGAACATGTGAGGGTACCTACCCTAGGGGACACGGGGAGAACATGTGAGGGTACCTACCCTATAGGGGACACAGGGAGAACATGTGAGGGTACCTACCCTATAGGGGACACGGGGAGAACATGTGAGGTTACCTACCCTATAGGGGACACGGGGAGAACATGTGAGGGTACCTACCCTATAGGGGGCACGGGGAGAACATGTGAGGGTACCTACCCTATGGGACACGGGAAAAACATGTGAGGGTACCTACCCTAGGGGACACGGGGAGAACATGTGAGGGTACCTACCCTAGGGGACACGGGGAGAACATGTGAGGGTACCTACCCTATAGGGGACACGGGGAGAACATGTGAGGGTACCTACCCTATAGGGGACACGGGGAGAACATGTGAGGGTACCTACCCTAGGGGACACGGGGAGAACATGTGAGGGTACCTAACCTATAGGGGACACGGGGAGAACATGTGAGGGTACCTACCCTATAGGGGACACGGGGAGAACATGTGAGGGTACCTACCCTATAGGCGACACGGGGAGAACATGTGAGGGTACCTACCCTACAGGGGACACGGGGAGAACATGTGAGGGTACCTACCCTATGGGACACGGGGAGAACATGTGAGGGTACCTACCCTAGGGGACACGGGGAGAACATGTGAGGGTACCTACCCTATAGGGGACACAGGGAGAACATGTGAGGGTACCTACCCTATAGGGGACACGGGGAGAACATGTGAGGGTACCTACCCTAGGGGACACGGGGAGAACATGTGATGGTACCTACCCTATAGGGGACACGGGGAGAACATGTGAGGGTACCTACCCTATAGGGGACACGGGGAGAACATGTGAGGGTACCTACCCTATAGGCGACACAGGGAAAACATGTGAGGGTACCTACCCTATAGGGGACACAGGGAAAACATGTGAGGGTACCTACCCTATAGGGGACACGGGGAGAACATGTGAGGGTACCTACGCTATAGGGGACACGGGGAGAACATGCGAGGGTACCTACCCTATAGGGCACACGGGGAGAACATGTGAGGGTACCTACCCTAGGGGACACGGGGAGAACATGTGAGGGTACCTACCCTAGGGGACACGGGGAGAACATGTGAGGGTACCTACCCTAGGGGACAAACATGCAAACTGATGATGGGAGATGCGGCAAGATGGCCGCAGTCTGCATAAGGTCAATCAATACAGTTAAGTTCTTGCAACACTCGTCTGCAGTGCAATGCCACTTTGCGTCAGCAGATGGCAGTGATGATGTTTTGATGTGTCCACACAAAAGAGTCTCTCCTTTCACGCTGAGAAACAGAAACAAACCACGACCATTGATTGGTTCATGAGGCACCCAACCAGAGCCGTGGCAAAGAGGGACGAGATATCTCATCTTTGGCACCCAAAGAGTTAACTCATCGGGCGCCACAGCGCCTTCTGGTGGAGGCTCCCGCCGCCACAAATGCATTGTCAATGAGCGAGGCTCTTAACTTGAAAGCCATTTTGGCCAGAAAGTAAGTAAATACGCTATGTAACATGGCCCGCGATTGTCATTTAATCCACCCAAAACGCATTTTTTGTAAGCGAAATATTATCGTTTAGATACAGCAGACCAGCAAACCAAGCTTGTTTTTGGCCAATCTGAGATATTTACGTTCTAAGAAGCCGTGTCCCCATAGAAAGCGTAAGCTTTTATTTTTTCCATTTCAGGTTTGAACCGTTTTTTTCACCAGATTTTTTCACCGGGAGTCATCGGCGCCGAGGTACATACGAAAATAGGCATCAAAAGGCGCACTTGGCGACGTCTGAGTTAATAACTTCTCTTCCTTACACCTGTCTGTCTGTCTGTCTGTCTGTCTGTCTGTCTGTCTGTCTGTCTCCAGATGATGAGGATAGAGTCCATCAGTAGGCCCCTCCCCCTCTCCAGTGGTCAGTCTCATCAGACTCCGCCCTCCGGGACCAGCCCCTCCCTCTCCGATGACTCCTCCCCCTCGCCTCCGTCCCCGCCCCCTCCCCCGCCTCTGCCAATCACAGGCAGCGTTGTGGCCGACGGCCCCCATTCCGCCCCTCCCCCCAGCACCGTGTATGTGAAGTACAGCACATTGGCCCGCCTCCAGGGCCACGGCCACAGCCCCTCCTTTGGCTCCTCCCCCCCTTCCCCTCCCCCCGCCGGCACGTTGGCCCGCCTCCAGGGCCACGCCCCCTCGTTTAACCCCTCCCCCCCTTCCCCTCCGCCGCCGCCGCCCCCCACGGGCCCCGCCCCGGGCTCTGCCGCCGCCTCCCTGGCGCTCGGAGGCCCCTTCCCCCTCGCAACCCCGCCCCCACCTCTGACCCCTCCCCCCACTCCTCCGGACGAGGCCGATGACGACGGGCTACCGCCGCCGCCGCCACCCCCCACCGCCCGACTCCGCCCCCCTCCTGTCCAACACCGGCCTGCATCACTTCCTGTCCCAGAAGTTCCCCCACATGGCGTACGACTTTGTCCCCCTCGACGACGACGACGACCAGCAGGCCCTGCCCCCTCCCCCCCCTCCCCCCGCCCCTCCTAAAACCTTCCTGATTGGAGGAGGAGGCCCCTCCTCCCTCCCCCCCCTGGCGCTCTCGTCGCCCATGTCTCCGACGCCTCCTCCTCCCGGCGCTGGCCACGCCCCCTCCATGAGGAGGGGGCAGAGCTTCTCGGCGGGCCACTCCCCCTGTGGCGGAGCCCCGCCCCCCCCGACCCTGCCCAAGCAGCACAGCCTGTCGTCGTCCAGGCTCCTCCCCCACCCCCTCTCCTCCCCCTCCCCGCCGGGAGGCTCCACCTCCTCCCTCCTCTCCGCCGCCACCTCCTCGTTGGTCAAGCAGATTGTCAATCAGTTCCCCGGGAGCCAATCAGATGCCGGTGGCCCTCCAGTGGTGAAGGCCAAACCCAAATGGCAGCCGCCGCAGCCGGGAGGGGGAGGGGGAGGGGTGGGCTCCCCCGAGTTCCCGCCTCCCCCACCTCCCGAGAGCGAGTTCCCTCTTCCCCCTTCTTCCTCCCAGACAGGCTCCTCGTCCTCCACTAAAAGGGGCGGGGCCGGGCCTCCTCCCCCCGCCCCGCAGAGAGCCTCCTCCTCCGTCCGTGACTCCACCTCCTCCCAGGAGGCAGAGACTGCGCGCCCCGCCCCCAACAAGGTTGGTTCATTTCATCTTTTCAATTGTTTATTTCAAACTATCGTAATTAACACTCAAAGTGGTAAATAATTAATACCCGGTTATAAGCTTTATATCATTATCAAACGGCTAAGCTAAATAAAAACCTTTAGTCCTGTCCAGGTTGCTGCCCCCAGCAACCTGGACCCCCAGCACAAGGACGATTGAAAACAGAACCTTTGTTGGCTTTTTGTCTCTGAAAAATGCTGCAAAGTCTGTGGTTTTGGCCAATCCATCCGAATCGCATCGCGCCCGACATATTAGCGTTTCTGGCGAAAGACAAACATCGTCGACGGTGTAATAGCATTTTTTGATGCTAGTAGATGGAGAGTGGACAAAACAGGAAATCGCAGGACTCAGAATCAGGATGCAGGAATCATCATCATTCTTTATTTGAAGTTGTCAGTTGGTCTCAGTACAGTGAAATGGCAACATGACTGCCTCTCAGTTCTCTCCCAGCTCCCTCATCAATGAATCAACCCCCCTTTTATTGTAACAGGGACATAGACAGTCAATAACAGGTGGTGATTCAACATCTCCTTTCATGGTGTTTGCTTGTGAGAGGAAGACACTGATTTCTGTTCTAAGCTGAGAACAACAACCAAATAGGTAATAGGCTTGGAGAGGCAGCTGTCAGATTGAGAGAATCCTTTCAATTTGACTGAACGGTAGGCCTAATAATGTATATATATGTGGTGATCTATTTGGCATTTCTAATATATCCATTACAACGGCTGCTAAAACAGCCCGGCTGCTTCCCTCCCCTCCCTCTGCTATGATGCACTACCCCGATATGCCTGGGCAGAAATACACGGTTTTCCCTGGCACTCAGAACTACCTAATGAACACTAGATTCAGTGAGTGTGAGTTTTGAGAGACAAATATGTGAATGAGAAAAAGACAAAGGAACAGAATGAAAAGGCAAATATGACTATGTTTTATTTTTATTTTTTTTACATCAAATCTTCAGATGGATATTTTGGCTTTCCGCCCCAGTGTGTATACACACTCACACTAAAGGGATATTTTACACAAACACGGAAAGCTGGGCATAGGAGGGGCTAGCGCCCCTCAAAACCTTATGGTCATTTTCTACTCAGGCTTATATGACAGTTTTTAAGTTGCTTGACTCAGTATTTAGATATTTGGAAAATGAGAAGAATAAGAATAATTCATTAAAATAAATATATAATATATATAAAAAAATAAATGAAAAACATAATTGAAAAAACACGGTTCTCGCGTATTAGGATGGCAGTGTCAGTCACCAGAAAGAAGGATTGTCCAGATTTATAGCTGGCTACGATTTCTTTGCTACTACATATCGTGTCAGTTACCCCCTCCGGAAGGGATCAGCTATCGCATAGAGTCACAGTATTTACTCGAACCTCCAGCCTTTTCGCCTGTCTAAAATAACATAACTTTGTGTCTTTTATGGTTTTATTGTCGTTCAACAAACATACATTTAAAGGACCACTTCACCACTTTTCAACATCTCTTCATATAATTGGTCCTCACTAATGTTCATGATAAAACACAACCATTTTGTTCTACTCGGTCTGTGTCTCATAGGAGGGCTGTGGGCAGTTCCGACACCCGTCCACCAGTGACATCATCGTTAGGCAGATTTTTTTTTTAAATATATTTAGATTTGTATTATCGTGAGAACGATGGCTTCCATTTTTGCATTGCAACTTTTCAGGAAAAGAAAGCCTGCAGTTTCTATTAGCTTGAATTCCCCATCAATGATGTCACTGGTGGACGGGTTTCTGAACTGCCCACAGCATTCCTATGAGACACAGACTGAGTAGAAAGAAATTGTGGTATTTTATCATGAACATTATTGAGGACCAATTATAGGAAGAGGAGTTGAAAAGTGGTGAAGTGGTCCTTTAAACACATGAACTAATCTCTTTTAGATGGTTAGTAAGGGTTTGGTTTAGTGGTGATTGGTTAGGTAAAAAACCTGCATTAAATGGAGACAGAATATACACAATACATTCGTCAATTTACAGACAGGTTTACAACACATAGATAACGCTTATTAATAGCATATGCATAATTACCATTGGTCGATGTGAAGCTGTTATTGGTTTGTCATCGTGCAGTGTTGCACGAGGCGTGGATTCTAGCTTGGTTGGACTGAGCTTCTCTTCTTCCCAGCTAAGTCCTGCCCTATGCGGGAGCTAACTATTTCCGTAGACAACGCCCTGGTAACGTCTGTCCAGGAACCTTGGTGTAGTCCTGGACAGTCAGCTCTTGTTCAAAACTCACATCACAGCTGTCACTCGATCCTGTAGGTTCACACTCTATAACATACGACGAATTAGACCGTTCCTCACCCAGGAATCAGCCCAGCTCCTAATCCAGACAACAGTCTTGTCAAAACTTGACTATTGTAACTCCCTCCTCACTGGCCTACCTAGCCTGGTTAATAAACCAGACCGAATCAGCCGTTGGCAAAAAAAAGTTGCCTACCAGCGGATTACGGTCTGGCGAGGCTCAGTAGCACGCCTCTTTCCTACAGCAGAGAACAGGTCGGACCAATCGGGACACGGTATGCAATATAGGCGGGCTTTGGTACAGTGACGTTCAATGCTTGAGACTTTTGACTGACAGTAGCTCTGACCAATTGCGTCAAAGAGAAAATGTTCCCCGGGAAATGAAATCCAAGTGGAGCCAGCCCAGACTGATATACCGCGACAGTGTTGTGTGATATTAGTCTGGCTTATTAGCCAGGCTATGGCCTACCGGCATGTGCACTTAAGCCTCTCCAACTGATCCAAAATGCCGCAGCTCGCTTGGTCTTCAACCAGCCAAAATTCTCACATGTCTCCCCCCTGCTCCGCTCCCTGCACTGGCTCCCGGTCGCTGCCCGCACAGAATACAAAACTCTGATGCTGGCATTTAAAGCAACCAAAGGTATGGCTCCCCCATATCTTGCAAGCATGATTGAACCCTACAAACCCTCCCGAGCACTCAGATCAGCCAACGCAGGGAAGCTGGAAGTACCCTCACTAAAAACGCCGGGACAACGCTCCACACGTCCCAAACTCTTCTCCCTTCTGGCCCCAAAACTGTGGAACGCACTTCCCGTTGCAATCAGAACTGCAGCATCACTCCCGATCTTCCGCCGTAGTTTGAAAACCCACCTTTTCAGACTCCACCATGGCCCATAGCACTTACCCTACCCCCTTAGACAGCACTTTTTTAGACTTAGATAGCATTTGAAACAGACTTATAGCATGTCATGTAGACAGCACAATAACAGTACAGCATAGTATAATATATATGTATAGCTTATATGTATAGTGTCATTATATATAGATATGTTCTAGTTACGTTCTTAGCTTACGCATGTTTCTTGATAAATGCTGTTTATATATGTGATGTATTCCCATGCTTTTTGTTCTTGCTTAATGTAAGTCGCTCTGGATTAACTCTTTGAGAGTTTCAAGGATTTCTATATAGTTTTTAGACTTCTCTATGGCAGAATGGCGTTTTTGAATGATTTATTGAAAATTCTCTGTTGTGAATGTGTGACAACGAAAGACCTTCAGAGAAAGCTTGGCTTGTCTGCTTCCAGGAAAAAAATTAACTGAGTTGATAAAATGTTTAGTTTTTGTGTTGGAAGCCATTTAAAAGAGCCTGCATTTACACTGGGTAGTGTTTCTAGGACAACAAAAAAAGTTATGCCCGGTTGAAGTTTTATTTTCTAAATAACTTTTTTTCTGCTGGGCGTACATAGCCATGCAATATCTCATTTTAAAGGGTGAGTTGTCTAGTTCAATTAAAATAAAATAAAACGTTTCTCACATGTACCACTGTAGATATTTTGCCATCTATAAATAGCATGGTCAGTCATGATCAATCTGACCTATCCAGCTAAAAGTCCCCCTAGCTCTGAAATGGAACATCATATAAACTCAATTCTTTTTTGGGGTAAAATTAGACATTCTAACGCACATTTTGATATATACCATGTTTACATAGTCTTACCAGTACCTTGTATATTCATGCATGTATCTCAAAAACCTGTTGTGAAGAAACAGTTTTGATAAAAAACACATCCAAGGACATTGTTTTGATATGACTTTGTGCCCATGATATGTATCAAAATATAGACTTGAATGTATACTGTATTATAACAAAAAATTGGGTTCTTACCATCTACCGTTACAGAGTAAATCACAGTTGAAACTCGCTTAGTCAAACCATAAACCTCAGAATAGTGAACAAAATAGCCATGACAGGTCTAACTCATTGTAAAAGCGTCTTTTATTTTGTATGACTACTAACATAATACAATTATAATAAATATTACAGAAAATAAATAGGCCTACATACAAAACAGTTGTCCCCAAACTCCCCAGTGTCCCCAAACCACTGCATTCCAGTTGTTCTTGACGGTGTGTGTGTGTGTGTAGGCTAAATTTAAAAAAAACAACAACTGAAATGAATGAATGCATCCGGTTCAGTGTCGGAGAACTCCATCGCAGTCTTGACTCTTCGTCTTCATCATCATCATCATCATCATCCTCCTCCTCTGATGCCAGTTCTAAATATATAAAAATAAACATTTAGCTGTAGTCAGCCCGGCCAATAGCCAGTTGGGGGGGGGGGGGGGGGGACGTAGGCTATCTGACATCATCGTCATCATCATCATCATCATCATCACACGGAGACACACTAAACAATGTACAATCATGATAGTATACAATATTCAATGAATGCGATTATCATGCAAGCTCAGACGTCAATGAAACGTCATACAGATCTTATATAATACGCTACTGTTAGCTTCACTCCCCGTCCCCCCTCCGATCCGCGTTGCTTCAGTAAACGATGCATGTTTGTTCTCCGTCTTTGTAGACAGTAAATAAAAGGAGCGAACATTACTCTAAAGATCAGATCGCCTATAAGGCACGCTACAATATAAAATACTTGTACTGCCATGCGTGCATGCCTGCTACGATACATTTGTACTGCACCGACCAACCGATCGACACCATTAGCCAGCACCTTTGGTGCTGGCTAATGGCTGGGGGCCATCGTGGTGAGTCATTCTGGCGTCATGATCTGACTAGTAGTAGTAATTATCCAAGCATCTATTTGTAGCGATCATCTTATGATTTCTGATCACTATAGAAGGGCATTTTCTACAATAAGATTACCTCAAAACATTCCGGGTTGATCGTCTTCTTCAATGGTTTCCCGGTATAGCTCATCGGACGACGATGGGGAGACAATGAAAAAAGGAGGGAGGGAGCAGCGAGTCTCGCTGTAAGCACTGGACCAGGGCTACTCCGCCTGGAGAAGGCGACTGGGACGCGTATGGATCAATACTACTACCACAAAACTCGCTCAAATAAATAGTACTGCTTTCAACTTTTTCTGCTAGAAAATCGCTCGGGCGAGACGGGTAAACAGGCAAAACAATGAAAACTATGAAGACTCCCTCTGCCCCCACTGTTTACAGGGGGTGGGACCAGCTTCCAATGGCAACACGTACACGTGTGTCACGTGACACGGGTTTTCTGGGTAATGTAGTTGGAATATAAGCTCAGGAATTTAAACAGCGCTTCGGAGCATATTAATATGTTTAGATTAATCAAAAACGGCGAAGACGCCAATTGGCGTCATTGATCATTTACGGAATTCTGATGAAGACGCCAATTGGCGTCTTTCACCTTCTAAGGGTTAAGAGCGTCTGCTAAATGCCCAAATTGTAAATTGTTGTACAGAATCTAGCTCACCATGTTTAAAGCATGCTTTTAAGCTTGCATTCTGCTTAACCCGGTAAGACCCAACGGTAACATTTTTATTTTAATGAATCACTTTTTTTCACCTAAACATCATCATTGATGTTCATTGTTTAGTCTTGCAATGCCATTGGTCATGATATTTGCATATAAATACCCCCCACAGAGGCACAAATTTACACAACTTCAAAATCTCTCCCTGGAGGTATGGTTAACAGTTGACCTCTAGCCATTGGCTGTAAGAGGCCAGTTGGTCAGTACTCTACTGTGCCTGCCATGAGTATATGGTAATTACATAGTGGAATGGCCTATTCCTGCTATTCCTGGGGCAGCGGTGGCCGAACGGTTTGCGGAGCGATTCCACAAGGATGGTTGTTTTCGATGAATCTATCATGGTTAAAATGGAGTTTGACGTTACAATGGGTTTGTAATACAAACCCATTGTAACGTCAAACTCCACTTTGTATAGGAAGGGGGCGGGGCAGGTACAATGAATATGAAATGTCTAAATACTCAATTGAGCAACTTACCAACTGTCTGGGGTGTTCAGATAAGCCTGAGTAGACGATGAAATGACCAAATGTTTTTGAGGGGCGCTAGCTCCTCCTATATTCAGCTTTTAGTGTCTTTTATTTTGTCCTAACTCAAACAAACATTACATTCCCAGTGACAATGAATGGAGAATTTACGTCATGATGTATGTTGATAAGAGCGCCCCTCAATTCACATGTGGATTTCTTTTTTTTTTAAATATTTTTTATCCCACGATTTTGTAACCCATTTTTCACCCCTGTGTCAATTATCTAATGTGATCCTGGGCTCTACACACCCTCCACCAACCTGGTCCCCATATATGGGGGACATGGGGAGAGCAACGGACTTGAACTCATGCTTCCTTATTGCCTGAGTGTCCAAGTTGCTCCTTTACACCTGACAGGGGGAGTTTCCCTGGTTGGACGTAGCGCGTGGAAGGAACGCGTTTTTCCACCAGTTCCTTTCCCCTTCATTAGGCGCCCCGGCTGGCCAGGGGGAGGCAGTTTAGACTGTAGGATTTATTTTAAAGATATTTTTGGGGCTTTTTTTGCCTTTATTGATAGTCGACAGGAACGAAGTCACACAGGCAAAGCTCTTCGGGATCGGGACTCGAACCCGCGACATGCTGGATTACCCAGCCAAGGTGCCTGGACCACTAGGCGGGCCCAGGCCGCTTGAACCTTTTCTAAACCTTGTGTTTCCATTGGTTCTTCCAGGTGGAGAGTCTCGTCAGCAGGTTTGGCTCCTCCTCCCCGCCGGGCAGAGACTCCGCCCCTCCCAAACCGGGGAAGTTGAATCTGGCCAACCTGCCGCTGGCGCTGCAGGGCCTGGCCCCGCCCCCCGACTCCTCCTCCCCCGACTACTTCCCGCCGCCGCCCAGCGACTTGGAGCTGCTGGCGCCGCCCCCCGCCCAGTGGCCCCACCCCTTCCCCCCCCGCGTGGCCGTGGTCAACCCCCAGCCGCAGGTCGTCGTCATGGCTGCGCCCCCTGCTCCGGCGGTCTCTGCCTCCTCCCCGTGGAAGCAGGGGGGCGTGGCGACGGCCAACAGCCACGCCCCCCTGTGGAGCGGCAGCGCCCCGACGCCTCCGCCATTGGACGCCGCCGCCGTCCCTCTCTCCCCGCCCCCTTCTTCGGGAGGGGGAGGGGGCGTGTCCTCGCTGCAGCCGCACTTCCTGGAGGACCTGAACCGCACGCTGAAGAGGAAGTCGGGCGTCCCGCTGGGCCGCCGCGCGCCCGCCGACCGCAAGACCGTGGACGACATGGCGCTGCTGCCGTCGGCCCCCGGGCACGGCCACCACGCCCCCTCCGCCGGCCACGCCCCCTCCTCCTCCTCAGGCCACCACGCCCACACGCTGTCCCGCCACCACCCGCGCTCCCACTCCCAGCACTCCTCCCACTCCTCTAGACACGCCCCCATCATCTCAGGCTATGCCACGCTGCGCCGGGGTGGTCCGCCCCCGGCCCCGCCCAAACGGGACCAGAACACCAAACTGACCGGGGATTGGTAGTTCAGAGACCCTAAACCCCTCCCCCCCAATACCAAACTGACCGGGGGATTGGTTAGTTCACACCCTAAACCCCTCCCCCCCAACGCGAAACTGACCGGGGATTGGTAATTCAGAGACCCTAAACCCCTCCCCCCAACACCAAACTGACCGGGGATTGGTAGTTCAGAGACCCTAAACCTCTCCCCCCAATACCAAACGGACCGGGGTTAGTTCACACCCTAAACCCCTCCCCCAACACCAAACTGACAGGGGATTGGTAGTTCAGAGACCCTAAACCCCTCCCCCCCAACACCAAACCGACCGGGGATTGGTAGTTCACATCCTAACCCCCCCCCCCCCCCCCCCAAGCCTGAAGACTTGAACGAACAATGTTGCTTTCTGCCAAGAAGACACACCGTTCCTTCCGTCCGTCCGTCCGTCCGTCCGTCTGTCTGTCGGTCATTCCTCTCGCACTAAAAGCCTGTTTTATACTTCCAACGTACGAGCGCCTGACGCGGCCCGTAGTATGAGCTGACGACAGGTAGCATCTAGCATGTAGCGCTGAAACTATTTAACCCATTCAATGCCTCCTGCATCAGTGGTTCCCAGACTATTTCATGCCGCGGATACACGTCTGAAATTGTTTTTTTTTGTTTTTTTAGGTACCCTAGAAGATGTGTTAAAAAAAATCGAAAATGCCATTCCATAAAGGTTTTGGAGAAGATACAACATAGGCTACTATTAAATTAATACAAAAATGCCATAGTTAATTTAAGCTTGACTAACGACCCCAAATCAGCATATATGCTATTCTAGAAGTGTCAATTCGTGAATGTTTGTAAAAAAGAAAAAAAAAAGAAAAAACATTGGACAACAATCCACTATTGGATGAATCCAAAACGTATTGGATACAATAATCCGTGAAGACATACTGGTGTTGTGAGCTTGTACATCTGTTTACACGGCGAGTAGCAAACGCCTCCCCCTACCTTTGTTCTCCAATTATCATTGTTCCTGTTCAACGTACATTGTTTTTTATTAATATTATTATTATCATCATCATTATTATTAGTATTGTTGTTATTGCCAAGACATGTTTATACAATGACATGAGAAGAGATATATATATATACGAAACACAAGCTTTTTCCATAACGTGCGCGCCGCTTCGCCTCAACAATATACGCAACAATATAAACGCCGTAACTTCCAAGCCGCTGTCAGAGAGACGCTAACGAGCGAGACGCCTACAAGAGCTATGCTAACGAGAGAGACGCTAATGAGAGACGTCGCTCTGTTTAGTTTATTTTGTCAATTATGTATGTGTAATATATATACAGGAAGTAGAGAGCTACTTACAGGAAGTAGAGGTACATACGTAGAGTGTACTTCCAGGAAGTAGAGTGCCACTTCCAGGAAGTAGAGTGCTACTTTCAGGAGGTAGAGTGTACTTCCAGGAAGTAGAGTGTACTTCCAGGAAGTAGAGTGTACTTCCAGGAGGTAGAGTGCTACTTCCAGGAAGTAGAGTGTACTTCCAGGAAGTAGAGTGTACTTCCAGGAAGTAGAGTGTACTTCCAGGAAGTATAGTGCTACTTCCAGGAAGTAGAGTGTACTTACTTCCAGGAAGTAGAGGTACTTACTTCCCGGAAGTAGAGGTACTTACTTCCAGGAAGTAGAGGTACTTACTTCCAGGAAGTAGAGGTACTTCTGGGTGAAATTAATAGGTGGGAGCGGGGCCTGTGTCCACTGAACATGTGGACAGTGTCCAGTCAGCTGTTTGTGGTTTGAATTTGACATCGGAAGGCTCTGGTCGCTGCCCCAACCCACAGACCAATCAGAAGGCTCTGGTAGCTGTCCCCGCCCACAGACCAATCAGAAGGCTTTGATCGCTCCCCCGACCAATCAGATTAATAAAAAGAAGGCTGCTGAATGGAGAGAATCAGTCTGCTGCCATGGTAACTTGTACTGCATGGTTGCTATGGATACTATGGATATAATATAGCACTACCACTTAATGAGGGAGCTGGATACTATGGATCATATAATGTAGCACTTAAAGAGGGAGAGGGGGGGGGGGGTGTGGAACATGTATGTTGTGGGAGGGGAGGGGGGGGGGAGTAATGCCATTTATTTCAAAATGTGTGTCTTGTCTTATTGTTTTACATAACATTATTTAAAGCCTGGAAGCTATTGTCATTATTATTATTATTATTATTATTATTATTATTATTATTATTATTATTATTATTATTATTATTATTATTATTATTATTATTATTATTATTATTATTATTATTATTATTATACTTTGTGTATGGGAGGTGGAGAACGAGAAGTGTTTCAGAAAATGTGTCTGTATTCACAAAGCCTGTTTAACCTGTTAGCTTAGCCTATGGGCTGCTATAGCTTAGCATCTGGGCTCCTAGCTTAGCATCGGCTGTTAGCTTGGCATCATGGGCTCCTAGCTTGGCATCTGGGCTGTTAGCTTAGCATCGGCTGTTAGCTTAGCCTCAGCTGTTAGCTTAGCATCTGGGCTCCTAGCATATAAAATCTGGGCTCCCAGCTTATAGCATCTGGGCTCCTAGTCATAGCTGGGCTGTTGGCTTAGCAGCTGGGCTGCTAGCTTAGCATTGCTTGGCGGTGTCTCTTCCAGTCACCTGTAACCCTGGATAATTTTGATCTATCATTTTAACCAATCATTTCCCCCCCAAAAATGTTGACCTTAGACACTAGTTGATTGGCACATATGTTGTATTCAAAGTGTCACTGAACCACTTTAAACCTGTCCCCTTATGTGTGCTAATAATGTTATAACAATAATATTTGGACTAGTAGGAATCAGGGCTGTGTTTACTGAAACGAGCTCATACACATCCAATCAGGGCTCTGTTTACTGAAACTATAGCCAATTAGCCATGTATGAATTAGTTGGTTGGCTACTTAATGTAGAACTTTTATGTAATTAAAAGTGAAATAAAGTTGTGTAAACATCGCATAGCTTCTACGCCAGCTGCCACATGCAGGCTTTGTGAATCACAGCTGTTCCTGGGTCTGCCGTGTCGTCTCGCGTAGCTAGACAACCATTCCACAATCTCCGAATTGCTATGGATTAATCCGCAGGGCCCTGGGCAATTTCTGCTAAGCAGCAAGCTATATATGCTTGGATGCATTTGCGCGACTGTAAAGACAAAACCGAGGTGGGGAGGAGACTTCACATCCGCTTTCTCCCTTAATCATTTTCAGAGCTTCCGTCCGTTACTCCAGACTGTTGCCTAGCCAGACTAGGCAACAGTCTGGCTACATTAGACTGTTGTCCAGGCAACAGTCTGGCTACATTAGACTGTTGTCCAGGCAACAGTCTGGCTACATTAGACTGTTGTCCAGGCAACAGTCTGGCTACATTAGACTGTTGTCCAGGCAACAGTCTGGCTACATTAGACTGTTGTCCAGGCAACAGTCTGGCTACATTAGACTGTTGTCTAGTCAGGCTTTAAACCATGATGTTCTGTTATTGTTTCTGTTCCGTTACGTGTTTACATGCATTGTTACCAGTCCTTTAATAAACAGTATAAATGCATTGTTACCAGTCCTTTAATAAAACAGTATAAATGCATTGTTACCAGTCCTTTAACAATTTGGTTGCCTCTGACGGAATATTCCGTTCAACTCACACCTCTGGCGGGACTTCTCTGACATCCCTGTGGAGGTTGCGGACGTTTAACCAAGGATTGGTTAAATGGTGGTCCGTGGCTCAGATAATACCCAATACATAATAGAGCACCGAAGTCCTGACGTCACTGTAGTAGAGGGCGCCAGTCCACAGGTTTGTGTACTTTTTATTTGCATTGAAATCCCCATAGGGGGATTTTAGATCTCTTCATATAAGAACTAAAATACACCGATCATCCCGGCCTTTTCACTCATATGGATATGAAGCATCGACTGAAGGTGGAAATGTAGGCCCTACAAATATACCCCAAGAGTATAACACAATAAGCGCTAGAAACGAGTCAACCCAGAGACTACATTTCCGGGTAGGCGGGGTGGCTGCAGCTGCCTGTCGTTTATTGATATTTAATGTTTTGTGGTTACTACGAGTCGAGTCACTCGTTGATGTAAGCTGAGCTTACATCAACGAGGAATCTCAGGAACGCAATGTGTTGATAGCTGGGCAGCGACATTGCTTTCATACCCTTGTAGTTTCAAGGCTTTTGCGGCCACATTAATTCCATTTTATCCAGAAAATGGCTGTATCAAATATTAATGGACATCATTAACGACGCACAGCCACCCCCTGACAGAAAGGCCGGGATGATCGGTTTATTTTTCAAACACTGTTCTTATATGAAGCGACCTAAAATCCCCTTATGGGGATTTCAATGCAAATAAAAAAATCACACCCGTGTGAACTGAGTGGTGTAAGGTATTATATAGCCTGATCAGCTGTGGTCTGACGTAATGTCTGACGTAATGAAATCACACCCGTGTGAACTGGGTGACCATAGCAACCATGCTCATTTTTTGCGAACAGACAGACAGACTAACAAAGCCAGTTGTAGGAGTGGTTTACACCACTCAAAAATACATGAACCTGTGGACTGGCGCCCTCTACTGAAAGTGACGTCAGACTATAGAGTCTATAGATAACAATATGGAGCTTTTTACGTTCCTCCCCCCCCCCCCCCCCCACCCTAAAACATGGTCATCGTATTATGAGTATACTAGGAGGAAGATTTATTTTAAAAAAGTGTACAGAAAGTGTTAAAATTATGTTTTTATGTGGCCACACCCACCAGTTCATTAAGTATACCTGGTTTTCACCTTAGCACCACCCACCTGGACTTAAGCCTTGCCCACAGCTGTTGTATGATAATGGGGGAGGGGTTAGGGTTATGATGTCACTAAAATGGTGTTATTGCGATTGGGCCTTTTGACTCAAAGGCTTTCAGCTTTCAGGAAGAAACCAAAAGTACACAGGGAAGACATATTTGAATATTTTAACCACACCTGTGGGTCTATTAGAGTAATGTTAACTCCATAGACACATAAACAGAAAAAGTACAAAAATCACGGCACCCCATCTTTAAGTTTTTAATTTTAACACTTTCATTTATTTTTATTTAACCTTTATTTAACCAGGAAAAACTACAAGTGGGAACTGCATGGCCAAGAGGCAGAAATAAAATTACACTTCAATACCACATACTCAATGTTACATTTTCGACCAGCATTATACAACTTTCATAATACACCTCAAAGTACCTATGAATAAATACAACACATCACCAAAGTCCTATTTAGTAGCAGGGCAAAATACACAATATACACGATCTGAACCGATATTATAAATATTAAAATATCTAGGCATGAACATAGGCTAGTACATATCCAAGCATGTGCAGATGTTGGACTGTACATCTAAGATGATCCTTTTGAAACTTCTCAAGGGAACTTTCAAAGCCAATTTTCGTCTGGACTGTAGGTTTAGTCTGGACTGTAGGCCTCCTTTGGCCCCACGACCACAGGCCAAAGAAGTCCAGACATTTTTTACCCCCCTCGGATTTGAATGCTGGTACTATACAAGCATTTGACCTGAGGTTGAGGCCATTTGGACCAAGTCAAATTTGGATGAAATGTAAGACGGCAGTTCACCCAGAATGGCTTTATAAATGAATTTGGCCAAGGTGGAGGAGTAGGCAAACCTATCCACGTTTTTCCCTGCCAAGGTACTGGGGCTCCTTGTGTGTGTGCTTTGCTTCCTTCAGGCCGTGTTGCCATGTCTGCTTATTATAAGCAACCTTTGACTTGTTTTTTTCAGTAAAGTCACTTGCAAATAAATTATTGGTAGTTGCTGGTTGATGTTTTTTTGGACCTGGCCACTTGTTTCACTTGCAAAACTGGCAACACAGCAAGAGAAAGATGAACTTATGCACACACAAACGCAATGCACTATGGGCTGTAAGAAAAAGGTCAATAAATGGTATCACCATAATCCAATTGGAACAGAAAGAGACCAACGACCAGTTTTTTTACGAGCTGAACAAGCAAAACAAGCCTTCAATCTGTAGAAGAAACCCAGAGTGAATTTAAGCTTTTTGCACAAGGAATCACTTAACTGTAAGCAAAGAAAAAAAAACTGTAACCAAAGAAAATCACCTACACGACCTCTAAGAATGAAACCGAGCGTATAGCATTAAGAAGAGTTGTTAGAATGTTAAGAACACATGCATGCTGACGCTGGCAGACCAGATGTGGAACAGGATTTAAAACTAGGCTGTGTGTGTGTGTGTGTGTGTGTGTGTGTGTGTGTGTGTGTGTGTGTGTGTGTGTGTGTGTGTGTGTGTGTGTGTGTGTGTGTGTGTGTGTGTGTGTGTGTGTGTGTGTGTGTGTGTGTTAGGGAGAGAGAGTGGTGTCATGCACACACGCACACACACACACACACACACACACACACACACACACAGAGAGAGAGAGAGAGAGTGAGTCTGGGGGGGATGAATAAATGTAGGTTATGGGAGGATTACTGTCAGGCTTGTAGTGAAATGCTTCACTTATGGTCTGTTACTATAGTTAGTCTACTGTCAGTTGTAGTCTAGTGTAGTGTACTTGTAGTCTATAAAGACGACAGGTACAGTGTGTGTGTGTGTGTGTGTGTGTGTGTGTGTGTGTGTGTGTGTGGGACGAGCACTAACATGACTAGAATGTAAAGTGAAATTAAAGCTGCGTTTCAAAAGAAGATGGAAGTATCGGATGGATGGACATAATTCCGTTTCCTCCAGAACGCTACGAGAGACAGAGAGAGCGAGAGAGCGAGAGCAAGAGAGAGAGAGAGAGGGTGAGTGGTTGAACAACATCTTCATTCCATTTATAATGAACGGTGAATGAGCTCCACCAGCAGGTAGGAGCGTGCTACTGCAGCCTCAGACTGTTGGACTTGAATGGTAAATGGTGCATTAATGTAGCGCTTTAATTTTTATCCAAGGCGCTTCACGTGGATTTCACACATACGCACACGCACACACACACGTGCGTGCATGCGTGCGTGTGTGGGTTTACTGTGCGTGCGTGCGTACGTGTCTTGCGTGCAGGTCTCAGTGAGGTGTGTTCCAGCATGCTGGAGGAGGTCAGCAGAGGTCGGAGGTCGGAGGTCAGAGGACGATCAGACCTGCTGCACTCCCTGCTGAAGGTACGCTGCGTGCGTTTGTGCGTGTGTTTGTGCGTGCATGCGTGCGTTTGTGCGTGCGTGCGCATGCGTGTGTTACACACAGACAGAGTGAAGATATATTTTTGTGAGAAACGTACACATGTTCTCCATCAATATCCATTTGTCGTTTATGAAATATTTAATTTGCGTGCATGCGTGCGTGTGTGTACGTGCGTACGTGTGCGTGCGTGTGTGCGTGTGTGTGTGTGTGTGTGTGCGTGTGCGTGCGTGCGTGTGTGTGTGCCTCTGCGTGCGTGTGTGTGTGTGTGTGTGTGTGTGTGTGTGTGTGTGTGTGTGTGTGTGTGTGCCGCTGTGCGTGCGTGCGTGCGTGTGTGCGTGCGTGCAGGTGTACGAGTGTCTGATGTGGTTCCACAGAGTGTCTCCCTGCGCGTTGCTGCCTTACTCCTCAGGACTGTCACATGAGGTGAGTGCACGCACACACGCACGCACGCGCACACACACACACACACACACGCACGCACACACACACACTCACTTTTGGCTTCAGTTAGTTTTTGTTAAGTTGGCCTGATTTTATCCATCGATAATGTCCGTTATAGACAAACACGGTTCGTGTGTGCGTGTGCGTGTGTGTGTGTGCGTGCGCGCATGCACGTATGCGTGCGCACATGCGCGTGTGCATGTAAATGTGTGTGTGTGCTCTCCATCAGATCTGTGATGTCATCAGAACTCTGTCCTGTCCGTCAGGCGACATCAGAGAACTGTACGACCTCCTGACCTCTGTCCACATGCAGGTACCATGACCTATGACCTCTGACTAGTGATGGAGCTCCAAACTCGATACCCGAAAAATCATCAAGTACCCGGTATCAATAAGCTTTGGGCTTATCGAGTACCCGGTATCAATAAGCTTTGGGCTTATCGAGTACCCGGTATTAATAAGCTTTGAGCTTATCGAGTACCCGGTATCAATAAGCCTTGGGCTTATCGAGTACCCGGTATCAATAAGCTTTGAGCTTATCGAGTACCCGGTATCAATAAGCTTTGGGCTTATCGAGTACCCGGTATCAATTAGCTTTAATTGGGCTTATCGAGTACCCGGTATCAATAAGCTCTAATTGGGCTTATCGAGTACCCGGTATCAATAAGCTTTAATTGGGCTTATCGAGTACCCGATATCAATAAGCTTTGGCCTTATCAAGCCTGTCATCGAGCATAGCGGCCCATGACGTCATGTTTAAACAATCAAGACAAGAGGTGATCAAGAAATTCATGTAATAATCACTCATGAAGGCACAAACATGTCGGTTTAAAAGTGTATTGATACCTGCTAACCAGCGCTGCCCGGGTAAACACAATTACGCTTTTAATGTGATGGTACACAAGTTAACAGTTTCTTCAATTGCCTTCCATCTGTTAGAAAAGTACTGTATTTGAAGGCATTAGTAAAATGTAGTGCAAGTGATATTTTGTGGGTAAATATGTATTTAACCAAAACATATCACTTGCACTACATTGTATTATTACAGTCTATTCATAATAGTCTGTCTGTCTGTCTGTCTGTCTGTCTGTCTGTCTGTCTGTCTGTCTGTCTGTCTGTCTGTCTGTCTGTCTGTCTGTCTGTCTGTCTGTCTGTCTGTCTGTCTGTCTGTCTGTCTGTCCGTCTGTCTCTCTGTCTGTCTGTCTGTCCTGCAGGCTGTGCTGTGGTGTCATGACAGTGTTGCCCAGTCAGAGTATGGACCTGTCTCACCTCGCCTTCCGGACCAGGAAGAAGGTGCCATGCTGCCTGTCTGTCTGCTCCAAGACAAGCAACCACTGGTGAGACAGACGGGGGTGCAGTACTTAGTTTAGACAGTACTTAGTTTAGACTAGTCCTTTGGTTAGACCAGTCATTAGTCCTACAACTACAACCTATGTCAAACCCTCACCCTAACCCTAACCTCCCACGGGGCAGCACACCTAAACCTAACCTTAACCCATGTCTAACCAATGACTAGTCTAAACTAAGTATGCACTCCGACAGACGGACGGACGGACAGACGGAATTCTGAAAATAGCAGATCTACAAGCTCAAAACGTTGTGAGCTTGTAGATCTGCTATAAACCAAGCATTACGCCACATTAATACATCAACTGTAGATTTAGTCGACTAAAATCTTATATTTAGTCAAAGTTTTTTAGTCGAAAGTAGACCAGAAGTAAAACATTTAAAATGACACATGTGACTTGACTAAAATGTGACTAAAACCAAATGGCTGAAATGTGTCCAAATGTTCACTGTTTAAGAAGGATCGAGCAGAGAGGGGCGTGTCCATTCGGAGGCGATGGGACAACCTTCGTCGAATCACACTGGAGAGGCTGGTCCCCGGGAGGCGGGCCAGCGCAGAGGAGGTGGAGCTTCGCTCGGAGAAAGGCGGAGTCAGGCTTTTGTCCCGCCCCAGGGCCCCTCCCCCTCCCCAGGCAAGCCCCTCCCTCCCTCGCTACGAGTGGGCGGGAAGTTGTCGTCTGTGTCATCAGAGCGCAGGCCTCCACAAATCGGCTCCCTCCGTGTGTGACCCCGCCCCCGAAGCTGGTGAGTGGCCGATATTACAATATAATAAAATGAGGAAGTGACTAGTGCAGGGTTCCCCAATACATTTTCCTCAAGGGCCATATTTTGACTAGGGTACCAGGCTGGGGGCCGAGTCTGCACGCACAAAGTCAAGGTCTTGCCCTGAAAATTCATTTTCAGGGCAAGACCCCATTTGAAAAGAATGCCCAGTTTGACATGCATAGGCTACTGACCCCCATTTAATGCCATTTATATCTGGGACCCCCTTTTTGAAATTCTTCCAGGGGCCACAAGGGGGCGCTCGGCGGGCCGCAAATGGCCCGCGGGCCGCCTATTGGGGAACCCTGGACTAGTGGACAAGAGATCCAGTATAAGTAAAAGACACAAGTCATTTTACACTTGGTTGCATGGTGAAAATAGCAGATCTACAAGCTCACAACGCATGCGTCGCAGCGCCTCGTCTCCAGCGTTTCAGCAGGTGTAAAATCAGCCATTACGACGGCATCAAGGCCCGCAAAAAAATTTTAGTCGACAAAAAAACAACAACTGTAGATTTAGTCGACTAAAATCGCATGACATTTAGTGGGCTAAAACTAAACAACATTTTATTCAAAAGACTATGACTAAACTAAAATCTAAATTTGCTGCCAAAATCAACACTGGCTTCAAAAAATAGAATAGCCTATAATATATTATAAAAAATGACTCTCCACTGCCCCCTATAGCTCCGGCCAGCTTCAACAACAACAACAGTGACTATGCGTCGCCCCCCCACCCCGTGCCGGCCTACAGCTGCCCTGCAGTTTACCAGCGCACCACAGGGGGGCGCTGCAGGACCGTCCCCACCCCGGGCAGGACCACCCCCACCCCGGGCAGGACCCCTCCTCACACGGCGCCCTCTAGCCCAGCCCCCGCGCGGCGCCGACGACATAGAGGCCACGAGGCTCCTCCCCCCCGGCATGACGGACGCCTGACGTCCAATCGGAGCCCCGTGAAGCTGCAGCCTCAGCAGAAAGCGTCCAACCGGAGCCCAGTGAAGCTGCAATCTCACCAGAAAGCGTCCAATCGGAGCCCCGTGAAGCTGCAGCCTCAGCAGAAAGCGTCCAACCGGAGCCCGGTGAGGCTGCAGCCTCAGCAGAAAGCGTCCAATCGGAGCCCCGTGAAGCTGCAGCCTCAGCAGAAAGCGTCCAATCGGAGCCCCGTGAAGCTGCAGCCTCAGCAGAAAGCGTCCAACCGGAGCCCGGTGAGGCTGCAGCCTCAGCAGAAAGCGTCCAATCGGAGCCCGTTGAAGCTGCAGCCTCAACTGAATGCGTCCAAGCACAGTCCGGTGAGGCTGCAGCCTCAACAGAAAGCGTCCAATCACAGCCCGGTGAGGCTGCAGCCTCAACAGAAAGCGTCCAACCAGAGCCCAGAGCAGGTGAGACATCTACAATCACAGCTCTTTAATTATTTTCCACAATTTTAATGTGGTGTTTACCCTTGACTTCTATTTACTATTATACAACAGGTCGTTTTGAGGAAGCAATCGGATTGGTTGAAACAGCTTTCTAGCCGTGCTTAAACCTAATAGCACGGCTAATCAAAACAAATAATTCAGCCGTGCTTTTCTCTCAGAGCGCAGCAGCCTCGGTGGCTATACGCTAGCTAGTTTCTTGGGACATTTGTGGTCGTCGTGGCTACATCTGTCATTGAAAAAATATTATGTTTCCGTTTTTAAGGGTAACTGTTGTATAATTGCAATGTTACACTCGAGGGTGTGATACCTTTCGGAACTCGAGTTCATATGGCAACGCAGGCGTGCATTAATGACGATAAAGAACACCCTCTCGTGTAATATTGCTTTGTTTAAACGCAGCAGCGTTACTTTATCTCTGAAGGGTTCAGGGTTCTTCATTTAAACGCAGCAGCGTTACTTTATCTCTGAAGGGTTTAGGGTTCTTCATTTAAACACAGCAGCGTTACTTTATCTCTGAAGGGTTCAGGGTTCTTCGAGTTCGGTCTCGGGTCCACATTTTCATTGTCTCGTAACGGTCTTGCTCCTTAGTTTCACTACAATGGAATGAAATGAACGAGCCTGTTCACATTCATGAGCATCGCGCCCGTCACAGACACGTGACCTGTCGCAGACACGTGACCTGTCGCAGACACATGACTGATGCGCTTTATCAGTGTAGGCTACATAAAAAGCAGATCCAATTCATCCATAATAAATATATTGCACATTTTTATATTCTTTATAATATATATTCTATCCATCCATGAGTTGTCCTGACAGAAACATTATAAGAGGAACTGATAGACGGATCGAACTCGACCCCCTTCCTTCCCACACTTGGTTTCAACTCAGACTCCCCCCCCCCCCCCCCCCCCCCCCCCCCCCCCCCACGGACCTCGGACATGGTCCTGACTCAGACGGCACCCCCCACCCCCCCTCCCAACGGCCCTCGGACACTGGTCCTGACTCAGACTCTCCCATGGCCCTCGGACATGGTCCTGACTCAGACTCCCCCACGGCCCTCGGACATAGGTCCTGACTCAGACTCCCCCACGGCCCTCGGACATGGTCCTGACTCAGACTCCCCCACGGCCCTCGGACATGGTCCTGAATCAGACTCCCCCACGGCCCTCGGACATGGTCCTGACTCAGACTCGACTACAACACTACATGTTAATTCTAAGGCTAATTCTTTCCTTCTTTTCACTCTTATGTATTTATTGTTGCAACTTGTCTTGTTCTCACCTCGGCAGCTGGTGGAGGCCACGCTAGGGGGCGCCATGGAGCAGGCGGTGGACAAGCTGCAGAGACTCACGGTGGCCACCGGGGGGCGGCGGCGACGCGCCCCTCCCCCTCCCCCTCCTCCCAGGACCTCCTCCATCTCGCCTAAGGCCACGACGCCCGTCGTTCCTAAACTCCGCCTCCACCTCTCCTCCTCCTCCTCTTCCTCCTCTTGCTCCGCCTCTTCCTGTCCTTCGAGCCGATCTTCCTCCACGTCGTCCGGCTCCTCCAGGGCCACGCCCCCTTCCGCCCAGGCCCCTCCCCCTCCCCCAGCCGCCGGCCTGAACGGGGGGGCCTCTGGCGCCGCCCGGAGGCCGGCCGCTGCCGCCGGTGACGGACGCACGCGGCTGAACAACGGAGCACTCCCGCCATCTTCTCCTGTGGAGGAGCGAGCGGACCGCCAGGCCACCGGCTGTCTGTCTGCCAAGAAGAAGAAGAACAAGAAGAACAAGAACAAGAAGAACAAGAACAAGAAGTAGAAGGAGAAGGGAGCGGAACTGTTGCCCACTTCTCCTCTGAACACTCAAGAACTGAAGCTCAGTGTCATTCGCCAAAGGACCTCTGACCTTTAGGTCTTCCAAGGAGTCCATTTTATGATTCGCTCGATCCACTTTTGACAACGTCAAAAGGGCGACGTCAAACATTTCCGTAGCCTAGTTAACCACTCCCCCGTGTGTGAGTCTGGACCCTGCTAATGCATGGTCGGCTGTGTGGAGTCTGGACCCTGCTAATGCATGGTTGGCTGTGTGGAGTCTGGACCCTGTAATGCATGGTTGGATGTGTGGAGCACAGCGTTGACAGACAACCCCTTCAGCCAATCAGCCGTAACAAGAAACCTGACATCATCATCTCCAGTCTTAACCTGACTCCGCCAGATGGGGCAGCAGAGAGTACACTGGGTTACCCCCTCCTGCTCCCATCTGGGAACTCTCAGGCAGACTTGATGCTCCGGCCACCAAACGGCCTGGCCAATCAGCGGCAGCTAGAGGCGGGATCAAGGCATACACAGTGCTGCCTTGATCCCGCCTCTAGCTGCTTGAGCCCGCAACACGGAACCTGATTGGGTCCAAATTGATTGGACCCTGCTAATGCATGGTTGATTTAGCAGGCAAAACAAAATGTGACGTCATCTCCAGTCTCCAATCAGTGAAGGACACGAGCCCGGACAACGGACCCTGATTGGGTCATCTCCACTATCCAATCAGTGAAGGACACGAGCCCGGAGAACGGACCCTGATTGGGTCATCTCCAGTATGATGTTACTCCTCTCTATATGACATTACTTGTTTGTCCTAATAGTAATAGTAACTAGAAAAATCACACCCGTGTGAACTGAGTGGTGCAACTACACATTTATTGTTATAGTTACTGTACATTAGTATCTGTGATGTCAGTGACGTCACATACTAACCATAGCAACCATGCTCGTTTTTTTGGTTGCTAACCATAGCAACCATGCTCGTTTTTTTGGTACGAACAAACACGGGTATAAAGCCAGTTGTTGGAGTGGTTTGCACCACTCAAAAAAGTGTGGTTGCTGCAGTCGCTTACATAGGCCCCTCCCACTAATATTGTCAGCCAATTAAAATGGCTGTAACGCTTGAATAATTGGTATTTTGACCCTTTGCTACAACCTCTGTCCAATTTTCCTTGACTCCTTGACTCTCTTGGCTCTCTTGAAAAGTAATTTGAAAATGTCTATATTGAATAAATTTGAATAGTTTGGTCATCTGCCCCTGCAAGGGAATTTATGTCCTTATAAACGATTGTAAAACATAGATTGGTTACGTAACCAACAACAGCCAAATAGCTACTACAAACGTTATGCAAAGCTCGGCCAATACCAGCGGAAGTTATAGGTTACTCCAGAAAAATTATAATAAAGTGTGATAACTATAGTCTGCAACCACACTAATTACTGCGATCGGCTGGGTATGTATGTCGGCCAATGGGTATTATATGTATTTATTACATGGCTTGGTTGAATGCTTGATTCTGATTGGTCAATCGCTTAATTCAGCGGTGAGTTATCTCATGATAATGACCGCTCCGCTGTATAATGACCGCTGCCTAATCAAACCCTCTGAGCACCACCAGCTGCGCCCGCTTGATTTACTGCCGTTTCCAACATAACAGCCATGTAAACACACACACTACTGACACACAATGTAATTTACAGCTAAACATTGCTCTTAAAAATGTTTTTGAAAACATTTGAGCGAGAAATAGACGAAGCAGCTGGACCCGAAAATGGATTCTATTTGATCAACTCACTTCCTTGTTTTCCGACAGTGCTTCAGCCCTGCAGCTGGGCAGACGCAGCCAGCGCGAAGTTATGGAATACTTTTTTTGTTGTGTTTTGGATCAATGGATTAATTTGTTAGTTAGCCATGTAATAAGCGGGATAATATCTGGCTAGGTGGTCATTGTCGGGATATAATTCACCTTCAGGGAGTGTAACCACCTCGGCTTCGCCTCGGTGGTTAAACCCCCTGTCGGTGAATTATCTCCCGACAATGACCACCTAGCCAGATATTATCCCTTACGTAGGTTACTGTATGTCGGTGGCCATGCATAGACTACTTGTGTGCAAAGCGCAAGTTGGCATCTCGACAGAGTGCATTTCTAGTTTGCATTGTATCAAGTGAGTATCAAGTAGTATTTCGCTACTAATTACAAGACAATTGACGAAGAACTTATTTTTCTTTTAACACTAGCATGTCTGAGAGTTGATTTTGACCGTTTTTTTTAAATTATCTTATCTTATCCTATCTTATCTTTGCCCATGAAGCTTTCAGAAGGTTCCCCTTCCATGACCATCATCATCCATCACCATTCCATCATCTCAGACATTTTTGACATCTGAAACTTTTTCTAAATATGAATTTAAGCACATGCTACTTCTGTCTCATTTTACTTCAGGCTTGACCCCGTCTTATCGCTGCTTGCAGCTATATTTATTATTATTATTATTTATTTTGTATTATTATTATTATTATTATTATTATTATTATTATTATTATTACTAAACTGTTATGTTAGGGTGTGGTGGGCAGGACAATAGAAAATCACACCCGTGTGAACTGAGTGGTGCAAGGTCTTATATAGCCTGATCAGCTGTGGTCTGACGTAATGTCAGTGACCATAGCAACCATGCTCACCTGCACGTGGCCCCACGTACAGGTACACACATACATAGACACATAGACACATAGATACAGACAAAGCTGGTTATTGGAGTGGTTTGCACCACTCACAAATAATTCATGGTGATCTCGCCCTTGTCTGTTATATCAGGGGTTCCCAAACTTTGTCATGTCAAGGACCCCCAAATAGACACTAATTAGCCCGCAGACCCCCATTTGAAGAGATAATGCCAGGGACCGCCATAAGAGAAGATTTGTATGGCTCTAACAGTGATTCTCAACCCTACCATGCCAACCATGCATTTAATGCATGTCAAACTGGGGAACATGTCCTTGAAATTAAACAGGTAGAAGTTCTACCGACCCCCATTTAATGACATTTCTATCTCTGGGACTCCCAATTTATATTGTCAAATCAATGTTAATTTAACTGAGAGTGTACAAATGGAACCAAGCGTTGTTCCAAACCGGGTAACTTTTTTGGTGTTGTATTATATATGTTCATCATGCTCTTTTTATTCTGTATGTATGTTTTGCACTGGAGCTGTTGGACAAAACAAATTTCCTTCAGGATCAATAAAGTATCTATCTATCTATCTATCTATCTATCTATCTATCTATCTATCTATCTATCTATCTATCTATCTATCTATCTATCTATCTATCTATCTATCTATCTACAGTATCTATCTATCTATCTATCTATCTATCTATCTATCTATCTATCTTTCGTCCGGGACCCCCTGGAACTGCCTCAAGGACCCCTGGGGGTCCCCGGACCCCACTTTGAGAACCACTGTGTTATACAGTTCATCCTTCTGAGCAGAGGCAGGAGTAAAGGGATCGTGAAATAAAGAATAGAAATAAAGTTTTCGTATTATTATTATTTTTTGGTTTTCTGAGCTGAATTAATTGCACCCAAAAAAACAGAACTTTTAACATTCAGTAGATTTTCTGTGGTCTGGTCTTTTCTGGCTCCAACAAGTGCTCTGATTTTGCCTGTGGACTGTGAGGTATAGAGTCCACAAATCCCATATACTGTTGAGGGATTGTGCCTGTTTTCAGTGCAGCTCAAAAGGCTTCAGAACACACAGAGAAAACCCCCCAACCACAGAAAATCCACTGAATGTTCAAAGTTCAAGTTGTGTGGGTGTAATTGTGGTCACAAAACCTAAAATAAAAAAATAAAAAATATGAACATTTACGTGTGTGCGCGTGTGTAATAGGATTGGTTGCTGATTGTTTGATCTGTCACAGCAACTCAGAGTTCAAAGGTCAGGGTATTTAATAAATAACATTAAAAACATAATAAACAATACAAAATATTATCAATGACTTGATTAAACAATTATCAATAAAATATTGTTATTATTATTATTATTATTACTAGTACTTTCCACCAGGGGGCAGCACTTCACTGTACACTCCAGGAAGTGGACAGTGTTGCCATGTCTGATGATTAGAAGCGATTTTTGGGCTTTTTTGATTGATTGAAAATGTTATTAACAGTTTGCAGAATTACAGTACATTTCAAGCACAAACTCAATACAAAGGCTGTTAACTGTGAGTGGACGACCCAATTAAGCATTACACTTGTTTACAACAGGGTCCACCATGTTCAATTCATCAAAACATTTAGAGACGTACAAATAGACACTTCTATATAGACAAAGAACAGTACAGGAATTCATCATAATGGAGGTAAAAAGGGAAAAGAAACATATACAGTGAGGGGAAAAAGGGGGGGGTGGGGGGGGATTCAGATTTTTACAGGGGGGCCCGAATCTGGGTTGAACATGGTTCGTTGCACTCCCTCTGGTGTTGTGGGTGTGGACTTCGTTAACATTAAGGAAGTATCTACACAGGTACATGGGTATCTTGGTGGAGTATCGAATCTTGTGGACCAGACCCATCGCAAGATGCTGTACTCTGTCGCCGACCCTAAGCCATGCCAGTCTGTCAAAGTGGGCAGGGGTGAGGTGGGTTCGGGGGGTGAGGCCAAGTAGGAGCCTGACCAGTTTGTTTTGGGAGGTCTGGAGCCTAGTTTTAAGGGCCAAAGGCATGTTTCTAAAGTGTATTTGTTTATTTGGGCTTGTTCCTAAAGTGTAGTTGTTTATTTGGTCTTGTTCCTAAAGTGTAGTTGTTTATTTTGGCTTGTTTTTCCTATGTTGTTTACTTTAAACCATAGATATTGTCTAGGTTTAAACCAGTGTACATTTCCATGTCAGGACCCCCAGAATGTACGTGTCCCTTGACCCAAAACTAAACATATAGGCCTATTGGCACAATTGTGCCAAAGGACCCCATACCACAAACCTGCAAGACCCGTATATATTTCTACCTGCAAAAAAAAGATTTCAACCTTACTACTAGTACTTGTACTACTAGTACTTTGTAGAGGAAATTATGTAAAAAAAAAAAAAAAAAAAGAAGCAAATTGTATGCACATTTATAATAATACATAATAAAATTAAAATAATAATAATAATAAATTAATAATTTACATTTGGGGGATATCTTTCACAATAATAAATAAAACATGTTCTAGACATTCTAATGATCACAAAAATGATCAGAGTCCAGAGATTTTGAAGTTGTTTGAATTTCAGCCTCTGTGGGGGGTATTTATATGCAAATATCATGACCAATGGCATTGCAATGACCATCAATGATGATGTTTAGGTGAAAAAAGAACAGGAAAGAAAGTATGAATTAATTAATTCAAATGTGTTGTATATTTGCAACGGTGGGTCTTGTTGTTAAAATGTTAATATTCCACATTGTCACCTTTTTCTTCTTTTTTTTGTCAAATTGTTTTGTTTTGTTTTGTTTTGTTTTGTTTTGTTTTGTTTTGTTTTGAAAATAGCCGATGCGTTGTGAGCTTGTATTTTCAAATAGCCTAGAATCTATATATATTACAGCCTGACTTGCTTTTCTGGGGGGCTTGGTTTTACAGACATGGGTTGCTTATTTCTCTCCTCGCACACAACCTGGCAACACTGGAAGTGAAGTCAAAACAAAACAAAGCGGCACTTCAGCTCAGCTCTGGTTGTTCTGATTCTTCTGGTTCCTTTCATGAACATAATGTTACATTGAAATCCACTAAATGTTCATCCAGGTGAGTCTTATTTTTACATGTTGGCCGTGCTTAAGTCTACTTAATGCTTTTTATAATCAATCGCGCTAGCCAGGGGCAGGGAGTCCGTCGTTTATTGACTTGTTATTGTAGCTTTCGTTTGAAATGTAGGCTACCCATTCCACTGTTAATAACATTTTCAATCAATGAATATTCTTCATATGCTGTATGATTATGATAGCTTGTAGCTCTGTTATTTTTAACAAGAGTTGACGGAGTTGAATGACTAAATTAAACCCACCAATTGTGTCAATAAGACGTGAACCTGAACATAACTGTTTGTTTGTTTGTTTGATTGATTGATTTATTAACAGTTTGCAGAATTACAGTACATTTCAAGTACAACTCAATACAACAACTGTTAACACTTTGATTGCTGGAAGATCTCAACAGGCCTATTTGGATGTTGCTGCCATTTAACATTGCACAAAGGCCTTGTTCGGGGGCCCACAGTAAAATGTTCTCTTATAGCGAGAATCACACGCCTACATCAAAAGAAAGCTGAACTTGTCCACTTCAATTAAAAAAATACATTTTGATTTTACCATGTTCCATTCTGGAGATATTGACCTTTTTGCAACACCTGCATTTGCCTGGAAGTGGTTATCTTGAACAGCGAGCAGAGTTATGGATGGTTTAAAGTCAGAGACATTGACAGGCAGATATAAAATTGAACCCAATAAATATCCTATACATCCTATACACCGAATGAAAGCCCTGAATGTGTACTTTTACGAGGAAAAGAGTAAACATTGATCCCATGTACAGTTAGACAGTAATTGGTTATTGAATGCAGCTTGTGCCCACCAGATAACTTCAGAGAAGACATGGACGTGAACTCCTCAATATTCACAAAATAAGGCCTATAGCGACATATAAATACTATATACCGTATGAAACAGAAGACTCTCTGCTTTCATAAGAAAAAAACTTCTACTGTAGTAATAATAAAAATCACACCCATGTGAAGTGAGTGGTGCAACTCTGACAGAGTTGCACCACTCACTTCACATGGGTGTGATTTTTATGTCGCTATAGGCCTTATTTTGTGAATATTGAGTTCGGGTCCATGTCTTCTCTGCAGTTATATCTGGTGGGCGCAATGTGCATCCACCCAGTATCCAATTTATGACAAACTGTACATGGGATCAATGTTTACTCTTTTCCTCGTAAAAGTACACATTCAGGGCTTTCATTCGATGTATAGGATGTATAGCATATTTATTGTGTTTATTGTTATATCTGCCTGTCAATGTCTGACTATAAACCTTCATAACTATGCTTTCTTTTTGATGATGATTGCCGCCTCGCCTAATCTATCTCACTGCTTTCATTGTTTTGATCGCAGTAACATTGGGGGGGGGGGGGGGGTCATGGGCACATTGGGCAGCAAAAGTCTTGATCCGTACGGCTATAAAAAGTCCCATTCCACCGTTCGGTTCAGAACTATAGTATAACGGTGAGACGCGTTGTCATCAGCTGATTTTGTTTTTCAAGCTAGTGTAGGGGAACATGCCTGGGCATGCTAGCCTGGCACGGCCAGACTCATAGCGAGGGTTCACTGATGTTTCCTCCGGGGAAGAATCTTCAGTGAATCCCCGCTATGAGGCTGGCCAAGCCAGGCTATGGGCATGCAGTTTGGGGGCGATGGAGGGAAAAAAAGCGTCACCCGGCTGTGATGTCGACGAGAAGGAAAAAATGACTTCCACAGATGACAACACCACGGTTTAGGTCGCGGAAAAGTTCGTTATACATTACACCCGGGTCGATTACGTCCCCGACGCGTTCATTGCGGTCTTATCACTACAATTATAATGAATAAAAAAGCGTTACAATCACACGTCTGAGCGATCTCCGATTATGACGGCTCTGCATGGCGATACGTGATCCACCAACGGAACACTGTCTTGTCGTGGCGTCCCCTCGATACTGTGGTTAGTTCGTAGTATTGTAGGCTCGGGGATCGTTTGGTCGCTACAGTATGAAGAAGGAAACATGCATCTGTCCATGTGTGTTGCAGATGTTATGCATTTGCAATGCCGATCTGGCAGCGTTCCGTTCAGCGTTCATCATGTTTTTGTCCGAGAGACAGAGGAGAGCATGTACCCCCTCGCAAGATCCTCCTCCTGGAGAAACAGGAGGGGAGGGGGGAATCAAATGTCCGAGCCGAGGTGGAAAGCCTGGTGAGGCGAGGTTAGGTGAAATCTGATTCTTTTCACACATCGGCATGGGCGCATCCATTACACTGGGCTGGCTTCTACACGTAAAGCGGCCCGCCCTCCTGTTTTCAGGAGGGGAGGGGTTTTTTTTTTTTTTTTTTTTTTTCTGATCACGTGAGCGGGACTAAGCAGCAATGATAGGGCGATGGTTCTTCATTGTCCGGGTGGGTAAAAAGATGAATGAAAGTATGCTATAAAAAAGTGATTGAAACGTATTGATACGTGATCCGCACCCGACGTTTGATTAATTGATAACGTATTGATACGCGATCCGCGTTGGGAGTGTTAACTGTGAGTGGACGACACCATAAAGCATTACACTTGTTTACAATAGGGCCCACCATTTTCAATTCATCGAAACAATTAGAGACGTAAGAATATACACAACTATTATAGTCAAAACAGGAACTCATCATAGAGGTAAAAAGGGAAAAGAAACATATACAGTGAGGGGAAAAAGGGGTGGGCGGGGGATTCAGATTTACGGGGGCCAGTTTCGAATTGCAGCCGTCCGTAGGTGCCCTTTGAGGGCGGTTTTGAAAGAGGATTTGCATGTCTTAATGACTGTTGGTAGGGCGTTCCACATTTTGGTGGCATAGCAGCAAAATTTATTTAGTCCCTTGTTTGTGCCGAATCGGGGTTGCACATGGTTTGTTGAACTCCCTCTGGTGTTGTGGTTGTGGACTTCGTTGACATTAAGGAAGTATTTAGACAGGTAGGCCTACATGGGTATCTTGGTGGTGTATCGAATCTTGTGGACCAGACCCATTGCAAGATGCTGCCTATCAAAGTGGGCAGGGGTGAGGTAGGTTTGGGGAGTGAAGTAGTAGCCTGACCAGTTTGTTTTGGGAAGTCTGGAGCCTAGTTTTAAGGGCCTTAGAGGTGCTGTGGTACCAGGAGGTGCATGCATAGTCGAAGAAACCTTGTACGAGGGCTCCTGTTAGGGTCTTCAAGGTGTTATTGTTGACCAGTGAGGAGATCCTGTATATCTCACAACGCGTTGCAGACGCAATGCATTGTGAGCTTGTAGATCAGCTATTTTCAGCATGAAACACGTGTACGACGAAGAATAAATCGGACATCACTGCGCTTCTGTGGAGGGAGAGAGAGATATTTTGTTGGCCGAACGAGGCGATCATGTATGGACAGTTGGACACATACGACATACCTCATCGACGAAAAAATAACAAGCAATTGGAATCTATTTTTTGTGGCACATTATAACATTATTACCTCCTCAGTGTTCGGGTCGGGACATGTAGGACTGTATGTGTCTGCTGTAAGGTCTAAATGTGTTGATCAATGTCCCGTTGTGTTCTCCAGGTCTAAATCTATTGATCAATGTCCCGTTGTGATTTCCAGGTCTAAATGTATTGATCAATGTCCCGTTGTGATTTCCAGGTCTAAATGTATTGATCAATGTCCCGTTGTGATTTCTTGGTCTAAATGTATTGATCAATGTCCCGTTGTGATTTCCAGGTCTAAATGTATTGATCAATGTCCCGTTGTGATTTCCAGGTCTAAATGTATTGATCAATGTCCCGTTGTGTTTCCAGGTCTAAGTGTATTGATCAATTTCCCGTTGTGTTTCCAGGTCTACATGTATTGATCAATGTCCCGTTGTGATTTCCAGGTCTAAATGTGTTGATCAATGTCCCGTTGTGTTCTCCAGGTCTAAATCTATTGATCAATGTCCCGTTGTGATTTCCAGGTCTAAATGTATTGATCAATGTCCCGTTGTGATTTCCAGGTCTAAATGTATTGATCAATGTCCCGTTGTGATTTCCAGGTCTAAATGTATTGATCAATGTCCCGTTGTGATTTCCAGGTCTAAACGTATTGATCAATGTCCCGTTGTGTTTCCAGGTCTAAATGTATTGATCAATGTCCCGTTGTGTTTCCAGGTCTACATGTATTGATCGATGTCCCGTTGTGATTTCCAGGTCTAAATGTGTATTGATCAATGTCCCGTTGTGATTTCTTGGTCTAAATGTATTGATCAATGTCCCGTTGTGATTTCCAGGTCTAAATGTATTGATCAATGTCCCGTTGTGATTTCCAGGTCTAAATGTATTGATCAATGTCCCGTTGTGTTTCCAGGTCTAAGTGTATTGATCAATTTCCCGTTGTGTTTCCAGGTCTACATGTATTGATCAATGTCCCGTTGTGATTTCCAGGTCTAAATGTGTTGATCAATGTCCCGTTGTGTTCTCCAGGTCTAAATCTATTGATCAATGTCCCGTTGTGATTTCCAGGTCTAAATGTATTGATCAATGTCCCGTTGTGATTTCCAGGTCTAAATGTATTGATCAATGTCCCGTTGTGATTTCCAGGTCTAAATGTATTGATCAATGTCCCGTTGTGTTTCCAGGTCTAAATGTATTGATCAATGTCCCGTTGTGTTTCCAGGTCTACATGTATTGATCAATGTCCCGTTGTGATTTCCAGGTCTAAATGTATTGATCAATGTCCCGTTGTGTTTTCAGGTCTAAATGTATTGATCAATGTCCCGTTGTGTTTTCAGGTCTAAATCTATTGATCAATGTCCCGTTGTGTTTTCCAGGTCTAAATGTATTGATCAATGTCCCGTTGTGTTTTCAGGTCTAAATGTATTGATCAATGTCCCGTTGTGTTTTCAGGTCTAAATCTATTGATCAATGTCCCGTTGTGTTTTCCAGGTCTAAATGTATTGATCAATGTCCCGTTGTGTTTTCCAGGTCTAAATGTATTGATCAATGTCCCGTTGTGTTTTCAGGTCTAAATGTGTGTTGATCAATGTCCCGTTGTGTTCTCCAGGTTCCGTGTCTGTCGTTCCGTCAGCCGTACGCCGGTCTGGTCCTGAGCGGCGTGAAGACAGTGGAGACGCGCTGGCGGCCTGTGTTGAGTGGCGTGCACGGCGGCACGCTGGCCGTGCACGTGGCCCAGCGGGACTGGGAGGGCCGTGACGATTGGACGGCGCTGATGGCCGACGCCCTGGGCATGGACCACGCCCAAATCCAGGTAGGGATGGAGCTCGAAAACCGATACCCGAAAAAAGCCGAAAACAATCTTATCGAGTACCCGTTATCAATAAGCTTTGGGCATATCGAGTACCCGTTATCAATAAGCTTTGGGCATATCGAGTACCCGTTATCAATAAGCTTTGGGCATATCGAGTACCCGTTATCAATAAGCTTTGGGCTTATCGAGTATCCGGTATCAATAAGCTTTGGGCTTTTCGAGTACCCGGTATCAATAAGCGTTTGGCTTATCGAGTACCCGGTATCAATAAGCTTTGGGCTTATCAAGTACCCGGTATCAATAAGCTTTGGGCTTATCGAGTACCCGGTATCAATAAGCGTTTGGCTTATCGAGTACCCGGTATCAATAAGCTTTGGGCTTATCGAGAAGCTTTGGGCTTATCAAGCCTGTTATCGAGCATAGCGGCCCATGATGATATTATTTTCCAAAAGTAAAACGGTCAATTAAGGCCTTTAGTAAAAGATACCGGCTCTGTTCAGAATGTCTCCCGTCTTTCCAAAAATAATAGAAAATGCTTGATAGTGGGCCTCGATTAGAACCCGGCTCGACAAGCCTGATCGATGAGGTGCTCGTTATCAATGAGAACTAACGAGCTCCATCCCTGCATACAGGAGCTGCTGGAGTCCGGGGAGAGGTTCGGCCGCGGCGTGGTGGCAGGTACGAACTAACGCTGCGGCTCTCAAAGGTCTCGGGAGAGTCTGGACACGCACACCTGCAAAGCAGGGGTTCCCAAACTTTTTCATGTCAAGGACCACCAAATGGACACTAATTAGCACCGCAGACCCCCTTTTGAAAAGATATGCCAGGGACCTCCATAAGAGATTTTTAAGGCTCTAGCAGTGATTCTCAACCCGTTTAATGTTTTTTTTATTCGTAGAATGAACAGTGTCATTTTGAGAACACCAAAAGGGGTTCCTGCCCAGAGTGGGATAAAAAGCCAATTTGAATTACTTCCTTTGAACGAAAACGTTCTTTCACGGGCCGAACACAGCTGGCTTTGATTATAGTACTATACTCTGTTTTTAATCTCATTCAAGATGACATCCAGACAGTGTGTAATTGCTCATTTTAAACTTAATCAGCACGCTAAAATATGTCTGAAAACATTATAGGTTAGAAATAAGCCACGTAGTAGCAAACATGCTGAGCTGCCCGTCTGTCTCTCACTTGTAAACAAACGGACTCAATGCGGATGTAGCGGGGCCACGTCCCATAGCCTGAAGGGATGCAACGCTCTGATTGGTTCAGAAACACACCGTTTTCTGTTTCCGGACTGAAACTTCTAAATAAAATGCACCAAAAAAGCCATTGCTAATTGTTAATCTAGTTATAGTCGACTAAATATCATAAGATTTTAGTCAACTAAATCTACAGTTGATTTAGTCGACTAAAATGTATTTTGGCGGGCCTTGATGCCTTTTACACTTGCTGAAAATAGCCGATCTACAAGCTCACAACGCGGCGCGTTGTGAGCTTGTAGATCGGCTATTTTCAGCATGCAACCAATTGTAAAATGACTTCTACTGGATCTATTGTCCACTAGTCCCTTCCTAACATTTTAGTCTAGTGTTTATTTGTTGACAATTGTCAATATATGTAGCTTAGTTTTCATTTAGTTTCCATTCAGTGGGGAAAAAAGGTAGTCGACGAACATTTTTCGTCATAGTTTTAGTCGACGACACTGCCTGCCGTTTGTTCCTGGAGAAACAGCGTCGTGTGTGTTTGTGTTCCGACTCGTTAAAGGCCTGGTGGACGTGGGCCGGACTTGGCAGTGCCCCGCCTCCCTGCCGGAGGAGGAGCTAATGGCCCTGGAGCGATCCGCCCTTCTGATTGGCCTGGAGGAGAAACACCTGACCCGTCTGTCCAATCCCCGATGGCTGAGGGCCCCGGTGTACAGCCGCGGACACAAGGACCTGTGGACCGTGGACATACCCACACAGCTGCTGGCTGACTGACGCACACACACACACACACACACACACACACACACACACACACACACACACACACACACACCCAGTAGACATACCCACACAGCTGCTGGCTGACTAGACTGGAACTCACCTATGCTTTTTACGGCATATAGGCAGCTCCCGGCAGCAACCGCCGGGAGAAACTGCGCAGCTGCTGGACATGAGACTAATTAATTAGAGCGACAGAGAGAGGGGAGTGTGTGTGCGTGTGTCAATTTAACAAAGGTGCAGATGATCAGAAATCAGCAGAGAGTGAGCGACGTTTGGTCCCAGACTTTTTTTTTCTCCCTGGAAATAAAAACGTCTGGGTTTCCGAGGCTACTGGCTGACTGACGCACGCACGCACACACAGTAGACATACCAACACACCTGCTGACTGACGCACACACACACACAAAGTAGACATACCAACACACCCGCTGACTGGCCCACGAACGCTAGTGCTGCACGATTCTTGCTCGAATGTGAATGTCCATTTTCCTCAACAAGAATTGAGATCACAATTCTCACGCAGTTCTCATTAATTTCCATGTAAATAATGATTGTCTTTAGTCTGTATTTGCTGAACTGTTACTATGCTGAAACAAACTAATATTCATTAGATCTGCCTACGTCACGTCGCAGAAATCGAACACGTGTACTGTATGTACAGTATGTAAAATGTAACGAGCGGCGCCTAATAGGCCTACAGTATGTGACCAGATTTGACTGAGGTGCTGCCATCGCACAAACTCCAGCTTTTCACCAGAGGAGAAAACCCTTTCCTTTTAATCCAAAATGAGTTAATAGCACAGGCAGACTCTTCACATACTAGAGCATGTCTGAAATAAATGTCAGAGCTCAAATTGACATGTAAATATGAAATAAATGCTTAAACATGTAGCTAGGTGTAATGTTAGAGTCCACAGAAGTGAACCTTTCAAGCCTGTTTTCTCAACTCGCTGTTTCTCTGCAAGACATTACTCTATAAGCCATATCTCCAAAACTGGTGAGTGAAACTGAACAACCAATATGTAAATTTGAAGCTATGATTCCCTGCTTTCATATGACATGAAAAATGAAAATTCAAAAACATCCAATGGCAGCCCCTCAGTCAAATTTAGTCGAATATTTCCTGTCGCCCAGAAACCTGGAAACACACAGAAACAGCAGAAAGCTGTTAAACCAGAAGCCTATGAGAGAATTGTACTATATCTTTGCTCCCTATCGGCACAAAGGACACAAAATATTTGGGTGTCCTGTCCCTTTTTTTTTAAAGCAAAAACATAAGAGTAACTAAAAATATAGCTGCAAGCAGCGATAAGACGGGGCCAAGCAATAAGGAAAATCACACCTGTGTGAAGTTGTGAACTGAGCGGTGCAGGATGCTCAACAGTGCCACTTTTGGTCAGACAGCCGTATTGCAGCTGTTTTTACCCCAAACAGACCCTCTTATTGTGCATATTGCATGTAGTCTTGTTCGTAGTGCTGCATTCCTTGGCCCATTATCTTATCGCTGCTTTCATTTCTATTTGTTCAGAAACGGTGGGTCCAAATTTATCAGCTTCCAATTCCGATGTTGTCTGCAAATGGCATTGTTTCATCAGTTTATTTTACTTGTTTATCTTGTAGGGATTATTTGTCCTGATTGGCTGAAATTGATATCCTGGTCTGAAAATGTATTTTCTGTTTACTAAAAAGCCAGAGAGAAAAAGGAGAAGTTCCCAGCTCCATTTCCTTTTTTTTAAAGTTATATTTCTTTTAATAATAAGCACGTTTTTCACCGAATTTGCCGCCCCCATGATATCTATGTTTTTTTTTTTTTTGTGAAAAGTCATGATGAAATATTAAAGAAGGGTACCTCAAGTTGCCATGTATTGCTGTACTTCAACGTATTTCAATGAGAAATATATATTTCTATGGAATATTTTACATAAACACAGGTAAAATATACCTGTAGTGATAGTGTGACAATAAATATGTTTAGTGTTCTAGGGTTAAATAAGTAGTGCCAACAAAAGGTTTCTATTATAAATACTGGCCCAACATCATAATTCACATTGTGGTTGTTTTGCAGAGGTCATCATATGGTGGACATTTTTGTCACAATTCCATTTTTGCCACGGACACAGAATGAGTACCAGAAACACATCTAGAGATATCCCTGAATGACAATAACAGGTATGTAACTCTGAGGCTGAGCTCACACGGTTAATGCAGTGCTCTATGCTTGTTGGATGAATGTTGTGTTGTGTCATGGCCGCCCCAATGCATTTCCAATGGGAGTCACATGGTTTGACACAACATTGTGTTGTATGAGGGGGAGGGGCGCAGTCGAAACACAGCTGAAAGCCATACAACAGACCATGTGACCTCCATTGGAAATGCATTGGGGGCGGCCATGACACTCACAACAAAAATCAGTGTTGCGACCGTGTGAGCTCAGCCTGAGAGCGTACAGATTAGGGGTGTAACGATACATTTAACAGCGATACGATACGCATCACGATACATGGTTGACTATACGATACATGGACGATATTGGTTCATTATGGCGATACGATACGATTCAATGAAATCGATACAGTAATTATTAGCAAATACATGAAATATGTGTGAAACTTGTGGATAGTGCAGGTTCTTTTAAGGAAAACATGTATTATTATGGATGTAAAGAAATTGATTATTTCCATTGCAAAACGATACAAAGTCAGAACGATACGATATTTGTTGTTTTCATATCAATATACTTTTGATTTATTTATTAAAATCGATATTTCGATACAGTTACTACATTGTTACACCCCTAGTACAGATGGAACCAAATGGACCCTTAAGGGTACATTTGGTTCCATTTGTACACTCAGAGTTAAAGGACCACTTCACCACTTTTCAACCTATCTTCATATAATATAATTGGTCCTCACCAATGTTCATGATAAAATACCACCATTGCTTTCTACTCAGTCTGTGTCTCATAGGAGGGCTGTGGGCAGTTCAGAAACCTGTACACCAGTGACATCATCGTTAGGCAGACTTTTTTTAAAAACAATATCATTATTTTTAAAATAAATATTTAGATTTGTATTATCGTGAGAACGATGGCTTCCATTTTCGCATTGCAACTTTTCAGGAATAGAAAGCCTGCAGTTTCTATTAGCTTGGATTCCCCATCGATGATGTCACTGGTGGACGGGTTTCTGAACTGCCCACAGCACTCCTATGAGACACAGACTGAGTAGAAAAAAATGGTGCTATTTTATCATGATCATTAGTGAGGTCTGATTATATGAAGATAGGTTAACAATTGGTGAAGTGGTACCTTAAGGGGTCCTTGCAAATAAAACATTGGAGCACTACTAGTAGCCTACTAGTGCACTCCTAATTTGTTGTAGTGAATTAGTATCCTAAGAAAACCTGGAGACTGACATTCAGTAATTGGGTCTTATGATCAAAATAAGAACAGGCACGGGCAGAGAGGCAGGGGCTGAAATCCCGTAAGAGGGCACTTTTGGACAAAAATAGCGAAAACAGCAGATCTACAAGCGGATGCGGTGTATCTACTGGATACGGTGTAACGACATGCATTTTGAAACAATTTTGTTCAACGCAAAATGTTGCGTTTCCAAGTTCAGGAGACTTCGGAAAAAAAGCAATTCTCCTGAACGCTGCCTTCCGGCATGGCATGGAAAGGAGTGGCATTTTGCATTTCTTTCACCATAGGAAATACTGCATTCGTGGTCTGGAAAGGGCAGTTGTTTTACAGACGGGTAAAGGGGTATCCTGGTCTGAAATTTTATTTTCTGTTTTGACTGAAAATAACGCATAATTGACGCGTTGTGAGCTTGTAGATCGGCTATTTTCAGCATGAAACCAAGTGTAAAATGACTTGTCTTATACTCTTGTCCACTAGTCCCTAACATTTTAGTGTAGTTTTTATTTGTTGACGAAATTGTCAGTATATTTAGTCTTAGTTTTTTTTTTAGTTCTCGCCAGTGAAAAAAGGTAGTCAACGAACATTTTTCATCTTGGTTTTAGTCGACAAAAACAACATTGTTTGCAACGGCCACATTTTGTTGGTGTACGGACATGTTTGATGACCCCTGGATGGTTGTAACATTTGTCAGATGTGCTGCATGAAGGTCACTCATAATAAACAGACTCATATTTGCAAAGCCAGTCACATTTATTTCTGTGTCAGTTACAGCAGGCTACAAGTCAAATACAAAGAAGATAAAATAATGTAATCCAAACCAAGGAAAATGCATCACTTTTGGACAAAGGTGTCCATCATTTGGTCATTAATTAATACAGGGTATATGGTATCAATAATTAATAATAATACACATTTAGCAATAGAACAACTTGATACTTGCATATTGTTGCTACACAATGTGTACTGTATGTTTGCTCTATAACATTTAAAAAAAAAAAAGTTACATCACATGATGTAAGAATTCTAGGTATTCATATACATCTCAACATAATAAACCAAACACAGCCCTATAGTTTAAAGTATTACGTGAATACAAAATATTTAAAGTTAAACCAAAAATCACCATTTCCCCAGTATACCGTATATCTCATATTTGTGGACAGCCTGTTACAGTACATATATGAATCTCTTAAATGATAATGAAGAAAGGATAAATCAGTTGGGATAAAAATACATTTTCTATTTATCATGACGTTTTTTTAATAGCTTTTATGTCAATTACATTGCCAGTTGCTCTGGTTAAAGGAGAATTCCATACTAGAAGGCTTTCTTACCTTTATTTGTAGTTGTTACGTCCCAACCAAAGAGGTCCAGGTGTTATTTTGTGCAAAAGCACATTATTGGCTATTTCCCCTACCATAAGCCTTCAATGAATTGCATTGAATTGAATGGGGCTATGGGGTGTTGTTCTAATTTGCTTATTTCCATCGCTCAAAAAAAAATATTTTTTGTATATATCCTCTCTTCATAATGTAAATAGTATCCCAAGCGGCACACTTTACTACTTATTTAGATGAAAATAAGCGAATTAGCACAAAAACCCAACCCCCATTATGGTAGGGGAGATAGCCAATAATGCACTTTTGCACAAAATAACGGGTGCATGTGTTTGGTCCGACTAGTCATTGGTCCGAAAAACGACAACCCACCTCAAACCCTAACCATAACCGCAAGCACGGGAGCAGGCGCTAGTCCGAGGTGCGGACGCATGTCGAACCAATGCTCCGTCGGACCATAGTATGCCTCCCCAAAATAACACCTGGACCTCTGCTCAAAAAGTCAATTTTGACTGACTGTGTTGACTGGGATTCCACATCAGTGGCCGTGGCTGTTATTTCTGTGGAGCCAAATTTGATTTGCAACTTGATTTTACGATCCAGCCCACGGGTAAAATCTGGCATCTCAACGTCAAACGAGTTCACTTTTTCTATTCCCCACTCGTCTACATATAGAGGATTTTTCCTTTCTGTGCGATAAAAACCAAAATTGACCGATGTCTGGTTTCTCGCTACTGGTGTGAAGATGCGGTCTCTGGTTTCATCCCAACCCACGTCTTCATCCACTGTCACCAGTGTTGAGAAACAACCACGACACCAGTCGCCCTCTTCATTGGAATACTTCCTAACAGCATCATGTATCGACACATCGAATCTCACAGAGACATTGGTGCCATAAGTAAAGGCACTTTTTCGTGATGCCACCACCGCAGGGTTTCTTCCAAACATGACGGCTCCCTTCAAAACCGCCTGCTGGGGAAATGCAGGGCACAGCACTTTTAACTGATCACCAAACTGCTTTTTTATGTTTTTATGAATCTTACTTGAGGCGAAACCGCCCACTAACACAAGGTACTCGACGCGGAGATCATTTTTCAAGATTTCTCTGAGACTTTTAGTGATGCCTTTCATTAAAAAAAGATATCATCTTTGCTTTTGAGATTGTGATCAACCCTTCGTCCCAGCTGACACCTAGCACGTCCTTGAAGTAATCCTCTATCGGTTGCTTGACCAGAGCTAATGCTGCTAAGTTATAAGGACAGAGGATTTCTACATCATCGTTCGTACACTTTAGGACAGAGAAGTTATACATCAACTTTTGAAGCTCACAGGGAAACCTTCTTTCATACTCATTCCAGAGATCATCAGAGAATATTTCTTTCAGGCAACTTTTAAAGTTTTTGGTTACGTGCTCCCCTCCCATGTCATTACCAGAGGCCTTATGCAGCTCTTTGAGGACTCCTCCCTTCAATACTTAATGTACCGTGATGTCAATGGTACCACCTGGAAGACAACAATGTTATAGGCTTTAGAATAGGAACGTGTCTTTATACATATAACAAAGTCGACAACAGAGGAAACATGTAGTGAAGTTGCATACATTTAAAGATAGGATTTTTCACTATATTGCAAGTAAAACTAATGCACCGGTACACCCCTCCCCCCCCCACACACACACACGCAAACAAGCACGCACGCACACACACACACACACACACACACACACACACACACACACACACACACACACACACACACACACACACACACACACACACACACACACACACACACACACACACACACACACACTCTTAAGTCTGCATCAGTATGACAGCACAACGTACCTATATTATAACATTATAACAGGTGCTTTCTGCTTCCACCATACACAATTCTAGCTTACTGCACAGACTAGTAATGTCTCTACTAGTCCAGTAGGTGGCAGTATTAGTCTACAATCTATTGGCTCAAAAATCAGTGTTTACATTTTAAGGTCTATTTATTGACTGAACGTTGCTTAACCCTAGAACAATAAAGATACATTTTGTCACACCATCACTAAAACACGGGTATACTTTACCCTATGTAAAATATTCCATAAAAAAGTAGCCTACAGCAATACATTGACAAGCCTTGAGATACTCTTCTTTAATATTTCATCAGGACTTTTCACAAACATATATATATATATATATATATATATATATATATATATATATATATATATATATATATATATAGAGAGAGAGAGAGAGAGATAACATGGAGGGACTAGAGTTCTCTTCGGGCCTGCAAATTATATTAGTCTATACAATATTATGGCAACTGTCAACTTGGCTATAATCTACTAGGTCATTAAGACATGCGAATCCCTTGACTCCTTCAAAACCGCTCTCAAAGGGCACCTACGGACGGCTGCAATTCGAAACTGGCCCCTGTAAAATCGGAATCCCTCAAACACGGACGCAAGGACAACAAAAGAGACGGTCGCGGCCACACAGCCAACTCAAGGTATGGCCACTGAGCCGACTTGGGGACCCAACGTAAGGACAACACAAGAGACGATAATACAGTAAGGCAGAAAGCACCTGTTATAATGTTATAATTATAATGTTATAATATACAGTAAGGCAGAAAGCACCTGTTATAATGTTATAATTATAATGTTGTAATATATACAGTAAGGCAGAAAGCACCTGTTATAATGTTATAATTATAATGTTGTAATACAGTAAGGCAGAAAGCACCTGTTGTGTTGTAATATACAGTAAGGCAGAAAGCACCTGTTATAATGTTATAATTATAATGTTATAATATATACAGTAAGGCAGAAAGCACCTGTTATGTTGTAATATACAGTAAGGCAGAAAGCACATTTGTGGGAAATGTGTTGAACACCATCTTTCTTCAAATTAAATGGAAATAAAAAGAAAAACAATAATTATAGTACATACCATTAAATAAAACGATAATTACAGTATACATATTCAAATAAAACAATAATTATAGTACTATATCAAACAAAACAATAATAACTAGAAAAAGTGCCCCTCGGGCCACAGGTCTCCACCAGGACAGGTCAGGTTGTGGCCTCCTGGTGGCGCTATAATAGGCCAATGTGAAAAGGGTGGGATATATTCCTCAGCCTAGTAAGAAAATGTGTGAAAGATTTCACGTAAATTGCATGCTGCGTTCATGATTTGAGGCTTTTGTTCAAAACCTTGCAAACTGTGAAAGCCAATTAGGATGGAATATGAAATATCGGACAGATCCGACTTGAGCACATGACCATAGAGATACTGTGTAACGATTTGTGAGATTTTTGGACAGAATCTGGAGGAGTAATATCAAAAAATGTGTTTTACAAAAGTCGGCCTCCTGGTGGCGCTATAAAAGGCAGATGCGGAAAATGCAGGTCAAAGGTTTGTCCTTGGCCTCTAGGGAGTGTGCATGCAACGTTTCACGCAGATCGGTGCAGTTTTAGGTAAAACATGTGAAAAGCTGCCTCATGGTGGCGCTATAACAGGCCG